>NC_080034.1:48667627-48976604 GCF_030020395.1 Manis pentadactyla
GGGGGATCTCACTCCCCAACTTCAAGCTCTACTACAAAGCCACAGTAATCAAGACAATTTGGTACTAGCACAAGAACAGCCACAGACCAATGGAACAGAATAGAGACTCCAAACATTAATCCAAACATATATGGTCAACTAATATACGATAAAGGGCCCATGGACATACAGTGGGGAAATGACAGTCTCTTCAACAGATGGTGCTGGCAAAACTGGACAGCTACCTGTAAGAGAATGAAACTGGATCACTGTCTAACCCCATACACAAAAGTAAATTCGAAATGGATCAAAGACTTGAATGTAAGTCATGAAACCATAAAACTCTTAGAAAAAAACATAGGCAAAAATCTCTTAGACATAAACATGAGTGATCTCTTCTTGAACATATCTCCCTGGGGAAGGGAAACAAATGCAAAAATGAACAAATGGGACTATATCAAGCTGAAAAGCTTCTGTAGAGCAAAAAACACCATCAATAGAACAAAAAGTTATCCTACAGTATGGGAGAATATATTCGTAAATGACAGATCCGATAAAGGGTTGACATCCAAAATATATAAAGAGCTCACACACCTCAACAAACAAAAAGCAAATAATCCAATTAAAAAATGGGCAGAGGAGCTGAATAGACAGTTCTCTAAAGAAGAAATTCAGATGGCCAACACACACATGAAAAGATGCTCCACATCGCTTGTCATCAGAGAATTGCAAATTGAAACCACAATGAGATATCATCTCACACCAGTAAGGATGGCTACCATCCAAAAGACAAACAACAACAAATGTTGGCAAGGTTGTGGAGAAAGGGGAACCCTCCTACACTGCTGGTGGGAATGTAAATTAGTTCAACCATTGTGGAAAGCAGTATGGAGGTTCCTCAAAATGCTCAAAATAGAAATACCATTTGACCTAGGAATGCCACTTCTAGGAATTTACCCCAAGAATGCAGCAATCCAGTTTGAAAAAGACAGATGCACCCCTATGTTTATCACTGCACTATTTACAATAACCAAGATATGGAAGCAACCTAAATGTCCATCAGTAGATGAATGGATAAAGAAGATATGGTACATATGCACAATGGAATATTACTCAGCCACAAGAAAAAGACAGATCCTACCATTCACAACAACCTGGATGGAGCTAGAGGGTATTATGCTCAGTGAAATAAGCCAGGCAGAGAAAGACAAGCACCAAATGATTTCACTCATCTGTGGAGTATAAGAACATAAGAAAACTGAAGGAAAAAAACAGCAGCAGAAGCACAGAACCCAAGAATGGACTAACAGTTACCAAAGGGAAAGGGACTGGTGAGGACGGGTGGGAAGGGAGGGATAAGTGCGGGAAAAAATGAAAGGGGGCATTACGATTAGCATGTATAGTGTGTGTGGGGCACGGGGAGGGCTGTGCAACACATAGAAGACAAGTAGTGATTTTACAGCATCTTACTATGTTGATGGACAGTGACTGTGAACAGGGATGTGGGGGGGACTTAGTGAAGGGGGGAGCCTAGTAAACATAATGTCCTTCATGTAACTGTAGATTAATGATACCAAAAAATAAATACAGGCTATAAGATAGCACGTTTTGAAAAATCCCATTTTAGTTTTTAAAGAAGTGAAGAATATGATTCTCCAAAGAATTAAAATTTGTTTTTTCTAGGAAGTGGGATTATTTTTAAATTTCTTGTCTGTTTCTGTATTTTTCGTATTCTTAATTATAGAAAACAAAAAATGTATTTTTAATTGTGTAAATGAGTTTTATTTTGATAAGGTAAATGTCACATTTATAGCATTTGTATCATTAATAAACTGAAATAACAAGGCAGAAAAAAAAATGGGCAGAGGATATGAAGAGACAATTCTCCAAAGAAGAAATTCAGATGACCAACAGACACATGTAAAGATGCTCCACATCACTAATTATCAGGAAAATGGAAATTAAAACCACAATGAGATATCACCTCACACCATTAAGGATGGTCACCATTGAAAATACTAAGAACAATAAATGCTGGTGAGAATGTGGAGAAAGGGGAACCCTCCTACAGTACTGGTGGAAATGTAAGCTAGTTCAACCACTGTGGAAAGCAGTATGGAGGTTCCTCAACAAACTAAAAATAGAAATACCATTTAACCCGGGAATCTCACTCCTTGTTGTTTATGCAAAGAATACAACTTCTCAGACTCAAAAAGACATGCCCCCCTATGTTTATCACAGCACTTTTTACAATAGCCAAGATATGGAAGAAACCTAAGTGTCCATGAGTAGATGAATGGATGAAGAAGATGTGGTATATATACACAAAGGAATACTATTCAGCCATAAGAAAGAAACAAACCCTACCATGTATAACAGCATGGATGGAGCTGGAGTATATTATGCTCAGTGAAATAAGCCAGGTGAGAAAAACAAGTGCCAAATGATTTTCCTCATTTGTGGAGTATAACAATGAAGCAAAACTGAAGGAACAACATAGCAGCAGACTCACAGACTCCAAGAAGGGACTAGTGGTTACCGAAGAGGAGGGGTGTGGGAGGATGGGTTGGGAGAGTGTGAGGTGGGGATTGAGGGGTATTATGGTGTGGGGGGTCATGGGGAAAACAGTGTAGCACAGAGAAGGCAAGCAGTGAATCTGTGGCATCTTACTACACTGATAGACAGTGACTGCATTGGGGTATGGGGTGTTTACTTGATAATTTGGGTAAATATAGTAACCACATTGTTGTTTCATGTGAAACCTTCATAGAGTGTATATCAGTAATATCTTATTTTAAAATTTAAAAATAAATAAATAATAATAATGTAAAAATAGAAACTATATTCTCCTTTGAAACCCTAATATATTTAGCTCCCTACTTAACATCTTTACTTACATATAGATTAGACATCTCAAAATTAAAACAGAGCTGTTAAAATCCACCACCATTATTCCCTTGGCCTTTCACATTTCCATAAGTGACATCACCATACAAGTTGCTCAGGCCTGAAACCTAAAATGTATGGTGTGTCTGTGTGTGTGATTCTCTCCCTTCCTTCCTTCCTTCCTTCCTTCCTTCCTTCCTTCCTTCCTTCCTTCCTTCCTTCCTTCCTTCCTTATCACTCCATCACCCATCAGAGTCTTTTCATCTCCACATTCATATATCCAAAGCTCAAACATTTCTTACCACCTATTTTGCCATGTCCTATATTCCCATAAATAGCTTCCTTCCTAATTTCCCCAACTCTACTCTTGCCTACTGTAGTCCATCCATCACAGAGCAGCCATGTGAGCTTTCTAATTAACCCATATGGTACTTAAAACTCCTCACTGACTTCGTAGTATAACCAACATAAAATCCAAATATATTACAATAACCCGTATAGCTATAATGTGGCCCCTACCTACCTTGCTCACATCTTACTTAAATCTTTTCACTATGCTCTACCAGGCTTCTTTTTATTCTCTTCAATATCTTTCTTTCAGAACTTTTCCATTCCTGTTTCTTTCGTTAACAGAAAGTTTCCCTTCCAGATAATCACATAACTTCTCATTTAGGTATCAACTCAAATACCACCCTTTTTCTGACCACCCTAGCTAAAATAATTCCCAGTCTCATTATAGCATGTATGAATACTGGAACTTACTTATACTTAAGTGTATTTTTGTATCATTTATCTACAATTACATGAGGAACATTATGGTTACTAGACTCCCCCCATCACCAAGTCCCCCCCACATAGCCCATTATAGTCACTGTCCATCAGTGTAGTAAGATGCTATAGAATCACTACTTGTCTTCTCTGTGTTATATCTTTATTATCTTTCTTCTCTCACTAGAATTGAAAATTTAAGGATAACAACTGTTCATTTTTTTTCCATTATTATAATTTCAGTCCTTAAAACTATACATTGACTGATTTACAGCTGATTACTTTCTGAAGGGTTATTTGTTTAACCTCCTCAGAGTTCAGTATGTATGTGTTTGCTTTTTAGTGGTAGCTTATGAATAAATTGGCTTTTACTACTTCAAATTTGGTGCATTATTAAATGAAGTGTATATTGAAATATACAGTAAGAAAAATACCTGTTTCTGTTCTCAAGAAATAAAAGTGACACTTCTAGAGGCCACATCTTTTGTAACTTGTAGGGTAATTCAGTTACATTTGAGTAGGTCCCTGGAGGCAGCTGAAAGAAATGGTTTGTGAAGAAGATATATTGTTTTTAGCATGTACCCTAAATAAGACATCCGTAATTTACCTGGATAATGGCATCAGTCACATTTGTACTTTGACTAAGGACTCCAGTTTCTAGCACCACTCCTAATTCTTCACCATCACCTATTTCAGCTGGATCTGGTAGTTTCATGTTCTTAATAGGAACTATAATTGTCAAAGTTATTTAGGCCAAGGATAAAAGCACCTTTAGAATCATTTTTCTTAAGTTAACATATTAGCTCTGTTTCTTACTATGTCACTTGGGCCACAGTTTATTTCTATAATGAATATGTTTTGCTTAAATATTAAGGTTCTTGCAAGGACAAAATGAGTTAGTCTGTTAAAAATGCTTGCATCTGGCAATTGTAAGCACTTGGCAAATGATAGCTATCAATTTTTTCTTTATCTGTACAAGTAATTGTTATCCTTCCACATATGCTATGTATGTTTAAAACAGTCCCAAGTCATGGGAATTAAAAATAACATCAATAATAGGATAAGCATTGTCAGTATAGGTGGACAGATGAAAGACATGGCAGCATATGACAAACTACTGAAATGCTGTTGCTATTCAGTAAATACTGTACATCTAAGTTCACTTAACTACTATTTCTAAACAAGAGATGCATCTTTTAAAGTACCCTACTGTTGATCAGCCCTGAATCATATTTTTCTTTTAAACCTTTCCTGTTTATTTAATTTGGCAGTAGTTTCTCATGTTTAGGACTAAGTCTTGGTAGTAAAGGTCAATAGGAATACCAGTAGTTAGAAATTTCTGCTTGGAATGAGCCTTCTTCAAAGTTTTCAACTTTGGGATGACAGACACCAAAGAATATCTCTGAGGCTTAGGAAGGTACTCTGACCATGAACATGGAGAAGGAACACAGACAGAAGCAAGGCAGTTCAGTTACATTTGAGCAGGTGCACCTAGCATTTCTGCATGTTTGGCCAATTCTGCTACCATCAGCTCTCTGCCCCCCAGTAGGCACTGAACTAACTCAATAACCTTTGATTTGTTAGCCGAGGCCAGAGATGCACACAGAAAAGAATTTGGAGCTTCTTGGAGTTTCCTGCACTAAGACAATTATTGATCATCCTGCCTAAGGGGTGTCAGGCATGCGCATAAAATCATCATCCTTACAGTGGTGAGTAGGCATTGGGATTGTTGGAAAATCTGGAGAGGAAGCTTAATGAAACAAGGCAGCAGGTGAGGAAAGGAGGTTTAATCCAATGTTTTTTGTACTACAGGTCCCAACCTTTAAGTAGATAAATTGATTGAATGTGTTGTAGAGAGCACATTCTTACTTTGAAAAATTAAAGCTATTGAAAAATAAAAAGATAGGTCACTGAACACTCATATATATTCACATAGATTCATCAATTGCAAACTTTTGTAACATGTGCTCTCTCTCTACATGCACACATACATACACATAAATATCGCTGAAAACAATTTAAAAGAAAAGTGCATACCTCATCATATTTAACCTCTAAAGTACTTCACTTATCCAATTTAAGCATATAAAATACTATCGAATATAGAGTTTGTACACATATTTCCAGATTGTCAATAAAATGTCCTTTAGATTTTTTTCTTTTAGCCAGGAGCTAATCAGGATGACATGATTTTTTTAAATCACCTTTTTAAAATCTTCAATCTAGAATAGTCCCCCATTGTTCTTTTGTCTTTATAAGCCTTGATATTTTTGAAGAGTCCAAGCCAAATATGGAGTAATGCTCCTTTGACTGCATTTGTCTGATTGTTTTCTCAATAGGCTCAAGTTTAATGTTTTTGATAAGAACTTTATACAAGTAATGGTGCGTGTTTCTCATTGCATCACATCTTTAGCTAACTCCTGCCCATTTGTGGTCATGCTAAGTTTCACCTTTAACCTGCTGGCCAGATCTTTCCATTGCAATGAAAACAGAGCGTGTAATTAATAAGTAATCTCTGAAGTGATACTTTTAGATCTTTAATAGCATTTTGCTTTGTAAGTAAAGAAGAGAGTAAAAGTTCAGTTGGACAATATCCACCATATCATAGATAAGTTTTCACAAATGCCTAAGGTGCCTAACTGGTTTTCTTGGTTTCACTGGAGATGGCTGGTAATTACAGGTATGCTTTGGTTACATAACTGTGCTCCTATTATGTTAATGTGTGTGTGCAATTAAATTAGTAGTTTAAAACCTATACATGCTGAAGTTACTCTACAAGAAGATATGTCAAAGAAATAATCAATCTTCCCATGTTTTCTTCCACCTGCTACTTCTATAGTTTTTCTTCTTCCTTCCTAAGTACAACCCTTAAATAGAATTCGTGCCTCATATCGAATTTACCAAGTATCATAATTCTTCCAAGTGGTAAAGATACCGCAAGACAAATTCTGGGCATAGAAGCCACAGGGCATAAATATGCAAAGAAGTAAAAAGCTAACCTTTTCAAACAATAAGGCTTCTCTCTCACTTATCAACTTTACATTTCCCTGTATGGCCCCAGAAGATGACTGGTTAGCCAGAGACGGGTAAGATTCCTCAAGGGAGGAACAACTTAAGACAGGCACAGTCACAGGGGGGCCATCAGGTGAGAAAATGGGGATCAACAGAGGTGAGGCTTAGAACCTCCACCCCCCCCCACGTTCTGAGAGAAATCTTCTGCATACGTGGATGTTTTATTGCCCTTGTCTAGCTTGGATTAACACATAGTCTACAGGCACACACCTGATCATCTACATTTGCTCTCTTACAACACTAAACTATGTTTTCTACCTTCATCTTGTATCTACCTACCACTTCAGCATTTTATTAAAAATCATAATAATTTAGAGAGAAATGTGGTATTCACATATAAATCAAGTATAAAAATCAAATGAGTATTCATATTTGAACTGACTGTTTAGAGTTCATAATGCATGAGCAAAACCAAAAGCTTCTGTGATGACTGCCCTTGTAATGTTCGCCATGTAACTTATTCACTATGTAAGAATTTGTTCTCTATGTAAGAACTTGTTCGTTATGCTTCAGAAGATTGGAGACTGACGAAAATTAGGCTTGGGGTGGATTAATGATTGTGCATTGAGCATTGACCCCCCTATACAGAATTTTATTGTTGGTAACAACCATTTGATCAATAAATATGAGAGATGCCCTCACAAAAAAAAAATACACACTTCCAATTGTAAAATAAATAAGTAACCGGGATGTAATGTATAGCATAAGGAATATAGTCAAAATATTGTAACGACTTGGTATGATGATAGCAGGTACCTAGAATTATCATGTATATAAATGTTGAATCACTGTGTTGTACACCTGAAACTAATGTAATACTGTGTGTCAACTACCCTTCAATAAAAATTATCTAAAAAAAAAAAAAAGAAGAGAGTAAAAAATCCACTTGCACTGCATATACATACACACACACACTGAAATACATATACACACACACGCATGTCTACCTGGTCACAATGTCAAACACATTCTTTCTGTGGGTTGCATTCAAAGTGTTTCACTTGGTGTTTGGCTGCATTATTTCCAGTGCTTGAGGCTAGAGTGAAATGTATCAAATCTGGTTCTAAGAGGAGAGTTTCTGTGCTTGTTTCCACTGGACAATCTTAGAGTTTTATCTATTGGGCCACTCTGCTAAGATCTATATTAACTAGGAGAATTGAATAAAATTAATCTCTTTCTGTGTGATCTCTTATGTCCATTTTCTCACTAACCTAACTGATGATCCTTGATGGTATTAAGGTTGTTACTTGTGTGGTTTGAAGGGAAATGTTTAGAAGAGCACCAATAAGCATGGCAAAGGAAACAGTAAACATCCAGCTTTGGTCAGTAGAAAGTCAACCATCATTGGAATGTTTAGGATTTGGCCCTCTGTAAGACATTGATGAGAGAAGGGTATTGGAAGAGGACCTGCGAGTAGGGTAACTTATGCCATCCAGGATGGATACATCCCTCCAGTAGTTGTATCACATTCTTCTGAAACCTATTTCCAATTTTTTTTATTGTTCTGGCTCCCATCTCCTTAGTCTCTCCTAGGATAAAAATTCTTCTTCAACTTAACAAAAAAAAATATTTATTTTTCCCTATTACAAAAATAATATGGGTTAATTCACATTTTAGATAAGCAAAAGGAATAAAATAAAAATCAAATGACTGGCTCTCTGATAACCTGGTGTCATTTAACACCGGCCTAAAATCACACATAATCACCTAAAAGGCATTAAACACCATCTGGGAAGAGTAGTTTGGATACTGAAATACACTAATGCTCTGCCATTTCAATGTTTTATGGAGATAGTAGGTGAGAATGTATGAGATGAGATATGTCCCAAAAAAGGTTGTATAATCTCACTAAATATCCTTAATCCCCTAAACAATTTCCAGAGAAGCAAAAGTTGAAAGAATTTACCTCCCACAAACTTTCTCTACAGTGTATTTTGGAAGGACTGTAATAGATGGGACTGTTTCTAAGGCTAAATAGCTGTCACCAAGAGAAAATAAAACCATGGTAAAGAAAGTAGAACAATTAATTATTAACCAAATGCAAAATTATATCAACTACACCCAAAGTCAGTCAAGTGACAGAAAGAATACAGAATATGATAGCTAATATATAAAGAATGGAGGAGGAAGAAAAAGGAGAAAAAAAAGAACCTTCACATTGTGTTTGTGAAAGCATACTAAGTGACTTAATTAGACTGTTACATAGCAAAGAAGTTACCCTTGAACCTTTGCTAACCACAAATCTAAAGTCTGTAATGACAATAAACACATATCTATTGTTAATCACCCTAAACGTAAATGGACTGAATGCACCAATCAAAAGACATAGAGTCACTGAATGAATAAAAATACAAGACCTGTCTATATGCTGCCTACAAAAGACTCAGTTCAAACCCAAAGAGATACACAGACTAAAGGTGAAAGGATGGAAAAAGATAATTCATGCAATGAACATGGAGAAAAAAGCAGGAGTTGCAGTGCTTATATCAGGCAAAATAGACTTCAAAACAAAGAAAGTCACAAGAGACAAAGAGGGACATTACATAATGATAAAGGGGTCAGTCCAACAAGAGGATATAGCCATTATAAATATCTATGCACCCAACACAGGAGGACCTACATATGTAAAACAAATACTAAGTGAATTAAAGGGGGAAATAGAATGCAATGTATGCATTCTAGGAGACTTCAACACACCACTCACTCCAAAGGACAAATCAATCAGACAGAAAATAAATAAGTACACAGGGGCACTGACCAACACATTAGAACAGATGGACCTAACAGACATCTACAGATCACCACACCCAAAAGCAGCAGGATATGCATTCTTCTCAATTGCCCACAGAACCTTTTGAAAACAGATCATACTTATACTAGGCTGCAAAAAGAGCCTCAGTAAATTCAGAAGGATTGAAATTGTACCAACCATCCTCTCAGACTGCAAAGGTATGAGACTAGAAATAAATTATGCAAAGAAAATAAAAAAGCCCGCAAACATATGGAGGCTTCACAACATGCTCCTAAATAACCAATGGATCAATGACCAAATAAAAACAGAAATCAAGCAATATATGGAGACAAATTGAAACAACAACTCAATAACTCAAAAATCTGTTGGATGCAGTGAAGGTCATGCTAAGAGGGAAGTATATTGCAATACAGGCTTACCTCAGGAAAGAAGAAAAATCCCATATGAACAGTTTAAACTCACAATTAATGAAACTGAAAAAAGAAGAAATAAAGCCCAAAGTCAGGTAAAAGAGATACATAATAAAGATTAGAGCAGAAATAAATAAAATCAAGGAAAATAAAACAGTGGAATCAATGAAAGCAGGAGCTGGTTCTTCGAGAAAAAAACAATATAAATAAACCCCTAGCCAGACTTATCAAGAAAAGAAAAAGCTTACACACACAGACAGAATCAGAAATGAGAAAGTAAAAATCACTACAGAAACCACAGAAATAAAAAGAATTATTAGAGAATACTGTGAAAAATTATATGCTAACAAATTAGATAACCTAAGAAGAAACAGACAACTTTCTAGAAAAATACAACCTTCCAACAGTGACCCAGGAAGAAGCAGAAAATCTGAACAGACCAATTACCAGAAATGATATTGAATTGATAATCAAAACCTACCTAAGAACGAAACTCCTATACCAGATAGCTTCACCATTGAATTTTATCAAACACTTAGTGAAGAACTAATACCTATACTCCTTAAAGTTTTCCAAAAAGTAGAAGAGGAGGGAATACTTCCAAAGTCTTTCTATGAGGCCAGCATCACTCTAATACCAAAACCATATGGAGACACCACAAAAAAAGAAAATTGCAGACCAATATCCCTGATGAACATAGAGGCAAAAATACTCAACAAAATATCAGCAAACCGAATTCAAAAATACATCAAAAACATCATGAATATGGGAAACAAAAGTAAAAATGAACAAATGGGACTACATCAAACTGAAAAGCTTCTGTAAGCAAAGAACACTGTCAGTAGAACAAAAGGGCATCCTATAGTATGGGAGAATATATTCATAAACAATGTATCTGACAAGGGGCTAGTATCCAAAATACGTAAAGAACTCACATGCCTCAACACCTAAAAAGCAAATAACCTCACTAAAAATTGGGCAGAAGATTTGAACAGACACTTCTCCAAAGAAGAAATTCAGATGGCCAACAGGAACATGAAAAGATGCTCCACATTGCTAATTATCAGGGAAATACAAATTAAAACCACAATGAGAATTACCTCACACCAGTTAGGATGGCCAACATCCAAAAGACAGGGAACAACAAATGCTGGCGAGGATGCAGAGAAAGGGGAACCCTCCTATATTGTTGGTGTGAATGGAAATTAGTCCAACCATTGTGGAAAGCAATATGGAGGTTCCTCAAAAAAATAAGAATAGAAATACCATTTGACCCAGGAATTCCATTCCTAGGAATTTACCCAAAGGAAACAAGATCTCAGTTTCAAAAAGACATATGTACCCCTATGTATATTGCAGCTTTTTTTACAATAGCCAAGATATGGAAGTAACCTAAGTCTCCATCAGTAGATGAATGGATAAAGAAGAGGTAGTACACATACACAATGGAATATTATTCAGCCATAAGAAGAAAACAAATCCTACCATTTGCAACATGGATGGAGCTAGAGGGTATTATCCTCAGTGAAATAAGTACAAAATGATTTCCCTCATTTGTGGAGTATAACAACAAAGCAAAACTGAAGGGACAAAACAGCAGCAGGCTCACAGACTCCAAGAAGGGACTAGTGGTTACCAAAGGGGAGGGGTTGGGGACAGCGTGTGGGGAGGGAGGGAGGAGGGGATTGAGGGGCATTATGATTGGCACACATAATGTAGAGGGGGTCATGGGGAAGACAGTATAGTGCAGAGAAGATAAGTCATGACTGTGGCCTCTTACTACGCTAATGGACAGTGACTGCAATGGGGTGTTGAGGGGACTTTATAATATGGGCGAATGTATTAACCACAATGTTGCTCATAGAAACCTTCATCAGAGTGTATATTGATGATACCTTTAAAAATATATAATAATATTCTTAATTCTTAGTGCTTATTTTTAATGCCTCTCTTCTTGCTTCTCTTAAGTGTAGGAAAAGTAGCTCTTTTGTGGTAAATTTCCAGTAACCCATTGAATTCATTCAACAAATTGTTATTTAGTCTTAGTACTAAGTGCTACATATTAGTCCATGAAAGATTAAGTGAGCTTGGGAATATGCAGCTCACATTATCTGTGAATCATGGCAGTAGTGAAGACAGTATTTAGTAAGCAGGCACCTAACAAATTTGTATTTTATGCCATTTAGGAAGATGGTATTTGCACAGCCAAGGTTTTGTTTGTTTGTTCTTTTTGTTTTTAGAATGAGGCTTTGAGGAAGTGAGTCATGTTTGTAGTCAGTGTCCATTAAGTATACTTGTAGTGTGATAAGCATTTTTTGATAGGGGGTGGGTTACTTGGATCTATGAGATACTGTGATCAAAGCATTATTAATTAAATTATTCCAATGTGATTATACAAAAGAATAGTCAACCTAGAATTCTGAACCTAGTGAAATTATCCCTCAAAAGTGAAAGAAAAATTCTTTCTCAGACAAGTGAAAATTGATGAAATTTATAGCTAGTAGACGTGCCTTGCAATAAATATTTAAAGAAGTTCTTAGAGAGAAAGAAAATAAAGGTCAGAAACTTTTATCTACATAAATGAAAGAAAGGGTGCTATAGAAGGAATAAATCAAGTTAAACCCTTTTATTTTTCTCATTTTTAATTGATCTAGCAGGTAATAACTTGTTCAAATTAATAGCAACAGTGTATTTTTGTCTGATGCTAGTTGTCTAACAGTCTTTTTGTCTGATACTAGTACTGCAACACCTGCTTTTTTCTCCCTGTTGTTTGCATGAAATATCTTTTTCCATACATTGACTTTTAGTCTGTGTATGTCTTTGGGTTTGAGGTGAGACTCTTGTAAGCAGCATATAGATGGGTCTTGCTTTTTTATCCATTCTATTACTCTGTGTGTTTTGATTGGTGCATTCGGTCTATTTACATTTAGGGTGATTATTGAAAGATATGTACTAATGCCATTGCAGGCTTTAGATTCGTGGTTACCAAAGGTCCAAGGGTAGATTCTTTACTATCTAACTGTCTAACTTAACTGCTTATTAAGTTATTATAAAAACAGTCTGATGATTCTTTATTTCTCTCCCTTCTTTTTCTTCCTCCTCCATTCTTTATATGTTAGGTGTTTTATTCTGTGCTCTTTTGTGAGTAGTTGATTTTATTTTTTGCCTTTAGTTAGTACTTGGTTGGTCTGCTTTCTTTGGTGTGATTTTATTTTCTCTGGTGACATCTATTTTGCCTTACGAGTGCTTCCATCTAGAGCAGTCTCTTTAAAATATCCTGTAGAAGTGGTCTGTGGGAGGAAATTCTCTCAACTTTTGCTTGTCTGGGAATTGTTTAATCCCTCCTTCATATTTAAATGATTGTTGTTCTGGATACAGTATTCTTAGTTCAAGTCCCTTCTGTTTCCTTGCATTATATATATGATGCCATTCTCTTCTGGCCTGTAAGGTTTCTGTTGAGAAATCTGATGATAGCCTGATGTGTTTTCCTTTGTAGGTGACCTTTTTTCTCTCTCTGGCTGCCTTTATACTCTGTTCTTGTCCTTTATCTTTGCCATTTTAATTATGTGTCTTGGTGTTTTCCTCTTTGGGTCCCTTGTGTAGGGTGTTCTGTGGGCTTCCATGGTCTGAGAGCGCATTTCCTCCCCCAGTTTGGGGAAGTTTTCAGCAATTATTTCTTCAAATACACTTTCTTTCCCTTTTTCTCTCTCTTCTTCTGTTACCCATATAATGCAAATATTGTTCCATTTGGATTGGTCACACAGTTCTCTTAGTATTCTTTCATTCCTGGAGATCCTTTGAACTCTGTCTGCCTCAGCTTCTCTGTATTCCTGTTCTCTGACTTCTATTTCTTTAGTGGCCTCTTGCACCCCATCCAGTCTGCTCTTCAGTCCCTCCAGAGATTGTTTTATTTCTGTATTCTCTCTCCTAACTTGATCCTTTAGCTCTTGCATATTTCTCTGAAGGTCCATCAGCATGGTTATTACCTTTATTTTGAATTCTTTTACAGGAATATTGGTTAAATCTATCTCCCTAGGCTCCCTCTCAGTGTTTGGGTGATTCTGGACTGGATCAGATTCTTCTGCCTTTTCATGGCTATAGAAGTAGTCATGGGCAGTTGGTGCATGTGTTAGCTGGGAGAACAAAGTCCCTTCCTGCTTTCTGGTCACCTTGCCCTCCTTGGATCAGCTTCCAGTTTTATTTCCTCAGCCACTGAAGGCAGGGAAGCCATCAGGGCAGCCCAGAGCCCTGTGTGGAGGGGCAAGTGCACCGGGTGTGCTCTCCTGTCAGAATGGCAACCCTTGGTGCCCTGTCCTGGCTTCCTCTGTCTGTGCACATTGGTGGGGCCTCTGAGTCTGTCCCAGGCAGCTGTGGAGGAGGCTCTGGGTGGTTGCTGTGGGTGCGGCTGCTCTCAGGCTGCACTGCTGCTCTGGCGGGGCCATGCCAGAGGGGAAATGGTTGGGAGGCTGTTTATCGCTGTGAGGGGCTTCAGAGCTGCACTGCCTCCCAGGTGGCTGGAGCACCTGAATTTCCCCAGGATTCCCATCTTCTGGGCTGAGTGTGTCAGGATGCTTCCATCCAGCTGTGAGGCCCCTGTCCCTTTAAGACTTCCAAAAAGCACTCGCTTTTCTTTTTTTCCAAGGGGCACTGGCTGTGGGGACCCACTCACAGATTTTGCTCTTCAGTTTCCCTAATATCCAGCACGCCATGCAATGTGTGTCTGCACTCCCGGTGCGGATGACTAGGGCTGGGTATTTAGCAGTCCTGGGCTTCCACTCCTTCCCTGCTGTGACTCCTTTCCTCCCACCAGGGAGCTGGGTGGGTGGGGTGCTTGGGTCCCACCGGGCCACGACTTGTATCTTACCCCCTTCATGAGATGCTTAGTTCTTGCAGATGTAGATGTAGACTGGCTGTTGTACTATATCTTCTGGTCTCTCTTTTAGAAATAGTTGTATTTGTTGTATTTTCAAAAATATATATGGTTTTGGGAGGAGATCTCCGCTGCCCTACTCACACCGCCATCTTGGCTTCTCCCCACTGAAGCCTGAGTTTTGACAAAAATTTTCTGCCCTCTGGGAATTTCATGAGTGAAAACTTTTCATTACTGTATTATTCAGGACTTTTTTTTTGGTAGGTAACAGAACCTTGTCCAAACTATGTTAAGAAAAGAGCAAATTTATTGGAAAGATGCAGGTATAGATCATAGACTCAAAGGCAGTTTGGTAGAATCAAGGTTATATAAGAGACCTTGAGGACTGGAACCTGGAGCTCATTTCCTTCAAGATACTTTTTTTATTTTTAGTATTCAATGGTAGTTAATGGAATTTACTGATCCATAAATGTAATCAGTATCCTAATTCCCCTTGCTCATCACTTTCAACGAATCATCAAAACCTGTCCTTTACACCTCAGCCAGAACTCTGTTTTCCTCTCTGATCCCACCTCATGCGCAATAGGCCAGACCAGGCCTTTGTCATCCCTTCACAAACTGTGAGATCTTTGAATGTGGCTTCTCCTTACTGTATTCTACCTCTACAATGCTGCCTGACTTGATCCTCCTAAACCACACAGCTGAGAATGTTCTCCTTAAAAGCCTATTTTTACTCTTATTTTCTGTATGAATTTCTTATTTTGATAAAGTTGTTACAAGTGGACACTGACCTATCTTTCAATATATTTTAATGTTTTTATCATGATTCATGCTGTATGTGCAAAAGAAGTATTAAATTATATGTATGCAGAGACAGGATTAAAGATGGTGATGTGAGAGGTGACAGAGGCTTCCTCCTAAAACTGTATATAATATGAAAATATAATTAATACAACTAATCCTGAAAGAGCAACAGAAAAGAGGACTGTGCAAGATTACATACACCTGGAGAAAATAGCCGACCTCACAGAACAGGGTAACATAATAAAGCTGTGGCCTGGCAGGAACAAAGCCCTTCTCCCACCCCAGCTCACTGGTTGGGGGGAAGAGAAATGGAGTGGGGATGGAGCGGATATCTGGGACTGCTGAATACCTAACTCCAGAGATCTACTCTGGGAGCACAAATGTACATTTCATAGTGCTTGCATGATACTCTCATAATCGGGGGTTGGAGAGCTAAGACAGGCAGAATACATGGAGAGACTGAGATTCCAGCTGCTTTTGGAAAGCAGGGATCCATATCTGACTGCTCTGTGACAAAAGAATGGTGGGAAGTCTGAGAGACTTCCTAATAAGGAAGCCCTTAGCAAGAGGGCTGCTAAAGGGGCAAGGATTGCACAGAGCTTACTGCTCAGGAGAAAAGACAGTAGACAAAAGTGTCTGGGTGCACTCTGCCCAGCAGGTTGGGAGCTTTCACAGTCCTCAGGCACTCCAACTCTCTGGCTGGCTACACAGTTCCAAGGACCCCCTCCATGATACACAGCCTACTGTGACTTTCTTCAGGCCAACCCCACCTGGCTCGCAAACTGGCAAGCCCTACCCTGGTGTTAGGTCAGCCAGAGGGAAGATCTGTATATAGCAACAAAAAACACAAAGCATAGAGGCTTACATCTGTATGCTCAGCCCACTGGTTTAGGCAATGGAGACAGGCATAGCAGCTGGAAAGCAGGAAACAGCTCTTTCCTCCCCCCCAGGCACCAATACCACTCCCCTGCAACCCCCAACATTGCTTCAGGAGCTGAGCACCTCCAGAGAGAAGAGCTTCTGGGCACTAGCTGGTGCTGTGTGCAAATATGAAATGCCAAAGGAACCCGGTTTACAGTAAAATTATTAATGCAACTCCTGAGAAATATTTAAATGACATCAACTTCATGACTCTTCTTGAAAGGGAGTTAAAAATAAAAACCATTAACATGCTCATGGAGGTACAGAATGATGCTCAAGAACTCAGGAATGAATTCTGGTTGGTGATCCAATTATTGAAGAGCACAATGGAGGATATTAAATGCAGATTGGATACGGTGGAGGAGATGATAAATGAAACAGAAACTAGAGAAGAGGAACACAAAGAAGCTGAGGCACAGAGAGAATAAAGGATCTCTAAGAATGAAAGAATATTGAGAGAACAGTGTGACCAATCCAAACAGAACAATATTAGCATAATAGGGGTACCAGAAGAAGAAGAAAGATAAAAAGGGATAAAAAGTGTCTTTGAGGAGGAAATTGCTAAAAACGTCCCCAATCTGGGGAAGGAGATAGTCTCACAAGCCATGGAGGTGCACAGATCTCCCAACACAAGGGATGCAAGAAAGACAACACCAGGACACATAGTAATTAAAATGGCAAAGATCAAGGATAAGGACAGACTATTCAAAGCAGCCAGAGAGAGAAATAAGATAACATAAAAAGGAAAGCCCATCAGGCTATCATCAGACTTCTCAATAGAAACCTTACAGGCCAGAAGGGAGTGGCATGGTATATATAATGCAATGAAGCAGAAGGGCCTAGAACCAAGATTACTTTATCTGGCAAGACTATCATTTAAATTTGAAGGAGGGATTAAACAGTTTACAAATAAGCAAAAGCTGAGAGAATTTACCTCCCACAAACCATATCTATAGTTTTTTTTTTACAGTTCCTGCAGCTTTATCTTTTTTTGTTGTTTGTTTGTTGGTTGGTTGCTATCATAAATCTACAATAACATGAAGAACATTATGTATACTAGACTCACCCCATCACCAAGTCGCCCCCACATACCCCACTACAGTCACTGTCCATAATCGTAGTAAGATGCTCTAGAATCACTACTTGTCTTCTCTGTGTTGTACAACCCTCCATGTGATCCCCCCTACATTATGTCTGCAAATAGTAAAGCCCCCTTCTTTTCCCCTTATCCCTCTCTCCCCACCCATCCTGCACAGTCCCTTTCCCTTTGGTAACTGTTAGGCCATTCTTGGGTTCTGTGAGTCTGCTGCTGTTGAGTTCCTTCAGTTTTTTTCTTTGTTCTTGTACTCCACAGATGACTGAAATCATTTGATACTTGTCTTTTCCCACGTGGCTTATTTCACTGAGCATAATACCCTCTAGCTCCATCCATGTTGCTGCAAATGGTGGGATTTGTGTTCTAATGGCTGAATAATATTCCATTGTGTATATGTACCACATCTTCCTTATCCATTCATCTACTTATGGACACTTTTTGGCTATTGTAAATAGTGCTGTGATAAACATAGCGGTGCATATGTCTTTTTCAAACTGGGCTGCTGCATTCTTAGGGTAAATTCCTAGGAGTGGAATTCCTGGGTCAAATGGTATTTCTATTTTTAGTTTTTTGAGTAACTTAAAAATACAACTTTTTGTTCTGCAAATTTTTGAGGAAAAATACTGCTTTCCACATGGTTGAACTAACTTACATTCCCACCAGTAGTGTAGGAGGGTTCCTCTTTCTCCACATCCTCGCCAACATTTGTGGTTGTTTGTCTTTTGGATGGTGGTGATCCTTACTGGTGTGAGGTGATATATCATTCTGGTTTTAATTTGCATTTCTCTGATGATTAACTATGTAGAGCATCTTTTCATGTGTCTGTTGGCCATCTGAATTTCTTCTTTGGAGAAGTGTCTGTTCAGATCATGTGCCCATTTTTAAATTGGATTATTTGTTTCTTGTTTGTTGAGGCACATGAGCTCTTTATATACTTTGGATGTCAATCCTTTATCAGATCTGTGATTTATGAATATATTCTCCCATACTGTAGGATGCCTTTTTGTTGTATTGGTGGTGTCGTATGCTGTACAGAAGCTTTTCAGCTTGATATAGTCCCACTTGTTCATTTTTGCTTTGTTTCCCTTGCCTGGGGAGATGTGTTCATGAAGAAGTTGCTCGTGTTTATGTCCAAGATATTTTTGCCTATATTTTTTCTAAGAGTTTTATGGTTTCATGACTTACATTCAGATCTTTGATCCATTTTGAATTTACTTCGTGTATGGTGTTAGACAATGATCTAGTTTCATTCTCTTACATGTAGCTGTCCAGTTTTGCCAATACCAGCTGTTCAAGAGGCTGTCATTTCCCCATTGTATGTCCATGGCTCCTTTATCATATATTAATTGGTCATATACATTTGGGTTAATATCTGGTCTCTCTATACTGTTACACTGGTCTGTGGGTTTGTTCTTGTGCCAGTACCAAATTGTCTTGATTACAGTGTCTTTGTAGTAGAGCTTGAAGTTGGGAAGTGAGATACCCCTCCCCCACTTTATACTTTCTTCTCAGGATTGCTCTGGCTATTCGGGCTCTTTTGTGGTTCCATATGAATTTTAAAGCTATTTGTTCTAGTTTGTTGAAGAGTCCCATTGGGATTTGATAGGGATTGCATTGAATCTGTAGATTGTTTTAGGCAGAATGGCCATTTTGACAGTATTAATTCTTCCCAGCCAAGAACATGGGATGAGTTTCTATTTGTTAGTGTCCTCTTTAGTTTCTCTTATGAGTGTCTTGTAATTTTCTAGGTATAGGTCTTTCACTTCCTTAGCTAGGTTAATTCCTAGGTATTTTATTCTTTTTGATGCAATTGTGAATGGAATTGTTTTCCTGATTTCTCTTTCTGCTAGTTCATCATTAGTGTATAGGAAAGGAACAGATTTCTGTGTATTAATTTTGTATCCTGCAACTTTGCTGAATTCTGATGTTAGTTCTAGTAGTTTTGGAGTTGAGTCTTTAGGTTTTTTTATATACAATATCATGTCCTCTGCCAATAGTGACAGTTTGGCTTCTTCTTTACTAATCTAGATGCCTTGCATGTCTTTGTTTTGTTTGACTGCCTTGGCTACTACCTCCAATACTATGTTGAATAACAGTGGGAAGGGTGGGCATCCCTGTCTTGTTCCTGATCTTAGAGGAAAAGCTTTCAGCTTCTTGCTGTTCAGTATGAAGTTGATTGTAGGTTTATCATATATAGCCTTTATTATGTTGAGACACTTGCCCTCTATACCCATTTTGTTGACAGTTTTTACCATGAATGGATGATGGATTTTGTTGAATGCTTTTACACTATCTATGGAGATAATCATGTGGTTTCTGTCCTTCTTTTTGTTGATGTGGTGGATGATGTTGATGGATTTTCGAATGTTGTACTACCCTTGCATCCCTGGGATGAAACCCACTTGATCATGGTGTATGATCCTCTTGATGTATTTTTGAATTTGATTTGCTAATATTTTGTTGAGTATTTTTGCATCTATGTTCATCAGGAATATTGGTATGTAATTTTCTTTTCTGGTGGTGTCTTTGCCTGGTTTTGGTATTAGAGTGATTCTGACTTCATAGAAAGAGTTTGGAAGTATTACCTCATCTTCCATTTTTTGGAAAACTTTGAGAATGGGTATTATGTCTTCTCTATATGTCTGATAAAATTCAGCAGAGAATCCATCTGGTCTGGAAGTTTTATTCTTGGGTAGTTTTTTGATTACTGATTCAATTTCATTGCTGGTATTTGGTCTGTTTAGATTTTCTGTTTCTTCCTTAGTCAGTCTTGGAAGGTTGTATTTTTCTAGAAAGTTGTCCATTTCTTCTGTGTTTTCTAGCTTGTTAGCATATAGATTCTCATAGTATTCTCTAATGATTGTTTGTATTTCTGTGGGGTCCGTCATGATTTTTCCTTTCTCATTTCTGATTCTGTTGATGCATGTAGAGATTCTTTTTCTCTTAATAAGTCTGCCTAGGGCTTACCTATTTTGTTTATTTTCTCACAAAACCAGCTCTTTTTTTCACTGAAATTTTCTATTGTTTTATCCTTCTCAATTTTATTTATTTCTTCTGTGATGTTTATTATATCCCTCCTTCTGCTGACTTTGGGTCTCATTTTTTCTTCTTTTCCAATTTCAATAATTGTGGCTTTAGACTATTCATTTGGGATTGTTATTCCATCTTTAAATAGGGCTGGATGGCTATATGCTTTCCTCTTAGAACTGTCTTTGCTGCATCCCACAGAAGTTGGGGCTTTGTGCTGTTGTTGTCATTTGTCAACATATATTGCTTCATCTCTATTTTAATTGATCATTGATCCATTGATTATTTAGGAGCATGTTGTTAAGCCTCCGTGTGTTTGTGAGCCTTTTTGTTTTCTTTCTATAATTTACTTCTAGCTTTATACCTTGGTGGTCTGAGAAGTTGGTTGGTACAATTTCAATCTTTTTGAATTTACTGAGTCTCTTTTGGTGGCCTTGTATGTGGTCTATTCTGGAAAATGTTCCATGTGCACTTGAGAAGAATGTGTACCCTGCTGCTTTTGGGTGTAGAGTTCTATAGATGTCTATTAGGTTCATCTGTTCTAGTATGTTGTTCAGTGCCTCTGTGTCCTTACTTATTTTCTGTTTGCTGGATCTGTCCTTTGGTGTGAGTGGTGTGTTTAAATCTCCTATAGTGAATGCATTGCATTCTATCTCCTCCTTTATTTCTGTGAGTATTTGTTTCACATATGTTGGTGCTCCTGTATTGGGTGAATATATGTTCATAATGGTTATATCCTCTTGTTGGACTGACCCCTTTATCACTATGTAATGTCCTTCTTTATCTCTTGTTTCTTTCTTTTTTTGAAGTCTACTTTGTATGATACTAGTACTGCAACACCTGCTTTTTGCTACCTGTTGTTTGAGTGAAATATTTTTTTCCATCCCTTGACTCTGTGTATGTCTTTGGGTTTGAGGTGAGTCTCTTGTAATCAGCATATAGATGGGTCTTGCTTTTTATCCATTCTATTACCCTGTTTCTTTTGATCAGTGTATCCAGTGCATTTACATTTATGGTGATTATTGAATGATATGTACTTATTGCCATTGCAGGCTTTAGTTTAGTGGTTACCAAAGGTCCAAGGGTAGATTCTTTACTATCTAACCATCTAATTTAACTCATTTATTAAGCTATTATAAACACAGTGTGATAATTCTTTATTTATATCCCTTCTTATTCCTCCTACTCCATTCTTTATATGTTAGGTGTTTTATTCTGTATTGTTTTGTGTTTCCTTTGACTGCTTTTGTGACTAGTTGATTTTATTTTTTGCCTTTAGTTAATATTTGGTTGGTCTGATTTCTTTGTTGTGATTTTATTTTCTCTGGTGACCTCTATTTAGCCTTAGGAGTGCTTCCATCTAGAGCATTCCCTTTAATATACCCTGTAGACCTATGGGAGGCAAATTCCCTCAACTTTTGCTTGTCTGGGAATTGTTTAATCCTTCCTTCATATTTAAATGATAATCATGTTGGATACAGTATTCTTGGTTCAAGACCCTTCTGTTTCATTGCATTAAATATATGATGCCACTGTCTTCTGGCCTGTAAGGTTTCTGTTGAGAGGTTTGATGATAGCCTGATGGGTTTTCCTTTGTAGGTGATCTTTTTTCTCTCTCTGTCTGGCTTTAATACTATGTCCTTGTCTTTGATCTTTGCCATTTTAATTATTATATGTCTTGGTGTTGTCCTCCTTGGGTCCCTTGTGTTGGGATATCTGTGGGCTTCCATGGTCTAAGAGACTATGTTCTCCCCCAGCTTGGGCAGGTTTTCAGCAACTACTTCTTCAGAGACACTTTCTATCCTTTTTTCTCTCTCTCTCTCCATCTTCTGGTACCCCTTTAATGTGAATATTGTTCCATTTGGATTGGTCACCCTGTTGTCTTAATATTCTTTCATTCCTGGAGACCCTTTTATCTCTCTCTGTCTCAGCTTCTCTGTATTCCTGTTCTATGATTTTTATTCCATTAGCAGTCTCTTGCACCTCATCCAGTCTGCTCTTCAGTCCTTCCAGAGATTTTTTCATTTCTGTAATCTCCCTCCTGTCTTCATCTCTTAGCTCTTGCATATTTCTCTGCAGGTCCATCAGCATAGTTAAGAGACCTTTATTTTGAATTCTTTTTCAGGAAGATTGGTTATATCTATCTCCCCAGGCCCTCTCTCCATGTTTGTCTTGGTGATTCTTGACTGGAACAAATTCTTCTGCCCTTTCACGGTGATAGAGGTAGGTGCAGGCAGGTGGCATGTGTATGAGCTGAGAGAACAAAGTCCATTCTTGCTTGCTGGTCACCTTACCCTTCTACGCTGCCTGTGTCAGTTACCCACACAGCGGGAGCAGTCTCTGTGTTAATGCCCTGAGATGCCATGAGAAGGGGCATTGCTCAGGGTCCCCCAGAGCCCTGCTGGGAGTGGCAAGTGTCCCGGCTGTGCTTTCCTGTGAAAACGGCACCCTTTTGCACCTTGCCCCAGCTTCTTCTGTGTCCGCTGGGCAGCTGCACACTGGTGGCACTCTCTGGGTCTGTCCCGGGTAGTTGCATGCTGAGAGGAGACTCTGGGCAGTTACTGTGGGCAAGGCCACCCTCCAGCTGCTCTGCCACTGTGCCGGGGCAGTGCCAGCCATGGGGAGGGAATGGCAGGCTGCTTATTGCCATGAGGGGCTTCAGAACTGTGTTGCTACCCAGGGGGTTAGGTGCCTGAAGTTCCTCAGGATTCCCCATCTGCTGGGCTGAGTCTGTTGGGACGATTCCATCCAGCTGTTAAGCCCCTCTCCCTTCAAGACTTTCAAAAAGCATTCGCTTTTCTTTGTCCCAGGGGAGCCAGCTGTGGGGACCCGCTCACATATTTTACTTTTCTGTTCCTCTAATATCCAGTACACCATACAATGTGTGTCTGTGCTCCCAGTACAGATTACTAGGTCTGGTTATTTAAGAGCCCTGTGCTTCCACTCCCTCCCCACTCTGGCTCCTTTCCTCCCACCAGTGAGCTGGGGTGGGGGAGTGCTTGGGTCCCGCTGGGTGGTGGCTTTGTATCTTACCCCCTTTGTGAGATGCTTAGTTCTTGCAAATGTAGATGTAGCCTGGCTGTTGTACTGTATCTTCTGGTCTCTCTGTTAGGCATAGTTGTAATTTCTGTATTTTCCAAAATATATATGGTTTTTGGAGGAGATTTCTGCTGCCCTACTCACAGTGCCATCTTGGCTCCTCCTCTACAGCATATTTCAGAGGGCCTGCTGTAGATGGAAGTTTTCCTAAGGTTTAATAACTGTCACCAGAGGTAATAAAACCTCAGTAAAGAAAGTAAAACAGTTGTTAATAAGCAAATGCAAAATTAAATTAACTATCCCTAAAGTCAATCAAGGGATAGAGAAAGAGGAAAAAATATGATACCTAACATATAAAGAGTGGAGGAGGAAGAAAAAGGAGAAAAAAAAAGAACCTTTAGATTGTGTTTGTAATAGCATATTAAGTGAGTGAATTTAGACTCCTAGATAGTAAGGAAGTTAACCTTCAACCTTTGGTAACCACAAATCTAAAGCCTGCAATGGCAATGAGTACATACCTAGTGATAATCACCCTAAATGTAAATGGACTGAATGCACCAATCAAAAGACATAGAGTCACTGAATGGATAAAAAAACAAGACCCATCTATGTGCTGCCTACAAGAGAGTCACTTTAAACCCAAAGACACACACAGACTAAAGTGAAGGGATGGAATAAGATATTTCATGAAAATAATAGGGAGAAAAAAGCAGGAGTTGCAATACTTGTATCAAACAAAATAGACTTCAAAAAAAGAAAGTCACAAGGGACAAAGTAGGACATTACATAATGATAAAGGGGTCAGGCCAACAAGAATATATAACCATTATAAATACCTATGTGCCTAACACGGGAGCACCTACATATGTGAAACAAATACTAACAAAATAAAAAGGGGAAATAGAATGCAACGCATTCATTCTAGGAGACTTGAACACTCTACTCACTCCAAAGGACAGATAAATCAAACAGAAAATAAGTAAGGAGATAGAGGCACTGAACAACACATTAGAACAGATGGACCTAAAAGACATCTCCAGAACTCTACACCCAAAAGCAGCAGAATACACATTCTTTTCAAGTGCACATGGAACATTTTTAAGAATAAATCATTTACTAGGCCACAAAAGATTCTCGGTAAATTCAAAAAGATTGAAAATGTACCAACCAGTTTCTCAGACCACAAAGGTCTGAAACTAGAAATAAATTATGCAAAGAAAGTGAAAAATCCCACAAACACATGGAGGCTTCACAACATGCTCCTAAAAAAACCAATGGATCAATGACCAAATAAAAACAGAGATCAAGCAATATATGGAGACAAATGACAACAATAATTCAACACAGCAATATCTGTGGGATGCAGTGAAGGTCATGCTAAGAGGAAAGTATATTGCAATACAGGGCTACATAAGGAAAGAAGAGCAATCCCATATGAGCAGCCTAAGCTCACAATTAACAAAACTAGAAAAAAGAAGAACAAATTAGACCCAAAGTCAATAGAAGAAGGGACATAATAAAAATTAGAGCATAAATAAAGAAAATCAAGAAGAATAAAACAATACAAAGAATTAATGAAAGCAAGAGCTGGTTCTTCGAGAAAGTAAACAAAATAGATAAGCCCCTAGCCAGACTTATCAAGAAATAAAGAGAGTCTATTCACATAAACAGAATCAGAAATGACAGAGGAAAAATCACTATGGACACCATAGAAATACAAAGAATTATTAGAGAATACTATGAAAAATTATATGCTAACAAACTGGATAACCTAGAAGAAATGGAGAACTTTCTAGAAAGATACAACATTTCAAGGCTGACCCAGAAAGAAACAGAAAATCTGAACAGACCAATTACCAGCAATGAAATTGAACTGGTAATCAAAAACCTATCTAAGAACAAACCCAGGACCATATGGCTTCACCACTGAATTTTATTAAACATTTAGAGAAGACCTAATACCCATCCTCTCAAAGTTTTTCAAAGAGTAGGAGAAGAGGGAATACTTCCAAACTCATTCTATGAGGCCATCATCACTCTAATACCAAAACCAGGCAAAGACACCACAAAAAAATAAAATAATATACCCTTATCCCTGATGAACATAGATGCAAAAATACTCAACAAAATATTAGCAAACCGAATTCAAATATACATCAAAAATATCATCCATCATGATCAAGTAGGATTTATTCCAGGGATGCAAGGATGGTACATCATTGGAAAATCCATCAACATCAACCACCACATCAACAGAAAGGACAAAAAACACATGATCATCTCCATAGATACTGAAAAAGCATTTGACAAAATTCAACATTCATTCATGATAAAAACTCTCAATAAAATGGGTATAGAGGGCAAGTACCTCAACATAATAAAGGCCACATATGACAAACCCACATCCAACGTCATCCTTAACAGTGAGAAGCTGAAAGCTTTTCCTTTAAGATGGGTAACAAGACAAGGATGCCCACTCTCCCCACTTCTATTCAACAGTGTACTGGAGGTCCTAGCCATGGCAATCAGACAACACAAAAAAATAAAAGGCATTGATATTGGCAAGGATGAAGTTAAACTGTCCTTGTTTGCAGATGACATGATTTGTATATAAAAAACCTTAAAGAATCCACTCCAAAAGTACTAGATCTAATATCCGAATTGAGCAAAGTTGGAGGATACAAAGTTAATATGCAGAAATCTGTGGCATTTCTATACACTAACAATGAACTAGCAGAGAGAGAAATCAGGGAAATAATTCCATTCACAATTTCATCAAAAGAATAAAATGCCTAGGAATAAACCTAACCAAGGAAGTGAAAAACCTATACTCTGAAAACTACAAGACACTCATGAGAGAAATTAAAGAAGAAACCAATAAATGGAAACACATCCCATGCTCATGGATAGGAAGAATTAATATTGTCAAAATGGTCATCCTGCCTAAAGCAATCTACAGATTCAATGCAATTCCTACCAAAATACCAACAGCATTCTTCAATGAACTAGAGAAAATCATTCTAAAATTCATATGGAATCACAAAAGACCCCGAAGAGCCAAAGGAATTCTGAGAAGGAAGAATAAAGCTGGGGGGATTATGCTCCCCAACTTCAAGCTCTACTTCAAAGCCATAGTAAATAAGAAAATTTGGTACTGGCACAAGAACAAACCCATAGACCAATGGAACAGACAAGAGAGCCCTGATATAAACCCAACCATATATGGTCAATTAATATATGATAAAGGAGCCATGAACGCACAATGGGGAAATGACAGCCTCTTCAATGGCTGGTGTTGGCAAAACTGGGCAGCTATATGCAAGAGAATGAAACTGGATTATTTTCTAACTCCATACACAAAAGTAAACTCAAAATGGATCAAAGACCAGAATGTGAGTCATGAACCATAAAAGGGAAACAATAGCAAAAATGAACTCATGGGAGTACGTCAAACTAAAAATTTTCTGTATGACAAAGGACGCCATCAACAGAACAAAATGGCATCCTACAGTATGGGAGAATATATCTGTAAATGACATATCCAAAGAGGGGTTATCACCCAAAATATATAAAGAACTTACATGCCTCAACACCCAAAAAGGAAATAACCTGATTAACAAATGGGCAGAGGATATGAAGACACAGTTCTCCAAAGAAGAAATTTAAATGGCCAACAGACACATGAAAAGATGCTCCACATCACTAATCATCAGCGAAATGCAAATTTAAACCACAATGATATATCACCTCACACCATTAAGGATGGCCAGCATTGAAAAGACTAAGAACAACAAATGCTGGTGAGGATGTGAAGAAAGGGGAACCCTCCTACACTGCTGGTGGGAATGTAAGCTAGTTCAACCATTGTGGAAAGCAATGCAGAGGTTCCTCAAAAAACTAAAAATAGAAATACCATTTGACCCGGGAATCCCACTCTTTGGAATTTACCCAAAGAATACAACTTCTCAGACACAAAAAGACATATGTCCCTCTATGTTTATCACAGCACTTTTTACAATAGCCAAGATATGGAAGAAACCTAAGTGTCCATCAGTAGATGAATGGATAAAGAATATGTGGTACACAATGGAATACTATTCAGCCATAAGAAAGAAACAAATCCTACCATTTGCAACAACATGGATGGAGCTGGAGGATATTATAGTCAGTGAAATAAGCCAGGCAGAGAAAGACAAGTGCCAAATGATTTCCCTCATTAGTGGAGTATAACAACGAAGCAAAACTGAAGGAACAAAATAGCAGCAGACTCAGAGACTCCAAGAAGGAACTAGTGGTTACCAAAGGGGAAGGGTGTGGGAGGGTGGGTGGGGAAGGAGGGAGAAGATGATTGAGGGGTATTATGTTTAGTACACATGGTGTGGGGGATCACAGGAAAACAGTGCACCACAGAGAAGGCAAATAGTGAATCTGTGGCATCTTACTACACTGATGGACAATGACTGCATTGGAGTATGGGTGGGGACTTGATAATATGGGTAAATGTAGAACCACATTGTTTTTTCATGTGAAACCCTCACAAGATATAAGGTATATCAATAATACCTTAATAAAAAATAAGATAAAATAAAATTATATGTATGCAGTTGGAAGGATAACAAATGAACCACCAAATACAGAAAAAAACATTGCCAATGTATTAGAAGTCAGTGTGCCCGTTCAACCTACCTTTCTAGCCACTTTTCTGACTCCTCCAGTTCTTTTTCTCCACAGCAATTCAAACTATATTTCTACCCTATGAAACTGCCTTCCTCAAATACACCAGGCACCTTTTGTAACTTTCAATCATGCACAACCTGAACCCTCTGGCCCTTTAATGCTTTCTCACAAGGTTAAATTTGTTTTCCCCTTCAAGGTTAAGTTCAAAGGTGATGGCATGGAGAGCTTCCCCTGACTTTCCCTCCAGAATTAATTGCTCTATTTCCATGCTGCTAGCACATCTGTTTTCATTTGTAGTGCAGAACTTCTGTTTTATTGTAATTATATGAGTTTAGAGTTGCATCTGTGACTAGATGTCAGTTTCTTGAGGAATGAGGATTAAGCTTTATCTTTTGCTTGATAAACAGACATTTTGAGTTATTGAGGGTAAGTGTTAGAAGATTGAAATGGAATAGGACATTGCCATCAATGATGACTACATTTTATTGACAGCCTAAATATCTGCCAGGACTTTAGCTGTATTATAACATTCAATATCAAAACAAACCTGCAAAGTAAGTATCATCCCAATTGTGCAGTTAAGATAATAGAGTGACTACAAGTTACCTGATTTGTCCAAATTCACACAGCTATTAAAAGGCAAAATTAAGGAGGCGGAGCCAACATGGCGGCGTGAGTAGGACAGTGGGAATCTCCTCCCAAAAACATATATACTTTTGAAAATACAACAAACACAACTAGCCCTAAAAGAGAGACCAGAAGACGCAGGACAGTGGCCAGACTGCAGCTACACCAGCGAGAACCCAGCGACTGGTGAAAGGGGTAAGATACAAGCCCCGGCCCTGCGGGACCCGAGCGCCCCTCCCCCCAGCTCCCGGCGGGAGAAGAGCAGGCAGAGCGGGAGGGAGACGGAGCCCAGGACTGCCGAGCACCCAGCCCCAGCCATCCGGGCCAGAGCGCAGACACAGTATACGCCCAGGGGGCCCTGGATACTGGGAGAACAGGGGGTAGACCTCAGAGCGGGTGCTGAAGCTGATGCCCCTGTGACAAAGAAAAGCGGGGGCTTTTTTGAAAGTCTTAAAGGGACAGGGACTTAACAGCTTGACGGAAACAACCCAGGTCACAGTACAGCAGCTGGAAATTACAGGGAAAACCGGGTGCACTAACCCCCTGGGCAACAGCTCCGAGACCCCTCACGGAGGCAAACAATCAAGCAGCCCCCCCATCCATCACCCCACCGGGCGCTGCGAAAGCAGAGAAGCAGCCTGAGACAAATTCCGCCCACAGAAAGGGAAATTTCTCCCTTCCGGCCAGGCAAGACACAAAGACCCACTCTACACGCAATTACCCAACACAAGCCACTAGGGGTCGCAGTTGCCCCAGTAAAGAAAGGCCAGTAGTAAGTGAAAATTTTGGCCCTCCCAGCTGACAGTCAATAGCACCTGTCAACATGAAAAGGCAAAAAAATATGATTCAGACAAGACTAACCCAGACAGCTTCGGCATCTGCTACATCTTCCCCTGAGAAGGAATCTGGGGAGATAGATTTAGCCAGTCTACCTGAAAAAGAATTCAAAACAAAAGTCATAACCATGCTGATGGACTTGCAGAGAAATATGCAAGAACTAAGGAAGGAGAATTCAGAAATAAAACAAGCTCTGGAAGGACTTCAAAACAGAATGGACGAGATGCAAGAGACCATTAATGGACTAGAAAACAGAGAACAGGAACGCAGAGAAGCTGATGCAGAGAGAGATAAAAGGATCTCCAGGAATGAAAGAATTTTAAGAGAGCTGAGTGATCAATATAAAAGAAATAATTTAAGAATCATAGGCATTCCAGAAGAAGTAGAGAGAGAAAAGGGGATAGAAAATGTCTTTGAAGAAATAATTGCTGAAAATTTCCCCAAACTAGGGGAAGAAATGGCCTCTCAGACCACAGAGGTACACAGAACTCCCATGACAAGGGATCCAAGGAGGGCAACACCAAGACACATAATAATTAAAATGGCAAAGATCAAAGACAAGGACAAAGTATTACAAGCAGCCAGAGAGAAAAAAAAGGTTACCTACAAAGGAAAACCCATCAGGCTATCATCAGACTTCTCAACAGAAACCCTACAGGCCAGAAGAGAATGGCATGATATACTTAATGCAATGAAACAGAAGGGCCTCGAACCAAGACTACTGTATCCAGCACGAATATCATTTAAATATGAAGGAGGGATTAAACAATTCCCAGACAAGCAAAAGTTGAGGGAATTTGCCTCCCACAAACCACCTCTACAGGGCATCCTACAGGGACTGCTCTAGATGGGAGCACTCCTAAAAAGAGCACACAACAAAACACCCAACATATGAAGAAGGGAGGAGGAGGAATAAGAAGGGAGAGAAATAAAGAATCATCAGATTGTGTTTATAATAGCTCAACAAGCGAGTTAAGTTAGACAGTAAGACAGTAAAGAAGCTAACCCTAAACCTTTGGTAACCACAAACTTAAAGCCTGCAATGGCAATAAATTCATACCTTTCAATAATCACCCTAAATGTAAATGGACTGAATGCACCAATCAAAAGACACAGAGTAATAGAATGGATAAAAAAGCAAGATCCATCCATATGCTGCTTACAAGAGACTCACCTCAAACCCAAAGACGCGCACAGACTTAAAGTCAAGGGATGGAAAAAGATATTTCAAGCAAACAACAGAGAGAAGAAAGCAGGTGTTGCAATTCTGGTATCAGACAAAACAGACTTCAAAATAAAGAAAGTAAAAAAAGACAAAGAAGGACATTACATAATGATAAAGGGCTCAGTCCATCAAGAGGATATAACCATTATAAATATATATGCACCCAATACAGGAGCACCAACATACCTGAAACAAATATTAACAGAACTAAAGGAGGAAATAGAATGCAATGCATTCATTCTAGGAGACTTCAACACACCACTCACTCCAAAGGACAGATCCACCAGACAGAAAATAAGTAAGGACACAGAGGCACTGAACAACACACTAGAACAGATGGACCTAATAGACATCTACAGAACTCTACATCCAAAAGCAACAGGATACACGTTCTTCTCAAGTGCACATGGAACATTCTCCAGAATAGACCACATACTAGGACACAAAAAGAGCCTCAGTAAATTCCAAAAGATTGAAATCCTACCAACCAACTTTTCAGACCACAAAGGCATTAAACTAGAAATAAACTGTTCAAAGAAAGCAAAAAGGCTCACAAACACATGGAGGCTAAACAACACGCTCCTAAATAATCAATGGATCAATGACCAAATCAAAATGGAGATCCAGCAATATATGGAAACAAATGACAACAACAACACTAAGCCCCAACTTCTGTGGGACGCAGCAAAAGCAGTCTTAAGAGGAAAGTATATAGCACTCCAAGCATATTTAAAAAAGGAAGAGCAATCCCAAATGAACGGTCTAATGTCACAACTATCAAAATTGGAAAAAGAAGAACAAATGAGGCCTAAGGTCAGCAGAAGGAGGGACATAATAAAGATCAGAGAAGAAATAAATAAAATTGAGAAGAATAAAACAATAGCAAAAATCAATGAAACCAAGAGCTGGTTCTTCGAGAAAATAAACAAAATAGATAAGCCTCTAGCCAGACTTATTAAGAGGAAAAGAGAGTCAACACAAATCAACAGTATCAGAAATGAGAAAGGAAAAATCACAACAGATCCCGCAGAAATACAAAGAATTATTAGAGACTACTATGAAAACCTATATGCTAACAAGCTGGGAAACCTAGGAGAAATGGACAACTTCCTAGAAAAATACAACCTTCCAAGACTGACCCAAAAAGAAACAGAAAATCTAAACAGACCAATTACCAGCAACGAAATTGAAGCGGTAATCAAAAAACTACCAAAGAACAAAACCCCCGGGCCAGATGGATTTACCTCGGAATTTTATCAGACATACAGGGAAGACATAATACCCATTCTCCTTAAAGTTTTCCAAGAAATAGAAGAGGAGGGGATACTCCCAAACTCATTCTATGAAGCTAACATCACCCTAATACCAAAACCAGGCAAAGACACCACCAAAAAAGAAAACTATAGACCAATATCCCTGATGAACGTAGACGCAAAAATACTCAACAAAATTTTAGCAAACCGAATTCAAAAATACATCAAAACCATCGTACACCATGACCAAGTGGGATTCATCCCAGGGATGCAAGGATGGCACAACATTCGAAAGTCCATCAATATCATCCACCACATCAACAAAAAGAAAGACAAAAACCACATGATCATCTCCATAGATGCTGAAAAAGCATTTGACAAAGTTCAACATCCATTCATGATAAAAACTCTCAGCAAAATGGGAATAGAGGGCAAGTACCTCAACATAATAAAGGCCATCTATGAAAAACCCACAGCCAACATTATATTGAATAGCGAGAAGCTGAAAGCATTTCCGCTGAGATCGGGAACTAGACAGGGATGCCCACTCTCCCCACTGTTATTTAACATTGTACTAGAGGTCCTAGCCACGGCAATCAGACAAAACAAAAAAATACAAGGAATCCAGATTGGAAAAGAAGAAGTCAAACTGTCACTATTTGCAGATGACATGATACTGTACATAAAAAACCCTAAAGACTCCACCCCAGAACTACTAGAACTGATATCGGAATACAGCAAAGTTGCAGGATACAAAATCAACACACAGAAATCTGTGGCTTTCCTATATACCAACAATGAACCAACAGAAAGAGAAATCAGGAAAACAACTCCATTCACAATTGCATCAAAAAAAATAAAATACCTAGGAATAAACCTAACCAAAGAAGTGAAAGACTTATATTCTGAAAACTACAAGTCACTCTTAAAAGAAATTAAAGGGGACACTAACAGATGGAAACGCATCCCATGCTCATGGCTAGGAAGAATTAATATCGTCAAAATGGCCATCCTGCCCAAAGCAATATACAGATTTGATGCAATCCCTATGAAACTACCAGCAACATTCTTCAATGAACTGGATCAAATAATTCAAAAATTCATATGGAACCACCAAAGACCCCGAATAGCCAAAGCAATCCTGAGAAAGAAGAATAAAGTAGGGGGGATCTCACTCCCCAACTTCAAGCTCTATTATAAAGCCATAGTAATCAAGACAATTTGGTACTGGCACAAGAACAGAGCCACAGACCAATGGAACAGACTAGAGAATCCAGACATTAACTCAGACATATATGGTCAATTAATATTTGATAAAGGAGCCATGGACATACAATGGCGAAATGACAGTCTCTTCAACAGATGGTGCTGGCAAAACTGGACAGCTACATGTAGGAGAATGAAACTGGACCATCGTCTAACCCCATATACAAAAGTAAACTCAAAATGGATCAAAGACCTGAATGTAAGTCATGAAACCATTAAACTCTTGGAAGAAAACATAGGCACAAACCTCTTAGACATAAACATGAGTGACCTCTTCTTGAACATATCTCCCCAGGCAAGGAAAACAACAGCAAAAATGAACAAGTGGGACTATATTAAGCTGAAAAGCTTCTGTACAGCAAAAGACACCATCAATAGAACAAAAAGAAACCCTACAGTATGGGAGAATATCTTTGAAAATGACACATCCGATAAAGGCTTGACGTCCAGAATATATAAAGAGCTCACACGCCTCAACAAACAAAAAACAAATAACCCAATTAAAAAATGGGCAAAGGAACTGAACAGACGGTTCTCCAAAAAAGAAATACAGATGGCCAACAGACACATGAAAAGATGCTCCACATCGCTAATTATCAGAGAAATGCAAATTAAAACTACAATGAGGTATCACCTCACACCAGTAAGGATGGCTGCCATCCAAAAGACAAACAACAACAAATGTTGGCGAGGCTGTGGAGAAAGGGGAACCCTCCTACACTGCTGGTGGGAATGTAAACTTGTTCAACCATTGTGGAAAGCAGTATGGAGGTACATCAAAATGCTCAAAACAGACTTACCATTTGACCCAGGAATTGCACTCCTAGGAATTTACCCTAAGAATGCAGCAATCAAGTATGAGAAAGATCAGTGCACCCCTATGTTTATCGCAGCACTATTTACAATAGCCAAGAATTGGAAGCAACCTAAATGTCCATCGATAGATGAATGGATAAAGAAGATGTGGTACATATACACAATGGAATACTACTCAGCCATAAGAAAAGGGCAAATCCAACCATTTGCAGCAACATGGATGGAGCTGGAGGGTATTTTGCTCAGTGAAACAAGCCAAGCAGAGAAAGAGAAATACCAAATGATTTCACTCATCTGTGGAATATAAGAACAAAGGAAAAACTGAAGGAACAAAACAGCAGCAGAATCACAGAACTCAAGAATGGACTAACAGGTACCAAAGGGAAAGGGACTGGGGAGGATGGGTGGGTAGGGAGGGATAAGGGGGGGAGAAGTAGGGGGGTATTAAGATTAGCATCCATAGCGGGGTGGGAGAAAGGGGAGGGCTGTACAACACAGAGAAGACAAGTAGTGATTCTACAACAGGTTGCTACGCTGATGGACAGTGACTGTAAAGGAGTATATAGGGGGGACCTGGTATAGGGGAGAGCCTAGTAAACAAAGTATTCGTAAGTATTCGTCATGTAAGTGTAGATTAATGATTAAAAAAAAAAAAATGCAGTTCCTATGTGGTGACCTCTAATGAGTTCTACACAATAATATAAAGGACATATAAAAGTGTAGGCAAAGGGTCTGTTTGTGTTTATACAGAGGATCAAAGCCTAATTTGGCTACCCCGAAAATGAACTAAGAAACGATATGAAAGAGAACTTCCAACATCAGCACTCTCTGGAAGACTCATGCCAGAAGATGATCATCAAAAAACCCCAGCAAAGATCCACGCACTGCTACAGGTGTAGATGCACTCATCCCACCAGCTCCTGGACTTGCCATGGGAATGAAGGAGATATCTAAGCTGGCCTGTGCATACAGTAAAACAACAAATTTGACTGGATCTATACTGTTGGAACTCAACCAAGAATTAGGAGAAGTGCAAATTGTAGCGCTCCAAAATCTTACAACTACAGACTATTTACTGTTAAAAGAACATATGGGATGTGAACAGTGCCCAGGAATGGGTTGTTTTAATTTGTCTGATTTTTCTCAAACTATTCAAATTCAGTTAGATAATAACCATCATATCATTGATAAGTTTTCACAAATGCCTAGGGTGCCTAACTGGTTTTCTTGGTTTCACTGGAGATGGCTGGTAATTACAGGTATGCTTTGGTTATGTAACTATACTCCTATTATGTTAATGTGTGTGCGCAATTTAAGTAGTAGCTTAAAATATATACATGCTGAAGTTACTCTACAAGAAGATATGTCAAAGAAATAATCAATCTTCCCATGTTTTCTCCCGCCTGCTACTTCTATAGCTTTTCTTCTTCCTTCCTAATTACAACGAATTCTTAAATAGAATTCGTGCCTCATATCAAATTTACCGAGTATCATAACTCCTCCAAGTGGTAAAGATACCTCAAGACAAATGCTGGGCATAGAAGCCACAGGGCATAAATATGCAAAGAAATAAAAAGCTAACCATTTCAAACAATAAGGCTTCTCTCTCACTTACCAACTTCACATTTCCCTGTGTGGCCCCGGAAGATGACTGGTTAGCCAGAGACGGGTAAGATTCCTCAAGGGAGGAACAACCTAAGACAGGCACAGTCGCTGGGGGGTCATCAGGTGAGAAATTGGGGATCAACAGAGGTGAGGCTTAGAACCTCACCCCCCCTGTTCTGAGAGAAATCTTCTGCATATGTGGATGTTTTATTGCCCTTGTCTAGCTTGGATTAACACATAGTCTACAGGCACACACCTGATCATATACATTTGCTCTCTTACAACACTAAACTATGTTTTCTACCTTTATGTTGTATCTACCTACCACTTCAGCATCTTATTAAAAATAATAAAGAGAGAAATGTGGTATCCACATATAAATCAAGTATAAAAATCAAATGTGTATTCATATTTGAACTGACTGTTTATAGTTCATAATGCATGAGCAAAACCAAAAGTTTCTGTGATGACTGCCCTTGTACTGTTCACCATGTAACTTATTCACTATGTAAGAATTTGTTCTCCATGTAAGAACTTGTTCGTTATGCTTCAGAAGATTGGAGACTGACGAAAATTAGGCTTGGGGTGGATTAATGATTGTGCATTGAGCATTGACTCCCCTATACAGAATTTTATTGTTGTTAACAACCATTTGATCAATAAAAATGAGAGATGCCCTAACAACAAAAAAAAAAAAAAAAAAAAAAAAAAAAAAAAAGGCAAAATCAAGATTCTAACCTGGATCTCTCTCTAAGCCTGCTCTTTCTTTCCATATCAAGTTTCTTCTCATAAGCAGCGAGAATAATAGAGAGTAAAAGGTAAGGCATAAAATGTTAAACTATGGTTATGCTGGAGATGAGAAGATCATTATGATGAAGCAAGTTAAAAATAACAACTGTTACTAAAGAAGGTGCAAAAATAAGCCTGAAAACCAAATGAGAATTGTATATTTTGTAGACAAATTTAAGTAGCCTGAATTATTAATTTCCAGAATTAGGAATTTAAGACTCCTGTTCTGCCTGGAAGAGTAAATGGAGAGCTATTTCACATTGAGTTTTAGATCTCTGCACTGGAATGCACATGTCAGCCTCTGACTATTCAGAAGCTGTAGTCATCACTTTACTATGCAGTCATAAAGATCTATGGTGTATGGCATTATTAGTAGCCAAACTTATACAATTCGGATTTCTAAGTCAATATGTAATAATACACAATGTCACATACAATTAACATGCTGAATACGACTACTAAATGCAAGTTGTAGGTCAAATTACTTCTGCAATAGATTTGAAAATCTAGTTATGGTCTAATGTGACTTAATGTAAAGAACAGAGCTCTGGCTCTCAAAAATGCTTTTAAAATACTTATTTCATTTTATTTCAAATGTGGGAATGGAGTAGGGTATGACAGCTAATACTGCTTGCACCACCACTAGTCATCAATATCACTGCCCCCATTCCTCCTTTCCAAGAGAAAAATGACTTTCCTTACATAACCTTCTCTATATTGCCTTGACTTTGGAGGAAGTGGGCCCCATTCTCAGCTCCAGAGGTAGAATTAGGATTGATCTAAATGATCACAGTGGTCCCACTCTTGTCAGTAATTGGATTAGGTGAAAGTAGGTGATACAAATCTAGCCAATATAAAGGGAAATCTATGGGGGCATATAGGAGAAGCTGTCCTCAACAAGAGATACAAGAAAGATCTCTCTTCTGGGCTTTATCTTGAGATTGTGACAGTCTGAAGTACTGCAGGGAAACTGGCTGGAATACGAGAGCCACATGTTGAGAATGACAGAATGCAAAGATTCAAAAAGTCTGGGTCCTGCTTTTGCTATATGATTAACAAGTCATTTAACATCCCTAACCCTCCAGACTTGTTAATGTGTGATAATAAATCCACTTTGTTTCAGCCATTTGAATGTTGTTATTTCAACTGTTGTGAAACTATTGCTGAAGTTTTCTGTTACTGGGAAGGGATCTTTGCCTAGATATCTTTCAAGTGTTGTAAAGAGTGTGTTCTAAATCCTCCTCATAACTGGCATCATGAAAACTCAAATCAAACACATAAATGCTTTCAAAAATGTCAGTCTTGTGTGCACTTGGCTCACTTAGCTCTTTCTTTCAAATCAGATGATTGGATATTCTCTTCACTTAGGAGGCCTATTTCTCAGCCACTAGCTCCAGCCCAGCTCTACTGTCTGTCACTTTAGATTTAATGGACACATGCCCAGCACATGTCCCCCAGCGCATAAACAGCCATGGTGAGCCTAAAAGCTATATTCAGGAATCTAGAATACTGCTGCTGTGAATATTACTACACTGCTCTTCCACTAAACATCTGAGTTGGGATAGCATATGGAACCAAAGATGCCTGATACCTGTCTATACCACAAGTTAAACCTTTTTCCTGATTCTTAAAGGCATTTTTCTCTTCATTTATGTTTGTAAACCTTTAATGTAAAATTAGTTATCATAGACACTGAGGTCTGCCCTCGAGGAACATGCAGTTGAATGGGCAAGACCGCTGTTTATGAGTGTGATTACATTCCGTAATTGAAGGGTATGCTTTTTGCCCTAAGAGTACAGGAAAGAACACAGCCCAAATTATGGAAGAATTAATCCCTGATTAGGTTTGAGACTGTGGGGTTATTTCATTTGTTTCCACTGGTCCCTGGTTCCAGGTTTCTTTCTGTTCTCGAACAGTGAAGCCATAAAAACTCCATCATTTGCTGTTTTCAGGTCCCTCACCAAGAAGTCAAGGATCTGAACAGGAGGCTAGCAGGATATTGAACTAGTGAGGCATTAAGGTAGACCGCGAATCTGTATATTCTCTCAACTAAGAAACTGGAGAGCAAACCAAATAGCAAGGAGGCAAAGCGCACATCAGCCAGCCACCCAGGAATTCGATGAAAATGAAAAGAATGTCATAAAGGCTAACTAATAATGCTTTAAAAGGCAGTGCCAAAAGTAGGGCCCATGGTGTAATGGATAACTTGTCTGACTAGAGGTCAGAATACTCTAGGTTCTACTCCTGACTGGCGCCACAAAGGTTGTTACCTTCTGTTGCAGACGGGTGGTGTGCAGTTTTATAACCCCACTGGCACCAAAGAATTCTGTAATTGTTTTATTATAAGGGAACCCTCATAAAACTTGCTTTGTAACTTTTGTTCCATCACCACACAACTGAGGATTAAGGGAAGGTGAGGTAGGCTGGAAAAAATACACAAAGGAGTAAGATGAACATCCTGTGCAAATCGATTAATACCTTCTATAATAGCCCACTCTACGTGCAGAAGTCACCCATTTGAGGACACCTACCTCTTCGTTAATGCTCTCTTGAGAATTAACAGAATCCACCACGAATCCTACTTAATTTCCTCCGATGTTCACCTCTCCAAGTTCACACCCAAATTACAGCAACACAATAACCCACAGAAATGAGAAGCTTAAGTAAGGAGGGCAGAACTGACTGGAATCACCTGTTAGGTATAAAAATCAACGAGTGAGGAGAAGCAGCTTGTAAGACTCTCACACTGTAATAGGGACGATATGGATCTTTTTTCTGTCAGGTGACTGTGGGTGAGGTAGGGATCTGTTGGGAGGAGGTAGCCGCCCAAAATTAGCAGGGCCTTGGCCTGCAGGAATCTTCAGAACAGCAGCCCAACGCCACGCAGTCACCGCGCGGCCCCCGCACCCTGCACGGGCTGGGCTCCGCAGCTCAAAGGTGACAAGTACCCACCGTAGCTGCCCCGAACACTCGTCCTCGCCGAGGAAGAGACTCCTAATAAGGTCTACTGATGCACAAGCCAGCGGGTCAGCTGGCAGAAGCAGCACAGAGGACGGGATCCAGGGAAGTAAATGGACGCGTTTATCTATTCTTGTCTACGGAGACTCACCCTGAAAGAGCGCGGGAGGCGGCTATGACAGAAAAGAGAACAGAAGGAGCAGCGGAGAGTGGCTCCTTCCAACTCGGCTGTGTTGTGGCCTTGTAGGATAATGTAGCTCAAACGTGTTCTTTAAAAGTTTGAAAAAGGAGATACATTTCCGGAGTCAAAACACAGATGCCTCCAACAGCACCACCCAGGTAGCCCACCAAAGACAACCACTATTAACAATGGCCTTCGTGGCTCCAGTGAGGAAGAGACATATTTATTAATTTGCCCTCACATTCTCTTCCTACTTTCAAACTCATAGGTACCAGACTTCCGGCTGTAGTTTTGCTTCACTTTGTTTTGGGGATATCTAACAGGGTAATCGCTATCTAGATTACTCAGATTACTAACAAACTAATATCTGTTAGCAGCATGCCCTAACCAACAGAACTGTAAGAAAACTAACACCTTGATCAGATCTCTCAAGCCTTTCCCTGGAGTATGGATATTCCGTGTTCAAGAGGTACTCCCCCCAACTTCAAATTTATTAGAAGTTTAAAAGACTTTATCATCTCTGTTTATAGCCTGAAACTTTAGTCACTATGAAACTCTGCAGTAGGAAAGTTCAAATGTCATCTGCTTGGATGACCTCAGTTAAAAGGCAACCTACCCCAGAGCCTGGCCTGTTTAGTGACCTACTTCCTGCTTTAGTTGTCTCCATAGTACTAATGACTCTCAGAGGCTGAAAAAAAAAATTTCCTCTTCTTCCTGGTCCAGACTGTCAAGTGGATCCAAAGCACAAAAATAAACTTATGCATTCAGCTTCTCTGCTCCTGAATCCTTCCCCAATTCTCAGTCTCCACTCCACCCATTTTTCCCAGAGGGAAGCATTTTGATTCTCCTGAAACTTGCACCAACTTCTAATTGCAGTCCCAAACCTGCTGTTGGTAATAAGGACTTTGGAGGTATATGTTTTCATAATATCCCTGCTGATTGAATTAATTTCTTCTTGAAACATGTAAGTTGATTGTCATTTTGTACACAGAAAAATAAACTCACTTTGAACCCCCTCATTAGGATATTAAGCTTGGGAAAGGAAAGCTACCAGGGAGTTGAAGTTAACATTCAACTTCAAAACTAAAACCTAATTTCTCCCCCAGTCCCAGTTTTCCATGCTACTTTTATGGAATGTCGTTTCTCTGTGCACAGAAGCAGTGGTTCTTTGAGACTTCCCTATATAACTCAACATGAGATCAGATTTTGAAAGAACTTCACACCCATGAACCATGAGTCAAGGCCTTTAGTGGCCAGCCAGTGGCTGAATCCTCAGGGATGCACTATGCCAACCCAGAGCCTAGGAATATGCAGTAGCAGGCCCTCAAATGAAGATTCGTTGAATGAATGAAGGTCTAACTCCATTGTCCTGCCCTATTAAATAGGCACAATTTCTCTGTCTGGAGCCTTATGATAATGCTCTGACCCTCCTCCTGGCCTTTGCACTCGACTCTCAATTCTGTCTCCTCCCCAGCACAGCCTGTCTGTGACCATCGTCTTCTTCAGTGAGGTTCTGCTCCTGTCAGGGTTTCTTCCCTTCTGCTTTTTCCTGATTTCCTTCTCCATTTACAGCTCTTCACTTGGGGTGTTAAGCAATTGCCCCCACCCTGTATGTATCCACAGAGAGAAAACAAAAAGATCCAAGCCCATTTTGATCTAGATTTGAACTTGCTGTCCCAGATAAAAACTTTGTGGTTGTCATCTGGAGAGTGGAGATCACTACCACTAGGGAAAGGATAGCACAAAAGTGGAGAGAAGGTTGGCTTAGCTGTTGCTGCCTCTAGCAAAGTGTGTGTGCTCTGCCTTTGTATTAAATAGCTCCCGAGAATTTATCATGCCCTTCACTTTCAAATCATATAAATTAAACAGTTATCTTCCTTTCCAAAAAGGTACCTACAACATGCCTGCTCTCTGCACCCTGTGTTCCCTTCTCATCTCCATCCCTCAAGGTTCATTTTTTTTATTCCTTCACTCTGATACAGTCTTGCCTCTTAACTCCCTTTCTGGAAAACACATTTGTGATTTTTGGCTATTCTTTTGTGGAGTATGGGCTTTGACTGCTACTAGACACACATTAACAGGGAGTGATGTGTGCCTCAGAAGTTTAAAAAGCAGCCAGACCAAGAGGTTTCTGTAGTGTAATGGTCATTGTTTGTTTATTTATTTTTTGTTTTTGCTGCTAGTTTTTTATTTTGGGTGAAGTGAAGATGGCAAAGACATGTGCATGTCAATGACATCAAGGTGCAGCCCTAAAGACACCTACACCGGGTCTTGAGCCATGTGACAATGTAGCAGGTGCTGTGGGAGGCAAAGTCTTGACAAAGCACAGGGAAGGGTGGGACGCCTAGGGTCCAGGCTAAGGTGGGGAATTTGGGTTCAATGGCTGCCCAGTCCTTCCTGAAGCAGATTGGTGCTAAAGTGCCTTTGGGAATGCGTTTGGTTCCAGAAGTATCCCAGGACCCTGTCTCGGAACACCTCACAGAGGTAGTGTAGGATCTCAAGGATGGTGAGCAGGCTGGCTCCAATAAATGTCGCCCAATGTTGCCCAGCAGCTCTGAAACTATATAGGGCTGCTGCTGCTCCACTGTAGTTGAGGGTCTCAAAGAAATGTCCAATACCAGCACGTTCTACGCAACATAGGCCTCGCCTTGGTTGTGTTTCCGGGGCGGACAGCGGGCGGCGGCACGTCTGGGGATGTGCACCATGGAAATTTCCTTGTCCCAGCGTGGGCAGGCGCACAGGTTGGACCAGGCGCACGCGTCCTTCCCCTGCCCCGCGTCCAGCACTAGAAACGCACAGTCCCTGTACTGCTGGGGACTGCACACCGGTGCTCCACCAGGCATATGCTTCATTCGGTAGCCGTACTTTTGAGCCACGCAGCGGGCTTCGCAGGCTAGTTGACACGCCATTTGGCTCTACGTCAAGTTGGAGCCTGGGCTGCGGAGACCCAGGGGACCAGAGGGATCCAGATCTAAGTCCGTGTCCAGAGAAATGGAGCTGCAGTCGTCCCAGGGTGGTGTCAGGAAACTCAGTTGCTGCTGCTGTCAGGACACGAAAGTCTAGTAGCTGGGGGCCGCCCAAAGCCCAGCTGGTCAATAATGGGTTGCTCCTCCTGGCTGTGGATCTACACTCAGATCCCCACATCAAACAGGGTCTGCTCTCTGTCCCTCCACACGTGCATATACTCATTCTGCTACACATTCAGCATGACCATGCCACCCTCCGCGCCGGAGTTCAAGGTGTAGCACTGGCCCATCCGCGTGAAGATTTTGGGCCCAGAGCCAGCCTGGGTGAGAGCTCCCTGCTGGGAGGCATGGCCTTGCACACTGCAGTCCAGCCGAGTGACAGGAAGGGGGCCCCGAGGAGGACAGTTTCCTGGACGTGGTGAAGTTCTCAAGCACGCACGGTTGACCACGGTAGCGGCAGTCCGGCAGTATGTTCTCAAGGGTGCGCCCAGCAGCCCGAGGCACGCAGTAAGGTGGCGTACTCGGTGGGCTCCAGGCCAAGCACCTCAGGCTCAGCCCAGTACAGGTTGTTGGGAGTGAGGCGTGAGCGCCTCAGCAGGTTGATATTGCATAGTGTGATGGCCGGGAAGGTGATCCTGTGGCTTTAGCCCTAATGCACGGTGGTCTTGTGGTGGAACTCCCCTTAGTAACGCACCCTTTGAGCCACCCGGTAGAGGAACTTGGCCAGTGATAGGAGCATCGCTGCTGTCCACAGCCCACGGCTTGGGGTCAGCCTCCCCCACCCCTGGTCTGGGCCAAAGATATGGCCCAGTTCGTGCAGCTTGCAGCTAGCTGCTGGCGAACATGCAGAATGTCCGAGACTGGCTGCCTGGCCTCCTCCGGCCTGAAGGAGGGCTTCATGGCTGAGGGGACTGAGAGGGCTGGGGGATGGTGACCAGGTTACAAGGGGCTTGGACGGGCCATATTTGAGAAGATGTGCAGTTAGTCAAGTCCTGGCTCTGCATCAATGGCTTTGACCTTTCCTTGTGTTCTGGGCCACCAGAAATTGTGAATAAGGAAGTGGAGACTGGCACACTCCTGAAAGAAAAGCTAGAGAAGGGGATATGTTGTCTTTGGAGAATTGGTTTAAGTGGTAAAGCACTTGCTTAATATATGGGGGATAGTGAGATCGACGCTCACATCCTCTTATTTCAACCTGTTTTCTAGGTGGCAACTCAAAATCTTCTTCTGACTCCTTACAGAAAATGAGAAAACATCCAATATTTTGAGTGCAGTAGTAATTTGGTTGCTTCTTTGATTTTGACCTATAGGTATAGACAAAACAGAACTGGTGATGGTTCCTGGTGAAGCCTCTATCTGACTTGAGTGAATAGACCTACTAATTTATAATTCGATTTGTTTCTTCTGAGCTATGGTCCCAAAAGGGTGAAGTTTACCAAATTGCTATTTTTCTCAATTTGTCTTCTTGCAGCTTGGCTCTAAATTTGCTGGTCTTGGAAAGTGCAAAATACATAAATGAGATTCAAGAAATTCAACACATCTTATGAAGGTTAAATCCCCAAACTCCACACCCAGACATATCACAATCAAGCTGTTAAAAATAAAGGAAAGAAAAAAAATGTGAAAGCTGCCAAAGGCAAATGAAAGCGAAACTACAACTGTATTTTCTTATCAGAAACCACAGAAACTAGAAAGAAATGGAAGAATTTTTTAAACCCTGAAAGAAAATAATTGTCAAACTGAAATATTGGGTATAGCAAAAATATCTTTCAGACATAAAAGTGAAATAAGTACATTCTCATTTGAAAGTAGACTGGGAAAATTCATTGGTAGCCAAATGGTTAAAACAGAATTAGCAAAGATTTTACACCAAACAAAAATTGAAAAATCAGAAATGAAGAAATAGTGGAATTGGAAACATCTGAGTAAATATAACAGACTGAATTCTTTAAAGTGTTCTTTAAAGTGTGCTTGATGATTGAAAGAAAAACATTATAAGTAATGAATTTTCATGGTATCTAATGTACTATGTACACAACACAAAGGGGCAAAGGTAAAGGCTCTTAAAGGTGATGAGGTTTCTAAATTCAATTTGAATGGTCCAATATGATTCTAAAATAGACTGTAAAATGTTAAGTGTGTATATGCTAATACATATACCAATTGTTATTAGTAAGCTACACCAATGCTAAGTAACTATACAAATAGATACATTAAGAAACATGACACATAAATTAATATGCCATAACAAAATAACAAAAGCTGGGTGGCTTAAAACAAGAATTTATGGCCTTAGTTCTGTAGTCTAGAAGCCTTGAGTCAAGGTTTTGGCAAGGCCATGCTCTCTCCATAATGGCTCTTGGGCAGAATCCTCCCTTGCTGCTTCTGGCACCTGGTGTTTGCCAGCAATGCTTGGAGTTCTTTTTCTTGCAGATGCATCACTCCAGTCACACGGCCTCACATTGTCTTTTTCCCATACGTCTTTCATTCATGTTGGAGAATGCATCAATTGTTCATTCTTTTTATTGCTGACTCCTCTTCCATTGCATGTGTATGCCAGAAAAATTATCATTCACTTCCCTGCTGACATTTGATGGACTAGTATGAATAAAGCTGCCATGAAGCTCAGGTGGAAGTTTTAGTGGGTATATGATCTTATTTCACTTGGATAAATATAGAAGAGGAAATTTTCTTGGTCGTATTTGTCTTTCCTCTTGGCCTGTCTCTCTCCATGTCCAAATTTCCCCCTTTTTATAGGGTCAATAGTCACACTGGACTAGCGATCACCTTAATGATCTTATTTTAACCTGATTACTTCTGTAAAGACATTATTTCCAAGTTAAGGTCACATTTTGCGATACTGGAGTTAGGGCTAGAACATATCTTTTTTGGGGGAATACTATTCAACTTCAAACATCCATCATCGCAAAGAGTTCCCTAAGGGCTCTTTGTTACTAATCTCCAGTACACACTTCCACCATAGTTTCATACAACCATTGAACGGATTTCTATCAATATAGATGAGTTTTGTCCTTGAATTTCATACAGTTTGTACTATTTGTTGTCTGGTTTTTTCACTCATCATGTTTTGGAGATTCATTCATGTTGTAGAATTCATCAATTGTTCATTCTTTTTATTGCTGACTCCTCTTCCATTGCATGTGTATGCCAGAAAAATTATTATTCACTTCCCTGCTGACATTTGATGGACTAGTATGAATAAAGCTGCCATGAAGCTCAGGTGGAAGGTTTAGTGGGTATATGATCTTATTTCACTTGGATAAACATAGAAGAGATTTTCTTGGTCATATTTTAAGCATATGTTTAACTTTATAATAAACTGCTAAATATTTTTCCAAACTGGTTGCCCAAATTTGCACTACCACCATCTATAGAGTCCTGAAGCCCTCTGCTCCTGCATGGTGATCAGAGAGAGTGTGGGTGTCCTGACTGCGCAAGAATTTCGTGGGCGCCGTGGGTAGGCGGCTTAAGGGAAGGAGACTTCCCGCAGCAGCTGCTTAGATTCTGCATTCGGCTTGGAGGTTATTTCTCCTTTTGACGACTTGAAAATACTTGTTTCAATTCCCACCCCTGCCCCCCAGCCCACGTTTCAAGGGGCTTGACCTGTGGTGGTGGTGGGGAAGGGGCGGGGGGGCTGCGGGGGGCGGCAGGATGATCGCTTGGGTCCTTCACCACTTCAGTGTTTGGAGGCAAGGAGAGAAAGAGCTTCGCTCTGCGCTGTGTTCTTTCATGGAGGAAATTCACAGGGAAACAGCTGATGATGATAAGGAAACAGCAAATGCAGGATTCTCTGGAGTGTCTGGAACAATCGTGGGAATCTGACACACGGGAAAACATTCGCATTCCACTCACCAAGTTCATGCTGAGTTTACATCCCTCATTATTACGACTAAGGGATAAAGCTAAATGTTGCTCGCCCATTTAGAGTGGCGTGCGGTGATTAGAGTGCTTTGCTTTATGGTCGCAACAACCTCGGAAGTTTCCAGAGGGTTTATCTTTTCTGTTTTTTTCCTTCCCCTTTCGGACCAGACAAAAGGCTTTCTTTCCTTTTTTCCTTTCCGCTTCTACTCAAGGCTAGGTTCACAATTAAGCTCCGAGGAGGAGCGGAGGGGGCCTGCAGCTGCTTCATCCAAGGGTATTCCTCGTCTGTGCGCAGCGCGGATGCAGAGAGAAGGAGGATTAACAAGGGTCAGTTGGCACAGAGGGGGCAGAGGCTAGACGTTCAGAAATGAGGCGGAAAGACAAATTAGCCCTGTGAGCAGTGCACTGGAGCGAAGTGAGAGAGGAATCCAAAAGCCTGGAGAAAAAAACAAGCCATTAGCAAAAATGGGCCGTGCGGAGAAGCTGAAGATTTGTAATAAATTAAAGCTGTGGGTTGAGACTCCTTTATTTATTCAATAATTCAGTACATGCTATTACACATGCTATTAGTCTACCATGCTGTTGGTTCCTGGATACGGTGAGTGTCCCGGGCATTCAACAGTTCTGTGGACACTGCATGCTGCAAACCACGTTATCCGGGATCAGAGACCCTTCCGAAATGAATCCCGCGGAACCACTGTTTTTCCGGAGAAATAGCCAGGCGGGAGCACCGCACGGGGAGGAGAAATTAGGTCTTCTTACTGGAGCAGAATGTATCAACCTGCCAGAGGGCGAGATCTGCGGAGCTTCAGAGTCTGTCCCTGTCTGAACGTCATGAATCCCAACTTCAACGTTGAGTCTTTCTGTGCACAAGTTGTCAATCGACTTGACCTGTCATTGAAAGCGTCTTTTAAAAATACCAATATGGGAATGGTTTTCCGAATTAGATATAAATGGGGGAACAGATAGAAAACTCCCTTTAGGGGAAAATCGGCGAGCACAGTTGGGAACTGTGCTGGAAGCCACGTGCAGAGAAGCCTGGGCAGGAGACTTATATCTGCCTTAACAGCAGGTGGAGACCAAGTGTGGGTTAATTTCATTTTCCGCCAATTCTCCGGAAGTCACGAAGGAGCTAGGGAAGCACAGTAGAAAGGAAGGAAAGAGATAGGCCAGAGGTGAGGTGTTTTAAACAAGGTGGTCAGGAAAACCTAGCGTCATGAAACACCTAAGGAGGAGACATTTGAACCTTCCTTCTGCAGAATCGTATTTTATCTGATATTTCGGGTTTAGAACAGAGGATCGTAACTTCCAAGCTCCAAGACAAGCTTGGGGAAAAAAATCTTCCTTTGGAACTGGTAGGGGTAATATTCATCATTAAGCATGTCACAGAAGATAGGTAACGTCTCTCGTCTGTTGGCCAGTTAGTTCAGTCGTGGTGCTACTAAAGCCAAGGGCACGGGTGCGATCCCCGCAGGGGCCACGCGTGCGGTTTTCTTCCTGTGCCCCCTGAACAAACAATTCTGTGTTCTGAAAGCCCATGAGAAAGTGAGAGAATGTACGTCCATATACACCCCATCAATCTCTTGATGGGATATAAAGCTGTTAACTGTGGTTTTTTTGTGTCCTGGGAAGAGCAGATGGTGAAGGGAGCTGTAATAAATCTGAGAGGGCGCTGGGAATACAGGAGCAAGGTGAAAAACAGAAATAAGAACACTGGGTTTTTCATCTTTGTACACTTCCCAAGGTGTCCAAATATTACTCAGCCATGACTAGTTCCTGAAGATTGTTTTTGCTAGTTATGCATCTGCTTACTTCCCACAAGGCTGTCTTTGGGATGAGGAGGGAGCTAAAGCCTTTCAGAGCAACTCAGTCCCTTGCCTCCACCCAATTCTTCATTCTCGCTTCTGTTTCTGTTTCTCACGCTTCTGTTCTCACGCTTGACTCCAGAGATAATGGACTTAAGGAAATGTCCCATAGAGAACGCCAGACCTTTCACTGCTCTTTTCTTGTCCAGCTGCTTGTTAGACTCAAAACTATTTTCTGGGAGACATCTTTTCCCTGACCCTTCTCCCAGTTTTCTGAGGGTGTGTTGGGTTCCTCCCAGCACTTTCAGAGATTGAGGCACACATCTGTTTTGTAGCATTTATCAAGTTGTGAATTTTTGTTACTCAGCCATCTTCCGCATTAGACTGTAAGGGCCTTGGGGGGCAGGATGCTTATCGCTTTGTGCTAAGTACTCTTAAAAGTCTGCTTGAATGTCTGAAGAGTGAGAGAGATGTGTGCAGGTATGAAAGAAAGAGTGTGACTTGTGCTTCAAATGGACCTCACAGGTCTGTGGGACCCATGCTCTCTCAACACAGTGCACACAGGTCAAACAAGGGGTAGACTACTGTATATGGTGAGTGGTCTATTTCTTAGAATGCATCCCGGAGGCTCATTCAGAGTGCCTCTATATTCCCCCCGGATCAAAATGGTGGTGCCAGGATCAGGACAGAGCATGCACAGCAGATCCAGTGTTAAGGAAAGTCTGGAAGGTTGAATTGTGCTAAGGCTGAGAGATGGGAGAGAGACACTTCAGTGATCTGTAGTAAATGAAACAGGGAGCTAAGTGCACCTCAAACCATATTTTCCATAGCATTAAAACTGATTTTGGTTTTGAGATTTAAGAAATTTAAATGATGAGAACACTTTAAAATTACGTTCACTACTATTTATGAAATCTTTAGGTTTAAGCAGAAACACATAGAGTAGTCCTTTGCCTTTTACAGTATTTATGTTTGTGCCCATAAATATGGTTGCACAGTAATTACTCAGGGAAGGAAAGCTGCAAGGTTGATTGATTGATTGAATGGCTCTGTCCTCAACATATGGGCCTTGCACTGCAGCTGCTCTCCCTGAAGTAACTCCTGACCTCACAATCTGAGGGCAAAATCCAGAGGCAGAGAAATGGAAACTTCATATGTATGCATATATGAGATTTTTACAGGACTGAAGAAGGTCTTTCTTAAATGCTGTCCCCTAAATTTACCCTTGAATCTCACTGGCCACATTTGTTATATTCTCTTGGCATAAACCAATCACTGGCAAGAGAATTGAGACAACTCTGTTTATCTTTGGGCTCTGAGGCTGGGATCCATCTCCCCTGAAGAAGGTGGTTGTGGAAACAAGTTCAAATGCTGGATGAAATCTTTCTGTTATTGTTGGAAAAAAGAGAACGGAAGGAATGATGATCAATTATTGTTGAGTGTACAACAAACAGTACCTACTATATCCTATTCTGTCTCCAACTAAGATGTAAAGGGAAAATTATTTAGGTAATTGCCCTACTTGTTTCAGTAACACACATGAGGCTATAATCAGTTTCCAGATTTAGGTATAATAGAAATAACTTGTACTGTACTTCCAACTGAGTGATAGTGATAGAATAAGGATAACAATGACATTGATATTACACAATGAGATAATGGATTTTAAATAAAAATGCCATGAATTTGCCTATGACTTTTTAAAAAGAATCCAACTTTGGCTTCCTGTAAAATTTGCTCCTATGTTTTCTTGTTAAAGTTTTATAGTTTTATCTCTTATGCTTGTTTTTGATCCATCTTGAGTTAATTTTTATATGTGATGTGAGGAAGGAGTGCAGCTATATTTAGTTGCCTCAGCACCATTTGTTGAAAACAAATTGAATTTCTTTCCCAGTTGAATTGTCTTGGCATCCTTTTCAAAATCAACTGACTGTAAATGTGAGGGCTTATTTCTGAACTCTTAATTTTATTCCATTGATCCACATGTCACCTCTGGTGCCAGTGCCATATTGTCTTCATGACTTGTTGCCTTATTATACGTTTTAAATTCAGAAATTTGAGTCCTCCACTTTTGTCCTTCATTTTAAGGATTGTTTTGGCTACTCTGAGTTCCCTGCACTTCCATATGACTTCTAAGATCAGCTTGTCAACAACAACAAAAAAGACTATTTGGGATTTTGATAGGGATTGCATTGAATAGATTGACTGACTTGGGGAGTAAGGCCATCTTAACAATACTAAGTATCAACAGTATCAATGAACATCGCATGTGTTTCCAACTTTCTAGGTCTTCTTTAATTTCTTTCAGCAATTACATATAGTTGGAAGAGTATGCATTCCGTGTGTGTTTTTCTAAATGTATTCCAGAGTATTTTATTGTTTTGGATAAAGAGTATTGTATTTATTTATTTAATTTTTCTATTAAGGTATCATTGATATACAATCTTATAAAGGTTTCACACGAGCAACACTGTGGTTATTACATTCACCCATATTATCAAGTGCGCCCCCCTTGCCAAACCCCATTACAGTCACTGTCCATCAGCGTAGTAAGGTGCTGCAGAGGCACTACTTGTCTTCTCTGTGCTGTACTGCCTTCCCCACTACCCCCGCTACATTATGTGTGCTAATCGTAGCGCCTCAATCCCTTTCTCCCTCCCTACTCACCCTCCCTCCCTAACCCCTTCCATTTGGTAACCGCTAGTGCCCCCTTGAAGTCTGTGAATCTGCTGTTGTTTTGTTTCTTCAGTTTTGCTTCGTTGTTACACTCCACAAATGAGTGAAATAATTTGGTACTTGTCTTTCTCCGCCTGGCTTATTTCACTGAGGATAATACCCTCTAGCTCCATCCATGGTGTTGCAAATGGTAGGATTTGTTTTCTTCTTATGGCTGAATAATATTCCATTGTGTATATGTATAGTTTCTTTATCCATTCATCTACTGATGGACACTTAGGTTGCTTCCATATCTTGGCTATTGTACATAGTGCTGCGATAAACATCGGGGTGCATATGTCTTTTTGAATCTGGGATCTTGTTTTCTTTGGGTAAATTCCTAGGAGTGGGATTCCTGGATCAAATGGTATTTCTGCTTTTAGTTTTTTGAGGGACCTCCATATTGCTTTCCACAATGGTTGAACTAATTTACATGCCCACCAACACTGTAGGAGGGTTCTCCTTTCTCCACATCCTCGCCAGCACTTGTTGTTCCTTGTCTTTTTGATGTTGGCCATCCTAACTGGTGTGTGGTGATAGCTCATTGTGGCTTTATTTTGCATTTCCCTGATAATTAGTGATGTGGAGCATCTTTTCATGTGCTTGTTGGCCATCTGAATTTCTTCTTTGGAGAAGACTCTGTTCAGATCCTCTGCCCATTTTTTAATTGGGTTATTTACTTTCTGGGTGTTGAGGTGGGTGAGTTCTTTATATATTTTTGAATGTTAACCCCTTGTCGGATATGTCATTTACAAATATATTCTCCCACACTGTAGGATGCCTTTTTGTTCTACAGATGGTGTCCTTTGCTGTAAAGAAGCTTTTTAGTTTGACATGGTCCCATGTGTTCATTTTTGCTTTTGTTTCCCTTGCCCGAGGAGATTTGTTCAGAAAAAAAGTTGCTCGTGTTTATATTCAAGAGATTTTTGCCTATGTTTTCTTCTAAGAGTTTTATGGTTTCATGACTTACATCAAGTCTTTGATCCATTTCGAGTTTACTTTTGTGCATGCGGTTAGACAATAATCCGGTTTTATTCTCTTGCATGTAGCTGTCCAGTTTTGCCTTGGTGAAGAGACTGTCATTTCCCCCACTGTATATCCATGGCTCCTTTATTGTATATTAATTGACCATGTATGTTTGGGTTTATATCTGGGCTCTCTATTCTGTTCCATTGATCTATGGGTCTGTTCTCGTGCCAGTACCAAACTGTCCTGATTACTGTGGCTTTGTAATAGAGCTTGAAGTCGGGGGTGCATAATCCCCCCAGCTTTATTCTCCCTTCTCAGGATTTCTTTGGCTATTTGGGGTCTTTTGTGGTTCCATATGAATTTTAGAACTATTTGCTCTAGTTTTTTGAAGAATGCTCTCGGTGTTTTGACAAGGATTCCATTGAATCTGTAGATTGCTTTAGGCAGGATGGCCATTTTGACAATATTAATTCTTCCTATGCATGAGCATGGGATATATTTCCATTCATTGGTGTCTTCTTTAGTGTCTCTCACAAGTGTCTTGTAGTTTTCAGGGTGTAGGTCTTTCACCTCCTTGGTGATGCAATTGTAAATGGAATTGTTTTCCTGATTTCTCTTTCTGCTAGTTCATCGTTAACATACATGAATGCCACAGACTTCTGTGTATTAATTTTGTATCCTGCAACTTTGCTGAATTCACTTATTAGTTCTAGTGGTTTGGGGGTGGATTCCTTAAGGTTTCTTATGTACAACATCACGTCATCTGCAAACACTGACAGTTTAACTTCTTCCTTACCAATCTGGATGTCTTTTATTTCTTTGTGTTATCTGATTGCCATGGCTAGGTCCTCCTTCTATCTTAAAGGAAAAGCTTTCTGCTCTTCGCTGCTGAGTATGATGTTGGCTGTGAGTTTGTCATATATGGCCTTTATTATGTTGACGTACTTGCCCTCTATAACCATTACGTTGAGAGTTTTTATCACAAATGGATGTTGAATTTTGTCAAATGCTTTTTCAGCATCTATGGAGATGATCATGTGATTTTTTTGCCCTTCTTTTTGTTGATGTGGTGTATGATGTTGAAGGATTTTTGAATATTGTACCATCCTTGCATCTCTGGGATAAATCCTACTTGATCATGATGGATGGTCTTTTTGATGTATTTTCTAATTCGGTTTGCCAATATTTTGTGGAGTATTTTTTCATCTATATTCATCAGGGACATTGGTCTGGAATTTTCTTTTTTGTGTGTGTGGTATCTTTGCCTGGTTTTGGCATTAGAGTGATGCTGGCCTCATAGAATGAGTTTGGTAGTATTCCCTCCTCTTCCACTCTTTGGAAAACTTTAAGAGGATGGGTATTAGGCCTTCTCTAAATGTTTGATAAAATTCAGCAGTGAAGCCATCTGGTACAGGAGTTTTGTTCTTAGGTAATGTTTTTGATTAACCATTCAATTTCATTGCTGATAATTGGTCTGTTCAGATTTTCTGATTCTTCGTGGGTCAATCTTGGAAGGTTGTATTTTTCCAGAAAGTTGTCCATTTCTTCTAGGTTATCCAATTTGTTAGTATATAATTTTTCATAGTATTCTCTAATAACTCTCTGCATTTCTGTGGTGCCCATAGTGATTTTTCCTTTCTCATTTCTGATTCTCTTTATTTGTGTAGACTTTCTTTTTTTTCTTGATAAGTCTGGCTAGGGGTTTATATATTTTGTTTATTTTCTTGAAGAACCAGCTCCTGCTTTCATTGATTCTACTGTTTTATTCTTCTCTGTTTTATTTATTTCTGCTCTAATCTTTATTATGTCCCTCCTTCTACTGACTTTGGGCTTCACTTGTTCTTCTTTTCCCAGTTTCATTAATTGTGAGTTTAGACTGTTCATATGGGATTGTTCTTCTTTCCTGAGGTAAGCCTGTATTGCAATATACTTCACTCTTAGCACGGCCTTCGCTGCATCCAACAGATTTTGGGTTGTTGAGTTGTTGTTTCTGTTGGTCTCCATATATTGCTTGATTTCTGTTTCTATTTGTTCACTGACCCATTGATTACTTAGGAGCATGTTGTTAAGCCTCCATATGTTTGTGGCCTTTTCTGTTTTCTTTGCATAATTTATTTCTAGTCTCATACCCTTGTGGTCTGAGAAGCTGGTTGGTACAATTTCGATCCTTCTGAATTTACTGAGGCTCTGCTTGTGGCCTAGTATGTGGTCTATTCTGGATATATTTCCATGTGCACTTGAGAAGAATGCGTATCCTGCTGCTTTTGGGTGTAGAGTTCTATAGATGTCTGTTAGGTCCATCTGTTCTAATGTGTTGTTCAGTGCCTCTGTGTCCCTACTTATTTTCTGTCTGGTTGCTCTGTCCTTTGGATAGAGTGGTGTGTTGAAGTCTCCTAAAATAAATGCTTTACATTCTATTTCCACCTTTAATTCTGTTAGTATTTGTTTCACATAACTAGGTGCTCCTATGCTGGGTGCATAGATATTTGTAATGGTTAAATCCTCTTGTTGGACTGACTCCTCTATCATCATGTAATGTCCCTCTTTGTCTCTTGTGACTTTCTTTGTTTTGAAATCTATTTTGTCTGATACAAGTACTGGAACTCTGGCTTTTTTCTCCCCGTTATTTGCATGAAATACCTTTTTCCATCCCTTCACTTTTAGTCTGTGTATGTCTTTGGGTTTGAAGTGAGTCTCTTGTAGGCAGCATATAGACAGGTCATGGTTTTTATTTTTTATCCATTCTGTAATTCTCTGTCTTTTGATTGGTGCATTCAGTCCATTTACATTTTGGGTGATTTTCGATAGGTATGTGCTTATTGCTATTGCAGGCATTAGATTCGTGGTTACCAAAGGTTCAAGGGCAGCTTCTTTACTATCTAACAGTCTAACTTAACTCACCTATTACGCTATTTCAAACTCAATCTAAAGGTTTTTTTTTTTCTTCCCTTCTTTTTCTTCCTCCTCCACTCTTTATATGTTAGGTTTCATATTCTGTACTCTTTGTGTATCCCTTGACTGACTTTGTGGGTAGTTGATTTACTTTTGCGTTTGCTTAGTAATTAATTAGTCCACTTCCTTTACTTTGGTTTTATTTTCTCTGGTGACAGCTACATAGCCTTAGGAGCAAGTCCATCTATAGCAGTCCCTGCAAAATACACTGTAGAGATGGTTTGTGGGAGGTAAATTCCCTCAACTTTTGCTTATCTGGAAATTGTTTAATCCCTGCTTCAAATTTAAATGATAATCTTGCTGTGTAGAGTATTCTTGGTTCAAGGCCCTTTTCTTTCATTGCATTAAATGTATGATGCTACTCCCTTCTGGCCTGTAAGGTTTCTGCTGAGACGTCTGATGATAGCCTGATGGGTTTACCTTTGTATGTGATCTTTTTTCCTCTCTCTGGCTGCTTTTAATACTCTGTCCTTGTTCTTGATCTTTGCCATTTTAATTATTATATGTCTTGGTGATGTCTTCCTTGGGTCCCTTGTGTTGGGAGATCTGTACACTTCCATGGCCTGAGAGACTATTTCCTTCCCCAGATTGGGGAAGTTTCCAGCAATTATTTCCTCAAAGAGACTTTCTATCCTTTTTTCTCTCTCTCCTTCCTCTGGAAACCCTCTAATGCGAATATCATTCCATTTGAATTGGTCACACAGTTCTCTTACTATTTTCTTCATTCTAGAGTTCCTTTTCTCTCTCTGGCTCTCACCTTCTTTGTATTCCTGTTCTCTAATTTCTGTTTCACTTACTGTCTCCTCTACCTCATCTAATCTGCATTTAAATCCCTCCATTGTATGTTTCATCTCAGATACTCTATTTTTCAAAGTTTCTATCTCTTTCTTGAAGTCCTCCCTGAAGTCTTGAATATTTTTCTGCATTCTGTGTGCATGTTTGTGATTTTTATTTTGAAATCTTTCTCAGGGAGATTGGTGATTTCAGTTTCACTTAGCCCTCTTTCTGGTGTTTGAGGGATACCAGGTTCTTTTGCCATTTCATATTCCTAATGATTACTGTGGAATAATAACTTTGTGTAGGTGGCACCCTCTACTGCCCAGAAGCTCTACTCTCTGGTGCTGCCCAGCCCCTGGATCAATGGCGGGGCGAGGAGGTCTCAGGTTTGTGGTACCAGTGCCTGCCAGGAGGAAAGAGCTCTTTCCTGCTTCCCGGCCACAGTACCTGCCTCCACTGCCAGGACCAGTGGGTCCAGCGTGCAGGGAGGCACCTCTATTCCATGCCCTTGTAGCTGCCACAGGCAGGGCTGCCCCCCAGCTGGCCTGGCACGATGGCAGGGGCAACAGGTTTGCGAACCGGTGACACCCGGAGGAAGGAGCGGCAGGCTGTGTATCACAGCGGGGGAGCCTCGGGGCTGCATTGCCAGCCAGGGTGATGGAGCGCATGGGGCTCCTGAAAATTCCCAACCTGCTGAGATGAGTGTACTAGCACGATTTTGTCTACCTGTCCTTTCTCCTGAGCAGAAAGCTCTGTGTAATCCTTGCCCCTTTAGCAGCCCTTTCGCTGTTGGAATTCTTTCAAAGTGCCCGCCTTTCTTTTGTCCCAGAGTGGCCTGTTGTGGGTACTTCTTCTTCACAGGCAGCTGGAATCTCAGTCTCTCCAAGTATTCCACCTGTCTTTGCTTTCCAACCCCTCTAATCTCCAGCGCACCATGTAATGTGGGTTCGTGCTCCCAGAGTAGATCTCCAGGAGTGGGTATTTAGCAGCCTTTGGCTCCTACTCCCTCTCCACTCTGCTTCTGTCCCTCCTACCGGTGAGCTGGGGTGGGGGGAAGGGCTTGGTTCCCACTGGATCATGGCTTTGCTACTTTACCCTCCTCCATTATGTCTTCTCTTTTCCCCAGATGTAGGCCGTCTGTTGCAGTCTTCTTCTCAGTCACTCTTTCAGGATTAGTTGTATTTGCTGTATTTTTGTGTGTTTTTTTTATTAAGGTATTATTGATATACACTCTTACGAAGGTTTCACATGAAAAAACAGTGTGGTTGCTACATTTACCCATATTGTCAAGTCCCCACCCATACCCCAATGCAGTCACTGTCCATCAGTGTAGTAAGATGCCACAGATTCATGTATTTTTGTGTTATACGTGGTTTTGGGAGGAGGTTTCTGCCTCACTTCTCATGCTACCATCTTGTTTAATCCACTCCCTACTGTACTTACTTAAAAAATTTTTTGAGGTACCTCCATACCGTTTTCCTTAGTGGCTGCACCCATTTACATTCCCATCAACAGTGCACGAGGATTCTCTTTTCTCCACATCCTCACCAACACTTGTTATCTCTTGCCTCTTTGATACTAGCCATTCTGAATAGTGATGTGAGGTGATCTCTCACTGTGGTTTTGGTTCCCATTTCCCTGGTGCTTAGTTATGTTGAGTATTTTCTGTGAGTCTTTTGGCCATCAGTACCCTTTCTTTGGCAAGATGTCTATTTCAAGTCCTCTGCCCATTTTTAAATTAGATTATTTGTGGGTTTTTTTTTTTTGGTGTTGAGTTGTATGAATTCTTTATATATCAATACCTTTTGTCTAGTAGATGATTTGAAAATATATTCTCTCTTCCAGCAGGTTGCCTTTTCATTTTTGTGGTGAAGTTTCACGTACTCTTTTTAGTTTCATGTAGTCCCACTTTTTTATTTATTATTTTATTCATAAGTCCCACTTATATATAAAAAAAATATATTTTGTTTATTTTTGCTTCTGTATCCCTTACCTGGGGAGGCATATCCAGGAAAAAATTACTAATGCTGATGTTCAAGAGTTTACTGTGCAGCATTATTTACGATAGCCAAGATATGGAAGCAACCTAAGTGTCCATCCACACAAGAATGGATAAAGAAGATGTGGTACATATACACAATGGAATATTACTCAGCCATAAAAAGGAGCTAAATCTTGCCATTTGTGACATGGATGGACCTATAGGGTGTTATGCTGAGTGAAATAAGTCAGGCAGAGAAAGACAAATACCATATGATTTCACTTATAAGTGGAATCTGAAGAGTAAAACAAATGAGCAAACAGAAAAAATGAAAATAGACTCATAAACATGGAGAACAAACTGGTGATTGCTGTAGGGGAGAGAGGTGGGGGGATGTGTGAAATAGGTAAAGGGAATTAAAAGGGACAAACTCCCAATTATAAAACAAATAATTCACGAGGATGAAAAAGCATAGCATAGGGAATATAGTCAATAATATTATAATACCTTTGTATGGTGGCAGCTGGAAACTATTTATCATAGTGTAATTGAGTGAAAAAGTGGCATCTCTGCCTTCATATTGTATCTTTCTCCTTTGCTGCTTAATCTTTGGATCAAAAAGCTTCTGCTCAGTTCTGCAGCCCTGCATGGAGGCTTATTAATCATCAAAGGGAATTTTGTTCCTGACTTAAGATTGATGCAACTAGTCCCTTACCCAAAATGTATCTCTCCTGAGGAGTTAAAAGATTTACAGGAACGGTGACTGGATTGTCAAGGGCTTATGGGAGCATGATGGCCAGACCCAGGGTCAACAGAATGACTGGAGTCAACTAACCAAGGATAAAGGATTTCACAGTCCTGACATGCAGATGTCTGAGTTAACTGTCACCTCCTGACCTCAACTCCCACCTGTTCCCCCTTCCCTAATATAAAAGAAGTTTAGAATCAGCCCAACCCTAAGTTAACACGAGTCTCTATAGGACATGAGTCCACCATTCTTGGTCTGTTGACTTTCCAGATAAAGTTGCTTTTCTTGCCCCAACTCCTTGTCTGTCAACTTATTGGCATGCTGAGTGAGTGGGTGGCGTGAGCTTGGACTTGGTAACCATGGTGAGTATTTCATGATATATATACAGTTGTATAGATATGCCTGAAACCAGTATAATATTGTATATGCCAATTATACTTCAATGAAAACATTTTTTTTAAAACTTAAAAAAAGAATATTGTGAACAAAATTATTTTCTTAATTCTATCTTCAGAAAGCTTATTGTTAGTATGTAGAAATACAATAGATACTTTAATATTGATCTTATATCCTGCAACTCACTGAACTAATTTATTAGGTCTAATTTTTTTTAATGGATTCCTTAGGATTCTCTATATATTCAAGATCATGTTGACTGTTAAAAGACAATGTTACTTCAACCATTCAAATCTAGATGTTTTAAAAATTTTCATTTTATTGAATCATTATCCTGGCTACAAACTCCAGTACAATGTTAAATTGAAGTGCTACTGAACTGTGTGGATCTAGAGCCTAAATAATGGGAAAAGGCTTTTATTCAATCTGCGAGGAACACATTTCCTTTCTTCTTTTTGTTAAGGTCAAAAGGCAAGGACTCAGGTCCATTCAAATTGGGGATTTTAAGCCAACAAATTACATATTGTTTCTCTGTACCATTGATTTTTCATTCTCATCAAATTAGATGCTTAACCATCCTGACCTCCTCAGCAATCATCTCTGTACCGAGTGAGACCCTGATACGTGCTCAGATTATGCCCTTCCACATCAGGGCTTCCTGCTTTTCCCAGAGGATGCTCTATTTTTCCAGCCCATTTAGGACTCTTTTCTCATCCAAGGACCATGGGTAAACTTAGATGAAAGTCTGTTCTTTCCAAGAAGAGAACCCTGATGGATTCTAACTTCATTCTCTAATCCATTCTTTAAGCCCTTGATGAGCATGTATGATACAAGGTCAGTGTGAGAGGAGAACATTCCACAGGAAAAGACAGCCAAAAAGCAGTAGTTAATGCTTTTTAATTAGTTCCTATTGCTGTGACCCTGTTCCAGGTACTGGAAATCCACCTACAGAATCCTACAGTCCTCATTTTTCCGTATGAAGAATCGTGCGAGGGATTTACCACCCCAGTTCTCAAATAATACCTTATATCCAACTAAGCTCACTGGCCTTATGTGTGAAAGCTCTCTTAACACCCACTTGTATCGATAGGAAAAAACTACTCTAGTGACAGTGTTAGAAAAACTTTCATTTAAAGAACACAACCAATGTTACTTGAAAATCACTCCATATAAACCAATGCTGCACCTGAATGTCTCCATACCCAAGAATGGTGGAGTCCGTGCTTTCTAGTATTCACCTGGCAGTCAGATCCTCCCGCCTGCGGAACAGGGAAAATTGTGCTTGTCTTTTGCTGCTCTGTTTTCCTATTATGTTCCAATGATCTGGCTCTTCCCTCCCTCAGAGGTTTCAGTCACTCTTACATTTTCCATGGTACCCTTTGTTCAAAAGGAACATAAGAAGTACCCAATTAATATTAGTTCATTGAATGAATAAATAGTCCTCAAATTTGTGTACAGTACATACTTCTCTGTCTTACTCTGTATATCCACTTGTGTCTACATGACTGGAGAAATTTTTCCTACAAAAAAACACAAACTGAACTTACAATAAGAGGCTCCCTGTTTTTTGTTTTTTTTTTTTCCAGCCTTATGTGTCATTAGTTACACTACAAGATTTGCATCTTGGCAACAAAACTATGTATCATAATCTGCACTTTCCAGGTACAGTGGAGGCTCGGATAAGCTTAGTATTGTTCCCAAGTTCCCACATCTGTAAGTCTGTCATGAGCTGAGAAGCAGATTTTTAGATTCCAAAATGTGAACTCTTTCTCTGCTCCAGCTCATGATCTCTCTGGCTGTTCTTCTGCACAGTAGCCCATCCCTCCATATGCCAAATATTTAATCTCCAGCCTCCTCTGTTGGGAAATTTTGGCTTAGATTTCCCACGTCAGCTTTGACTCATTCTTGTCCTTCAAACCCCCATCCAATGACACGGTTCTGGTGCGGTTCTTTTCGGTCTTTCCCTTCCTTTCCATTCACTCAGTACATGTTCACTGGGGAGCTGCTCTGTGCCAGGTGCTGTAGTAGTCTCACGGTGATTCCGAAGGAATCTGAAGACCTCAGGAGATGGAAGGATAAATATGGACAAGGGATGATCCACTTCCAGTTTCACCACTTCCAGTCTCTTTGGCATTTACAGCTAAATAACCCTTCCTGAAATATCAAAGTTTCACTAATATCCCTCTTCTGCACTCCGGTGATTCTTGATTTCTTAGTTTTGATATGGCCTTGCTTCTCTCTCAATCTTCAACCCTTCCTTCTACCTACATTGTGATTTTGCTCCATAAGGTCAATTAGATCCATCGGTGGATGTTGTTGCTTAGTTCTTCAATACGTTTGCTGATTTGTGATCTCCTAGATGTATCAGTGAGAAAGGAGTGTTGATGTCTGCAACTACAATTGCGATTTCTTTTAATTTTTCTTTTGGGCTTATCAGCTTTTGTTTATGAGTTTTGAAGCTCTGCGGCCTGGGTATACACACTTAGGACAGTTATTTATGTAACATCTCTCTTTATATGTGGAATTTTGCTTTGCAATCTATTTTGTCTCATATTAATATATCCACTTCAGCTTTCCTTGGTGTAGTGTATAATTTCCAGTTCTTTACTTTCAATCTCTTACGTAACTTTTACTCTTGTATAAAACTTCTATTCTCACATATAACCATATTTGAAGTGAGTTTTTTATAGTCAACATATTTATTTTTAATGCGTTCTGACAATATCTAATTTTAATGTGTTTAGACCATTTACATTTAAGTTTGCCTGTAGGTTCACTATTTAATAATTTATTAATGGTTTGTTCCCTTTGTTTGTCATTCTTCTTTGTTCCTCTTCCTGTCTTCTTTTGACTTATTTAAACCTTATTAAAGCAGGTGGTTTAGTTATTACCATACACATCCTTAACATTTCATAATATATAGAATCAACAAATTATCATTCAGATTGAATATGGAAACCTCATAACCATTTAGCTCCTTTACCATAACCTCTTCATGTTATGTATATAGTACAACTAGATACAATGAAAACTCCATCAGACGAGGTTATGTATTTTTTTCTTTCAATCATCAACCATACTTTAAAGAACTAAGGAGCGGACTAATAGTCTGTCATATTAACCCAGATATGCCCTATCTCTGCTATTGTTCCTCCATTCATGGCATTCTAAGTTTCCTTCTGCTATCGTTGTTTTTTGGTCCCACAACTTTACTCTTTTCTAGAACTTCTGCTAGTAGTGGATTCTCTCAGTTTACTTTAAATGAGAATGTATTTCTTTCACTTTTATGTCTGAAGTATACCTTTTCTATAGTTAGCATTCTGGGCTAACAGGTCCTTTCTTTCAGCATTAATAAAAGTCACGTCATTCCTTTATGGCCCTTATGGTTTCTGATGAGAAATCCACAATCAGTCAGATTGTAGTTTCCCTTTAATTTTTCCCTGCCTGCTTTCAGGAATTTTTTTCTCTTTTGTTTCCAGCAGTTTAATTGGGATATGTCTGGGCATGGATTTATTTGGGTTTATCCTGCTTGAGGGTTGCTGAAATTCTTCAGTCTGGCGTCTGGCTTATGCCTTTTGGCAAGTCTGGAAAGTTTTCAAACATTAGTAATTCAGTTCTTTTCTCAAGAACCTCCTTCCCCTCTTCTGGGTCTCCAATGATGTGAATGTAAGATCTTTGTTATTTTCCTATTTGTCTCTGAGCCTCTGTCCATTTTTTAAAGTACACTTTTCTTTTTTATCTTCATATTCGCTGACTTCTCCTCAGTCATCTCCTTCTCTTATTGAGATAATCCAGTGTTGTTTATAATTTTGGTTAATACATTTTTCAGTTCTGAAGTTTCAATTTGGATTTTTATCTTTCCATTATTTGCTAAGAGTTTCTAATCATCCACTCATTTTAAAGACTTCTCACCCCCAATTCTCAAAGCATTTAACAATCACTGCTTTAAAGTATTTGTCACATGATTCTATATCTGTGTCACCTCAGTATTGGTATCTGTTGATTCTCTCTTCCAAGTGAATTAAGATTTTCTTAGTTCTTCATATGATGAAAAGTTTTGGATTAAAACCTGGCCATTTTTCTATTATGTCATAGGACTGTCTCATTCGAATTTTATGGAGAATAGTGCTGTTTTGGTTTTGCAGGCACTTGACTGCCTTGTGTTCAAGTTCCAAGTATCAACCAGCCTTCTATGTGCTGTAATTTCAGAGTTCATTCCATTTTCAGAGCCTTTAAGAAATTGTTCGGAAATCTCTGGAGTGTGTGCATCCCAGTGGCCTGTGAGGACTTGGTCAGTGGACTATCACTTCCTTCAGTGCTCAAAGTCTATGTGGTACGGTGTTTAGGATCAAAGCCACTTACTTACCTCTCTCAGGTGCGTTAGTTCATGAACTACTTTGTGTTTGCTTTCCACAGTGTCTTTCCTGATATTTCCTGGTTACCTGGGGGCTCCCTGGTTTCAGTCCCCTGACAAGAAAGCTGGGGCCTTTACTTATCCCACTCTATAATGCACTTCTCAGGACTGTGCGGCATTTAGGGTCAGGCCGCAGGAGAAACAGGGAGAACAGGGCCAATCAAATGTTTCTTGGGATCGCAGCTCCTCCGAAGAAAAAGAAAAGAAAGTATAAATTGATAGTAGATCTACATACCGAATGCCAGTAGAGCCAGCAAAGCCTTGTCTGGTCCTTGCCCATGAGTCATACACCTCAGAAATGTCCAAATTACCACTGCGTGTCTCAAAGTGTGTAATATTTTCTTATTTATTTCAGTAGGTTGGAAGATTTGGGGTTGTCACGTGGACATCCGAGGTCGAAAAGGAAAACCTTGGAGAATGTGGTTATCGATCCCACGCTAAGGGAGCGCTCTACCACTTGAGCTAACTCCCAACCTCTGGTTTCGCTTTTCTTTTTTGTTGTTGTTGATTGTTTGTTTGTTTTTAAAGCATACCTTTCTCTCCCTTGTTCATTGGTCTGGGCGGTCAAAATAGAGGAAATGCCAAGGCCATTAATACGAAACCAGGAATCTACTAGGGCGCATCTTCAAAGATGACCCGGGTCGAGGGCGCGATGGCTCCCTATTCCTTTGCCAGGGAAAGGATAAAGTCACCACGGGAAAAGTCTAGCGCCACCAAAATTTCACGTTTCAGATTTTCCCGAACAGAAGAGGGCACAACCCACTTGCGAGGACTCACCCAGGAGGGCCCAACTAGAGCGGCGTAGCTATTTCAGGATGATTACCTGTTTCTTAAAAAGGAAAACAGAAGTGCTATTACTACTTGTTCCTTTCAGGTAGGGCCACGTAGAAGAGAAAGAGGCGGTGAGGTGATTTTTCCTGGATCCTATATGACAGAAAGACAGAAAAGGAAGCGAGAAAACTGTTCCCGCTCGGTTTCGAACCGAGGACCTCTCGCGTGTTAGGCGAGCGTGATGACCACTACACTACGGAAACCCCTCGCGAGGCTCACTTCTGACATGGATCTACTCCATTTCTGGCAAGGTGCGTTGTAGGGGTTACATAGCTGCACCATATGAGAGAGCGGTAAAAATTACAAAGTATTGTAGGTTAGAGACACTGAAATTTAGAGGCCAGATCGTATCAGAGCATACCAGAGTGAAGGAATAAAAAATGGATATTGAGGTGCGCAGACTAAAGAGTGAATATCGGGGGGCGGGAGAAGGGTGTAAAATAGGCGTACAGGAAAACAGGAATTGAAGAGCCTGGACACTTGGAGGTATGTTGGGGAGAGCATTGTGGATGTTTAAGAATGTTTGAAAAAATTCCAGGAAGATGGCTTCCATAATCAAAGCAACATTTTAGGCAAGGTTTTAGTTTGGAATGCTAAAGAGGAAATGCAGAAATTAGAATTCAAGGGAAAGGGTAAGAAGTTATAAAGATATTAAAGGATTGAGATGTACCCTGTAAGCTACTGAGAATAGCAGTAACATGAGTCTTCCTGTGTTTCCAGTGCATAGTACACTGCCTCGCACAGAAAGCACCCTCCATAAACATCACAGCATGTATGAAGAGACAGATGCATGAGAAGAAAGGGATTCTGGAGAGGCTGTGTAGAAAGGATCTCCGGTGTTTGTCAAGACACTGGGTGTAAAGATAAGGGGTTAACATCCAAAATATATAAAGAACTCCTACAACTCCACACCAAAAATACAAATAACCTGGTTTAAAAAATGGGCGGAGGATCTGAACAGAATTTTTCCAAAGAAGAAATGCAGATGGCCAATAGGCACATGAAAAGATGCTCCACAGTGCTAATCATCAGGGAAATGCAAATCCAAATCATGAGATACCACCTCACACCGGTCAGAGTGGCCAGTATCCAAAAGACAAGAAATAACAAGTATTGATGAGGATGTGGAGAAAAGTGAACCCTCATGCATTGCTGGTGGGAATGTAAATTGGTGCAGCGTCTGTGGAAAGTATTATGGAGGTACCTCAAAAAACTAAAAATACAAATACCATTCAACCGAATAATTCCACTTCTAGGAATTTACATGAAGAAAACAAAATCCCTGAATTGAAAAGACATATACACCCCATGTTTACTGCCCCCATTATTCACAATAGTCAACCAAAAGTGTCCATCAATAAATGAGTGGATAAAGAAGTGGTACATATACACAATGGACTATTATTCAGCCATAAAAAAGTAAGAAATCCTGCCATTGCACTTATTTGTAGAATCTAAAAACAAAACAAAGCAAAATGAACAAAATAGCAGTAAGACTCATAGGCACTGAGAAGTGAGTGCTGGTTTTCCAGAAAAGGGATTAGGGAGGGTGTGTTAAGATGATACCAAGTCAGAATTAATTCACATAAGTTTTGCAATAATTATGTTGCAATACCATACATGGTAACATATTTGATTAATGGTAACAAAAACAGAATGAAGGTTAGTGCTAAATACTGATATAAATATTTGAACCATATAAATTCTAGAAAATAAAACAAGCTAACTCTTGTGATACGCTTAATGCTAAAAAAAAAGACACTGGGTGCAGAGACTTGAGGCACATAAAATACTCAAGGGCATTTAGAAATCCTGACGTGGAAACACAGGAAGACTCATGTTACTGCTATTCTCAGTAGCTTACAGGGTACATCTCAATCCTTTAATATCTTTATAACTTCTTACCCTTTCCCTTGAATTCTAATTTCTGCATTTCCTCTTTAGCATTCCAAACTAAAACCTTGCCTAAAATGTTGCTTTGATTATGGAAGCCATCTTCCTGGAATTTTTTCAAACATTCTTAAACATCCACAATGCTCTCCCCAACATACCTCCAAGTGTCCAGGCTCTTCAATTCCTGTTTTCCTGTACGCCTATTTTACACCCTTCTCCCGCCCCCCGATATTCACTCTTTAGTCTGCGCACCTCAATATCCATTTTTTATTCCTTCACTCTGGTATGCTCTGATACGATCTGGCCTCTAAATTTCAGTGTCTCTAACCTACAATACTTTGTAATTTTTACCGCTCTCTCATATGGTGCAGCTATGTAACCCCTACAACGCACCTTGCCAGAAATGGAGTAGATCCATGTCAGAAGTGAGCCTCGCGAGGGGTTTCCGTAGTGTAGTGGTCATCACGCTCGCCTAACACGCGAGAGGTCCTCGGTTCGAAACCGAGCGGGAACAGTTTTCTCGCTTCCTTTTCTGTCTTTCTGTCATATAGGATCCAGGAAAAATCACCTCACCGCCTCTTTCTCTTCTACGTGGCCCTACCTGAAAGGAACAAGTAGTAATAGCACTTCTGTTTTCCTTTTTAAGAAACAGGTAATCATCCTGAAATAGCTACGCCGCTCTAGTTGGGCCCTCCTGGGTGAGTCCTCGCAAGTGGGTTGTGCCCTCTTCTGTTCGGGAAAATCTGAAACGTGAAACTTTTCCCGTGGTGACTTTATCCTTTCCCTGGCAAAGGAATAGGGAGCCATCGCGCCCTCGACCCGGGTCATCTTTGAAGATGCGCCCTAGTAGATTCCTGGTTTCGTATTAATGGCCTTGGCATTTCCTCTATTTTGACCGCCCAGACCAATGAACAAGGGAGAGAAAGGTATGCTTTAAAAACAAACAAACAATCAACAACAACAAAAAAGAAAAGCGAAACCAGAGGTTGGGAGTTAGCTCAAGTGGTAGAGCGCTCCCTTAGCGTGGGATCGATAACCACATTCTCCAAGGTTTTCCTTTTCGACCTCGGATGTCCACGTGACAACCCCAAATCTTCCAACCTACTGAAATAAATAAGAAAATATTACACACTTTGAGACACGCAGTGGTAATTTGGACATTTCTGAGGTGTATGACTCATGGGCAAGGACCAGACAAGGCTTTGCTGGCTCTACTGGCATTCGGTATGTAGATCTACTATCAATTTATACTTTCTTTTCTTTTTCTTCGGAGGAGCTGCGATCCCAAGAAACATTTGATTGGCCCTGTTCTCCCTGTTTCTCCTGCGGCCTGACCCTAAATGCCGCACAGTCCTGAGAAGTGCATTATAGAGTGGGATAAGTAAAGGCCCCAGCTTTCTTGTCAGGGGACTGAAACCAGGGAGCCCCCAGGTAACCAGGAAATATCAGGAAAGACACTGTGGAAAGCAAACACAAAGTAGTTCATGAACTAACGCACCTGAGAGAGGTAAGTAAGTGGCTTTGATCCTAAACACCGTACCACATAGACTTTGAGCACTGAAGGAAGTGATAGTCCACTGACCAAGTCCTCACAGGCCACTGGGATGCACACACTCCAGAGATTTCCGAACAATTTCTTAAAGGCTCTGAAAATGGAATGAACTCTGAAATTACAGCACATAGAAGGCTGGTTGATACTTGGAACTTGAACACAAGGCAGTCAAGTGCCTGCAAAACCAAAACAGCACTATTCTCCATAAAATTCGAATGAGACAGTCCTATGACATAATAGAAAAATGGCCAGGTTTTAATCCAAAACTTTTCATCATATGAAGAACTAAGAAAATCTTAATTCACTTGGAAGAGAGAATCAACAGATACCAATACTGAGGTGACACAGATATAGAATCATGTGACAAATACTTTAAAGCAGTGATTGTTAAATGCTTTGAGAATTGGGGGTGAGAAGTCTTTAAAATGAGTGGATGATTAGAAACTCTTAGCAAATAATGGAAAGATAAAAATCCAAATTGAAACTTCAGAACTGAAAAATGTATTAACCAAAATTATAAACAACACTGGATTATCTCAATAAGAGAAGGAGATGACTGAGGAGAAGTCAGCGAATATGAAGATAAAAAAGAAAAGTGTACTTTAAAAAATGGACAGAGGCTCAGAGACAAATAGGAAAATAACAAAGATCTTACATTCACATCATTGGAGACCCAGAAGAGGGGAAGGAGGTTCTTGAGAAAAGAACTGAATTACTAATGTTTGAAAACTTTCCAGACTTGCCAAAAGGCATAAGCCAGACGCCAGACTGAAGAATTTCAGCAACCCTCAAGCAGGATAAACCCAAATAAATCCATGCCCAGACATATCCCAATTAAACTGCTGGAAACAAAAGAGAAAAAAATTCCTGAAAGCAGGCAGGGAAAAATTAAAGGGAAACTACAATCTGACTGATTGTGGATTTCTCATCAGAAACCATAAGGGCCATAAAGGAATGACGTGACTTTTATTAATGCTGAAAGAAAGGACCTGTTAGCCCAGAATGCTAACTATAGAAAAGGTATACTTCAGACATAAAAGTGAAAGAAATACATTCTCATTTAAAGTAAACTGAGAGAATCCACTACTAGCAGAAGTTCTAGAAAAGAGTAAAGTTGTGGGACCAAAAAACAACGATAGCAGAAGGAAACTTAGAATGCCATGAATGGAGGAACAATAGCAGAGATAGGGCATATCTGGGTTAATATGACAGACTATTAGTCCGCTCCTTAGTTCTTTAAAGTATGGTTGATGATTGAAAGAAAAAAATACATAACCTCGTCTGATGGAGTTTTCATTGTATCTAGTTGTACTATATACATAACATGAAGAGGTTATGGTAAAGGAGCTAAATGGTTATGAGGTTTCCATATTCAATCTGAATGATAATTTGTTGATTCTATATATTATGAAATGTTAAGGATGTGTATGGTAATAACTAAACCACCTGCTTTAATAAGGTTTAAATAAGTCAAAAGAAGACAGGAAGAGGAACAAAGAAGAATGACAAACAAAGGGAACAAACCATTAATAAATTATTAAATAGTGAACCTACAGGCAAACTTAAATGTAAATGGTCTAAACACATTAAAATTAGATATTGTCAGAACGCATTAAAAATAAATATGTTGACTATAAAAAACTCACTTCAAATATGGTTATATGTGAGAATAGAAGTTTTATACAAGAGTAAAAGTTACGTAAGAGATTGAAAGTAAAGAACTGGAAATTATACACTACACCAAGGAAAGCTGAAGTGGATATATTAATATGAGACAAAATAGATTGCAAAGCAAAATTCCACATATAAAGAGAGATGTTACATAAATAACTGTCCTAAGTGTGTATACCCAGGCCGCAGAGCTTCAAAACTCATAAACAAAAGCTGATAAGCCCAAAAGAAAAATTAAAAGAAATCGCAATTGTAGTTGCAGACATCAACACTCCTTTCTCACTGATACATCTAGGAGATCACAAATCAGCAAACGTATTGAAGAACTAAGCAACAACATCCACCGATGGATCTAATTGACCTTATGGAGCAAAATCACAATGTAGGTAGAAGGAAGGGTTGAAGATTGAGAGAGAAGCAAGGCCATATCAAAACTAAGAAATCAAGAATCACCGGAGTGCAGAAGAGGGATATTAGTGAAACTTTGATATTTCAGGAAGGGTTATTTAGCTGTAAATGCCAAAGAGACTGGAAGTGGTGAAACTGGAAGTGGATCATCCCTTGTCCATATTTATCCTTCCATCTCCTGAGGTCTTCAGATTCCTTCGGAATCACCGTGAGACTACTACAGCACCTGGCACAGAGCAGCTCCCCAGTGAACATGTACTGAGTGAATGGAAAGGAAGGGAAAGACCGAAAAGAACCGCACCAGAACCGTGTCATTGGATGGGGGTTTGAAGGACAAGAATGAGTCAAAGCTGACGTGGGAAATCTAAGCCAAAATTTCCCAACAGAGGAGGCTGGAGATTAAATATTTGGCATATGGAGGGATGGGCTATTGTGCAGAAGAACAGCCAGAGAGATCATGAGCTGGAGCAGAGAAAGAGTTCACATTTTGGAATCTAAAAATCTGCTTCTCAGCTCATGACAGACTTACAGATGTGGGAACTTGGGAACAATACTAAGCTTATCCGAGCCTCCACTGTACCTGGAAAGTGCAGATTATGATACATAGTTTTGTTGCCAAGATGCAAATCTTGTAGTGTAACTAATGACACATAAGGCTGGAAAAAAAAAAAACAAAAAACAGGGAGCCTCTTATTGTAAGTTCAGTTTGTGTTTTTTTGTAGGAAAAATTTCTCCAGTCATGTAGACACAAGTGGATATACAGAGTAAGACAGAGAAGTATGTACTGTACACAAATTTGAGGACTATTTATTCATTCAATGAACTAATATTAATTGGGTACTTCTTATGTTCCTTTTGAACAAAGGGTACCATGGAAAATGTAAGAGTGACTGAAACCTCTGAGGGAGGGAAGAGCCAGATCATTGGAACATAATAGGAAAACAGAGCAGCAAAAGACAAGCACAATTTTCCCTGTTCCGCAGGCGGGAGGATCTGACTGCCAGGTGAATACTAGAAAGCACGGACTCCACCATTCCTGGGTATGGAGACATTCAGGTGCAGCATTGGTTTATATGGAGTGATTTTCAAGTAACATTGGTTGTGTTCTTTAAATGAAAGTTTTTCTAACACTGTCACTAGAGTAGTTTTTTCCTATCGATACAAGTGGGTGTTAAGAGAGCTTTCACACATAAGGCCAGTGAGCTTAGTTGGATATAAGGTATTATTTGAGAACTGGGGTGGTAAATCCCTCGCACGATTCTTCATACGGAAAAATGAGGACTGTAGGATTCTGTAGGTGGATTTCCAGTACCTGGAACAGGGTCACAGCAATAGGAACTAATTAAAAAGCATTAACTACTGCTTTTTGGCTGTCTTTTCCTGTGGAATGTTCTCCTCTCACACTGACCTTGTATCATACATGCTCATCAAGGGCTTAAAGAATGGATTAGAGAATGAAGTTAGAATCCATCAGGGTTCTCTTCTTGGAAAGAACAGACTTTCATCTAAGTTTACCCATGGTCCTTGGATGAGAAAAGAGTCCTAAATGGGCTGGAAAAATAGAGCATCCTCTGGGAAAAGCAGGAAGCCCTGATGTGGAAGGGCATAATCTGAGCACGTATCAGGGTCTCACTCGGTACAGAGATGATTGCTGAGGAGGTCAGGATGGTTAAGCATCTAATTTGATGAGAATGAAAAATCAATGGTACAGAGAAACAATATGTAATTTGTTGGCTTAAAATCCCCAATTTGAATGGACCTGAGTCCTTGCCTTTTGACCTTAACAAAAAGAAGAAAGGAAATGTGTTCCTCGCAGATTGAATAAAAGCCTTTTCCCATTATTTAGGCTCTAGATCCACACAGTTCAGTAGCACTTCAATTTAACATTGTACTGGAGTTTGTAGCCAGGATAATGATTCAATAAAATGAAAATTTTTAAAACATCTAGATTTGAATGGTTGAAGTAACATTGTCTTTTAACAGTCAACATGATCTTGAATATATAGAGAATCCTAAGGAATCCATTAAAAAAAATTAGACCTAATAAATTAGTTCAGTGAGTTGCAGGATATAAGATCAATATTAAAGTATCTATTGTATTTCTACATACTAACAATAAGCTTTCTGAAGATAGAATTAAGAAAATAATTTTGTTCACAATATTCTTTTTTTAAGTTTTAAAAAAAATGTTTTCATTGAAGTATAATTGGCATATACAATATTATACTGGTTTCAGGCATATCTATACAACTGTATATATATCATGAAATACTCACCATGGTTACCAAGTCCAAGCTCACGCCACCCACTCACTCAGCATGCCAATAAGTTGACAGACAAGGAGTTGGGGCAAGAAAAGCAACTTTATCTGGAAAGTCAACAGACCAAGAATGGTGGACTCATGTCCTATAGAGACTCGTGTTAACTTAGGGTTGGGCTGATTCTAAACTTCTTTTATATTAGGGAAGGGGGAACAGGTGGGAGTTGAGGTCAGGAGGTGACAGTTAACTCAGACATCTGCATGTCAGGACTGTGAAATCCTTTATCCTTGGTTAGTTGACTCCAGTCATTCTGTTGACCCTGGGTCTGGCCATCATGCTCCCATAAGCCCTTGACAATCCAGTCACCGTTCCTGTAAATCTTTTAACTCCTCAGGAGAGATACATTTTGGGTAAGGGACTAGTTGCATCAATCTTAAGTCAGGAACAAAATTCCCTTTGATGATTAATAAGCCTCCATGCAGGGCTGCAGAACTGAGCAGAAGCTTTTTGATCCAAAGATTAAGCAGCAAAGGAGAAAGATACAATATGAAGGCAGAGATGCCACTTTTTCACTCAATTACACTATGATAAATAGTTTCCAGCTGCCACCATACAAAGGTATTATAATATTATTGACTATATTCCCTATGCTATGCTTTTTCATCCTCGTGAATTATTTGTTTTATAATTGGGAGTTTGTCCCTTTTAATTCCCTTTACCTATTTCACACATCCCCCCACCTCTCTCCCCTACAGCAATCACCAGTTTGTTCTCCATGTTTATGAGTCTATTTTCATTTTTTCTGTTTGCTCATTTGTTTTACTCTTCAGATTCCACTTATAAGTGAAATCATATGGTATTTGTCTTTCTCTGCCTGACTTATTTCACTCAGCATAACACCCTATAGGTCCATCCATGTCACAAATGGCAAGATTTAGCTCCTTTTTATGGCTGAGTAATATTCCATTGTGTATATGTACCACATCTTCTTTATCCATTCTTGTGTGGATGGACACTTAGGTTGCTTCCATATCTTGGCTATCGTAAATAATGCTGCACAGTAAACTCTTGAACATCAGCATTAGTAATTTTTTCCTGGATATGCCTCCCCAGGTAAGGGATACAGAAGCAAAAATAAACAAAATATATTTTTTTTATATATAAGTGGGACTTATGAATAAAATAATAAATAAAAAAGTGGGACTACATGAAACTAAAAAGAGTACGTGAAACTTCACCACAAAAATGAAAAGGCAACCTGCTGGAAGAGAGAATATATTTTCAAATCATCTACTAGACAAAAGGTATTGATATATAAAGAATTCATACAACTCAACACCAAAAAAAAAAAACCCACAAATAATCTAATTTAAAAATGGGCAGAGGACTTGAAATAGACATCTTGCCAAAGAAAGGGTACTGATGGCCAAAAGACTCACAGAAAATACTCAACATAACTAAGCACCAGGGAAATGGGAACCAAAACCACAGTGAGAGATCACCTCACATCACTATTCAGAATGGCTAGTATCAAAGAGGCAAGAGATAACAAGTGTTGGTGAGGATGTGGAGAAAAGAGAATCCTCGTGCACTGTTGATGGGAATGTAAATGGGTGCAGCCACTAAGGAAAACGGTATGGAGGTACCTCAAAAAATTTTTTAAGTAAGTACAGTAGGGAGTGGATTAAACAAGATGGTAGCATGAGAAGTGAGGCAGAAACCTCCTCCCAAAACCACGTATAACACAAAAATACATGAATCTGTGGCATCTTACTACACTGATGGACAGTGACTGCATTGGGGTATGGGTGGGGACTTGACAATATGGGTAAATGTAGCAACCACACTGTTTTTTCATGTGAAACCTTCGTAAGAGTGTATATCAATAATACCTTAATAAAAAAAACACACAAAAATACAGCAAATACAACTAATCCTGAAAGAGTGACTGAGAAGAAGACTGCAACAGACGGCCTACATCTGGGGAAAAGAGAAGACATAATGGAGGAGGGTAAAGTAGCAAAGCCATGATCCAGTGGGAACCAAGCCCTTCCCCCCACCCCAGCTCACCGGTAGGAGGGACAGAAGCAGAGTGGAGAGGGAGTAGGAGCCAAAGGCTGCTAAATACCCACTCCTGGAGATCTACTCTGGGAGCACGAACCCACATTACATGGTGCGCTGGAGATTAGAGGGGTTGGAAAGCAAAGACAGGTGGAATACTTGGAGAGACTGAGATTCCAGCTGCCTGTGAAGAAGAAGTACCCACAACAGGCCACTCTGGGACAAAAGAAAGGCGGGCACTTTGAAAGAATTCCAACAGCGAAAGGGCTGCTAAAGGGGCAAGGATTACACAGAGCTTTCTGCTCAGGAGAAAGGACAGGTAGACAAAATCGTGCTAGTACACTCATCTCAGCAGGTTGGGAATTTTCAGGAGCCCCATGCGCTCCATCACCCTGGCTGGCAATGCAGCCCCGAGGCTCCCCCGCTGTGATACACAGCCTGCCGCTCCTTCCTCCGGGTGTCACCGGTTCGCAAACCTGTTGCCCCTGCCATCGTGCCAGGCCAGCTGGGGGGCAGCCCTGCCTGTGGCAGCTACAAGGGCATGGAATAGAGGTGCCTCCCTGCACGCTGGACCCACTGGTCCTGGCAGTGGAGGCAGGTACTGTGGCCGGGAAGCAGGAAAGAGCTCTTTCCTCCTGGCAGGCACTGGTACCACAAACCTGAGACCTCCTCGCCCCGCCATTGATCCAGGGGCTGGGCAGCACCAGAGAGTAGAGCTTCTGGGCAGTAGAGGGTGCCACCTACACAAAGTTATTATTCCACAGTAATCATTAGGAATATGAAATGGCAAAAGAACCTGGTATCCCTCAAACACCAGAAAGAGGGCTAAGTGAAACTGAAATCACCAATCTCCCTGAGAAAGATTTCAAAATAAAAATCACAAACATGCACACAGAATGCAGAAAAATATTCAAGACTTCAGGGAGGACTTCAAGAAAGAGATAGAAACTTTGAAAAATAGAGTATCTGAGATGAAACATACAATGGAGGGATTTAAATGCAGATTAGATGAGGTAGAGGAGACAGTAAGTGAAACAGAAATTAGAGAACAGGAATACAAAGAAGGTGAGAGCCAGAGAGAGAAAAGGAACTCTAGAATGAAGAAAATAGTAAGAGAACTGTGTGACCAATTCAAATGGAATGATATTCGCATTAGAGGGTTTCCAGAGGAAGGAGAGAGAGAAAAAAGGATAGAAAGTCTCTTTGAGGAAATAATTGCTGGAAACTTCCCCAATCTGGGGAAGGAAATAGTCTCTCAGGCCATGGAAGTGTACAGATCTCCCAACACAAGGGACCCAAGGAAGACATCACCAAGACATATAATAATTAAAATGGCAAAGATCAAGAACAAGGACAGAGTATTAAAAGCAGCCAGAGAGAGGAAAAAAGATCACATACAAAGGTAAACCCATCAGGCTATCATCAGACGTCTCAGCAGAAACCTTACAGGCCAGAAGGGAGTAGCATCATACATTTAATGCAATGAAAGAAAAGGGCCTTGAACCAAGAATACTCTACACAGCAAGATTATCATTTAAATTTGAAGCAGGGATTAAACAATTTCCAGATAAGCAAAAGTTGAGGGAATTTACCTCCCACAAACCATCTCTACAGTGTATTTTGCAGGGACTGCTATAGATGGACTTGCTCCTAAGGCTATGTAGCTGTCACCAGAGAAAATAAAACCAAAGTAAAGGAAGTGGACTAATTAATTACTAAGCAAACGCAAAAGTAAATCAACTACCCACAAAGTCAGTCAAGGGATACACAAAGAGTACAGAATATGAAACCTAACATATAAAGAGTGGAGGAGGAAGAAAAAGAAGGGAAGAAAAAAAAAAACCTTTAGATTGAGTTTGAAATAGCGTAATAGGTGAGTTAAGTTAGACTGTTAGATAGTAAAGAAGCTGCCCTTGAACCTTTGGTAACCACGAATCTAATGCCTGCAATAGCAATAAGCACATACCTATCGAAAATCACCCAAAATGTAAATGGACTGAATGCACCAATCAAAAGACAGAGAATTACAGAATGGATAAAAAATAAAAACCATGACCTGTCTATATGCTGCCTACAAGAGACTCACTTCAAACCCAAAGACATACACAGACTAAAAGTGAAGGGATGGAAAAAGGTATTTCATGCAAATAACGGGGAGAAAAAAGCCAGAGTTCCAGTACTTGTATCAGACAAAATAGATTTCAAAACAAAGAAAGTCACAAGAGACAAAGAGGGACATTACATGATGATAGAGGAGTCAGTCCAACAAGAGGATTTAACCATTACAAATATCTATGCACCCAGCATAGGAGCACCTAGTTATGTGAAACAAATACTAACAGAATTAAAGGTGGAAATAGAATGTAAAGCATTTATTTTAGGAGACTTCAACACACCACTCTATCCAAAGGACAGAGCAACCAGACAGAAAATAAGTAGGGACACAGAGGCACTGAACAACACATTAGAACAGATGGACCTAACAGACATCTATAGAACTCTACACCCAAAAGCAGCAGGATACGCATTCTTCTCAAGTGCACATGGAAATATATCCAGAATAGACCACATACTAGGCCACAAGCAGAGCCTCAGTAAATTCAGAAGGATCGAAATTGTACCAACCAGCTTCTCAGACCACAAGGGTATGAGACTAGAAATAAATTATGCAAAGAAAACAGAAAAGGCCACAAACATATGGAGGCTTAACAACATGCTCCTAAGTAATCAATGGGTCAGTGAACAAATAGAAACAGAAATCAAGCAATATATGGAGACCAACAGAAACAACAACTCAACAACCCAAAATCTGTTGGATGCAGCGAAGGCCGTGCTAAGAGTGAAGTATATTGCAATACAGGCTTACCTCAGGAAAGAAGAACAATCCCATATGAACAGTCTAAACTCACAATTAATGAAACTGGGAAAAGAAGAACAAGTGAAGCCCAAAGTCAGTAGAAGGAGGGACATAATAAAGATTAGAGCAGAAATAAATAAAACAGAGAAGAATAAAACAGTAGAATCAATGAAAGCAGGAGCTGGTTCTTCAAGAAAATAAACAAAATATATAAACCCCTAGCCAGACTTATCAAGAAAAAAAAGAAAGTCTACACAAATAAAGAGAATCAGAAATGAGAAAGGAAAAATCACTATGGGCACCACAGAAATGCAGAGAGTTATTAGAGAATACTATGAAAAATTATATACTAACAAATTGGATAACCTAGAAGAAATGGACAACTTTCTGGAAAAATACAACCTTCCAAGATTGACCCACGAAGAATCAGAAAATCTGAACAGACCAATTATCAGCAATGAAATTGAATGGTTAATCAAAAACATTACCTAAGAACAAAACTCCTGTACCAGATGGCTTCACTGCTGAATTTTATCAAACATTTAGAGAAGGCCTAATACCCATCCTCTTAAAGTTTTCCAAAGAGTGGAAGAGGAGGGAATACTACCAAACTCATTCTATGAGGCCAGCATCACTCTAATGCCAAAACCAGGCAAAGATACCACACACACAAAAAAGAAAATTCCAGACCAATGTCCCTGATGAATATAGATGAAAAAATACTCCACAAAATATTGGCAAACCGAATTAGAAAATACATCAAAAAGACCATCCATCATGATCAAGTAGGATTTATCCCAGAGATGCAAGGATGGTACAATATTCAAAAATCCTTCAACATCATACACCACATCAACAAAAAGAAGGGCAAAAAAATCACATGATCATCTCCATAGATGCTGAAAAAGCATTTGACAAAATTCAACATCCATTTGTGATAAAAACTCTCAACGTAATGGTTATAGAGGGCAAGTACGTCAACATAATAAAGGCCATATATGACAAACTCACAGCCAACATCATACTCAGCAGCGAAGAGCAGAAAGCTTTTCCTTTAAGATAGAAGGAGGACCTAGCCATGGCAATCAGATAACACAAAGAAATAAAAGACATCCAGATTGGTAAGGAAGAAGTTAAACTGTCAGTGTTTGCAGATGACGTGATGTTGTACATAAGAAACCTTAAGGAATCCACCCCCAAACCACTAGAACTAATAAGTGAATTCAGCAAAGTTGCAGGATACAAAATTAATACACAGAAGTCTGTGGCATTCATGTATGTTAACGATGAACTAGCAGAAAGAGAAATCAGGAAAACAATTCCATTTACAATTGCATCACCAAGGAGGTGAAAGACCTACACCCTGAAAACTACAAGACACTTGTGAGAGACACTAAAGAAGACACCAATGAATGGAAATATATCCCATGCTCATGCATAGGAAGAATTAATATTGTCAAAATGGCCATCCTGCCTAAAGCAATCTACAGATTCAATGGAATCCTTGTCAAAACACCGAGAGCATTCTTCAAAAAACTAGAGCAAATAGTTCTAAAATTCATATGGAACCACAAAAGACCCCAAATAGCCAAAGAAATCCTGAGAAGGGAGAATAAAGCTGGGGGGATTATGCACCCCCGACTTCAAGCTCTATTACAAAGCCACAGTAATCAGGACAGTTTGGTACTGGCACGAGAACAGACCCATAGATCAATGGAACAGAATAGAGAGCCCAGATATAAACCCAAACATACATGGTCAATTAATATACAATAAAGGAGCCATGGATATACAGTGGGGGAAATGACAGTCTCTTCACCAAGGCAAAACTGGACAGCTACATGCAAGAGAATAAAACCGGATTATTGTCTAACCGCATGCACAAAAGTAAACTCGAAATGGATCAAAGACTTGATGTAAGTCATGAAACCATAAAACTCTTAGAAGAAAACATAGGCAAAAATCTCTTGAATATAAACACGAGCAACTTTTTTTCTGAACAAATCTCCTCGGGCAAGGGAAACAAAAGCAAAAATGAACACATGGGACCATGTCAAACTAAAAAGCTTCTTTACAGCAAAGGACACCATCTGTAGAACAAAAAGGCATCCTACAGTGTGGGAGAATATATTTGTAAATGACATATCCGACAAGGGGTTAACATTCAAAAATATATAAAGAACTCACCCACCTCAACACCCAGAAAGTAAATAACCCAATTAAAAAATGGGCAGAGGATCTGAACAGAGTCTTCTCCAAAGAAGAAATTCAGATGGCCAACAAGCACATGAAAAGATGCTCCACATCACTAATTATCAGGGAAATGCAAAATAAAGCCACAATGAGCTATCACCACACACCAGTTAGGATGGCCAACATCAAAAAGACAAGGAACAACAAGTGCTGGCGAGGATGTGGAGAAAGGAGAACCCTCCTACAGTGTTGGTGGGCATGTAAATTAGTTCAACCATTGTGGAAAGCAATATGGAGGTCCCTCAAAAAACTAAAAGCAGAAATACCATTTGATCCAGGAATCCCACTCCTAGGAATTTACCCAAAGAAAACAAGATCCCAGATTCAAAAAGACATATGCACCCCGATGTTTATCGCAGCACTATGTACAATAGCCAAGATATGGAAGCAACCTAAGTGTCCATCAGTAGATGAATGGATAAAGAAACTATACATATACACAATGGAATATTATTCAGCCATAAGAAGAAAACAAATCCTACCATTTGCAACACCATGGATGGAGCTAGAGGGTATTATCCTCAGTGAAATAAGCCAGGCGGAGAAAGACAAGTACCAAATTATTTCACTCATTTGTGGAGTGTAACAACGAAGCAAAACTGAAGAAACAAAACAACAGCAGATTCACAGACTTCAAGGGGGCACTAGCGGTTACCAAATGGAAGGGGTTAGGGAGGGAGGGTGAGTAGGGAGGGAGAAAGGGATTGAGGCGCTACGATTAGCACACATAATGTAGCGGGGGTAGTGGGGAAGGCAGTACAGCACAGAGAAGACAAGTAGTGCCTCTGCAGCACCTTACTACGCTGATGGACAGTGACTGTAATGGGGTTTGGCAAGGGGGGCGCACTTGATAATATGGGTGAATGTAATAACCACAGTGTTGCTCGTGTGAAACCTTTATAAGATTGTATATCAATGATACCTTAATAGAAAAATTAAATAAATAAATACAATACTCTTTATCCAAAACAATAAAATACTCTGGAATACATTTAGAAAAACACACACGGAATGCATACTCTTCCAACTATATGTAATTGCTGAAAGAAATTAAAGAAGACCTAGAAAGTTGGAAACACATGCGATGTTCATTGATACTGTTGATACTTAGTATTGTTAAGATGGCCTTACTCCCCAAGTCAGTCAATCTATTCAATGCAATCCCTATCAAAATCCCAAATAGTCTTTTTTGTTGTTGTTGACAAGCTGATCTTAGAAGTCATATGGAAGTGCAGGGAACTCAGAGTAGCCAAAACAATCCTTAAAATGAAGGACAAAAGTGGAGGACTCAAATTTCTGAATTTAAAACGTATAATAAGGCAACAAGTCATGAAGACAATATGGCACTGGCACCAGAGGTGACATGTGGATCAATGGAATAAAATTAAGAGTTCAGAAATAAGCCCTCACATTTACAGTCAGTTGATTTTGAAAAGGATGCCAAGACAATTCAACTGGGAAAGAAATTCAATTTGTTTTCAACAAATGGTGCTGAGGCAACTAAATATAGCTGCACTCCTTCCTCACATCACATATAAAAATTAACTCAAGATGGATCAAAAACAAGCATAAGAGATAAAACTATAAAACTTTAACAAGAAAACATAGGAGCAAATTTTACAGGAAGCCAAAGTTGGATTCTTTTTAAAAAGTCATAGGCAAATTCATGGCATTTTTATTTAAAATCCATTATCTCATTGTGTAATATCAATGTCATTGTTATCCTTATTCTATCACTATCACTCAGTTGGAAGTACAGTACAAGTTATTTCTATTATACCTAAATCTGGAAACTGATTATAGCCTCATGTGTGTTACTGAAACAAGTAGGGCAATTACCTAAATAATTTTCCCTTTACATCTTAGTTGGAGACAGAATAGGATATAGTAGGTACTGTTTGTTGTACACTCAACAATAATTGATCATCATTCCTTCCGTTCTCTTTTTTCCAACAATAACAGAAAGATTTCATCCAGCATTTGAACTTGTTTCCACAACCACCTTCTTCAGGGGAGATGGATCCCAGCCTCAGAGCCCAAAGATAAACAGAGTTGTCTCAATTCTCTTGCCAGTGATTGGTTTATGCCAAGAGAATATAACAAATGTGGCCAGTGAGATTCAAGGGTAAATTTAGGGGACAGCATTTAAGAAAGACCTTCTTCAGTCCTGTAAAAATCTCATATATGCATACATATGAAGTTTCCATTTCTCTGCCTCTGGATTTTGCCCTCAGATTGTGAGGTCAGGAGTTACTTCAGGGAGAGCAGCTGCAGTGCAAGGCCCATATGTTGAGGACAGAGCCATTCAATCAATCAATCAACCTTGCAGCTTTCCTTCCCTGAGTAATTACTGTGCAACCATATTTATGGGCACAAACATAAATACTGTAAAAGGCAAAGGACTACTCTATGTGTTTCTGCTTAAACCTAAAGATTTCATAAATAGTAGTGAACGTAATTTTAAAGTGTTCTCATCATTTAAATTTCTTAAATCTCAAAACCAAAATCAGTTTTAATGCTATGGAAAATATGGTTTGAGGTGCACTTAGCTCCCTGTTTCATTTACTACAGATCACTGAAGTGTCTCTCTCCCATCTCTCAGCCTTAGCACAATTCAACCTTCCAGACTTTCCTTAACACTGGATCTGCTGTGCATGCTCTGTCCTGATCCTGGCACCACCATTTTGATCCGGGGGGAATATAGAGGCACTCTGAATGAGCCTCCGGGATGCATTCTAAGAAATAGACCACTCACCATATACAGTAGTCTACCCCTTGTTTGACCTGTGTGCACTGTGTTGAGAGAGCATGGGTCCCACAGACCTGTGAGGTCCATTTGAAGCACAAGTCACACTCTTTCTTTCATACCTGCACACATCTCTCTCACTCTTCAGACATTCAAGCAGACTTTTAAGAGTACTTAGCACAAAGCGATAAGCATCCTGCCCCCCAAGGCCCTTACAGTCTAATGCGGAAGATGGCTGAGTAACAAAAATTCACAACTTGATAAATGCTACAAAACAGATGTGTGCCTCAATCTCTGAAAGTGCTGGGAGGAACCCAACACACCCTCAGAAAACTGGGAGAAGGGTCAGGGAAAAGATGTCTCCCAGAAAATAGTTTTGAGTCTAACAAGCAGCTGGACAAGAAAAGAGCAGTGAAAGGTCTGGCGTTCTCTATGGGACATTTCCTTAAGTCCATTATCTCTGGAGTCAAGCGTGAGAACAGAAGCGTGAGAAACAGAAACAGAAGCGAGAATGAAGAATTGGGTGGAGGCAAGGGACTGAGTTGCTCTGAAAGGCTTTAGCTCCCTCCTCATCCCAAAGACAGCCTTGTGGGAAGTAAGCAGATGCATAACTAGCAAAAACAATCTTCAGGAACTAGTCATGGCTGAGTAATATTTGGACACCTTGGGAAGTGTACAAAGATGAAAAACCCAGTGTTCTTATTTCTGTTTTTCACCTTGCTCCTGTATTCCCAGCGCCCTCTCAGATTTATTACAGCTCCCTTCACCATCTGCTCTTCCCAGGACACAAAAAAACCACAGTTAACAGCTTTATATCCCATCAAGAGATTGATGGGGTGTATATGGACGTACATTCTCTCACTTTCTCATGGGCTTTCAGAACACAGAATTGTTTGTTCAGGGGGCACAGGAAGAAAACCGCACGCGTGGCCCCTGCGGGGATCGCACCCGTGCCCTTGGCTTTAGTAGCACCACGACTGAACTAACTGGCCAACAGACGAGAGACGTTACCTATCTTCTGTGACATGCTTAATGATGAATATTACCCCTACCAGTTCCAAAGGAAGATTTTTTTCCCCAAGCTTGTCTTGGAGCTTGGAAGTTACGATCCTCTGTTCTAAACCCGAAATATCAGATAAAATACGATTCTGCAGAAGGAAGGTTCAAATGTCTCCTCCTTAGGTGTTTCATGACGCTAGGTTTTCCTGACCACCTTGTTTAAAACACCTCACCTCTGGCCTATCTCTTTCCTTCCTTTCTACTGTGCTTCCCTAGCTCCTTCGTGACTTCCGGAGAATTGGCGGAAAATGAAATTAACCCACACTTGGTCTCCACCTGCTGTTAAGGCAGATATAAGTCTCCTGCCCAGGCTTCTCTGCACGTGGCTTCCAGCACAGTTCCCAACTGTGCTCGCCGATTTTCCCCTAAAGGGAGTTTTCTATCTGTTCCCCCATTTATATCTAATTCGGAAAACCATTCCCATATTGGTATTTTTAAAAGACGCTTTCAATGACAGGTCAAGTCGATTGACAACTTGTGCACAGAAAGACTCAACGTTGAAGTTGGGATTCATGACGTTCAGACAGGGACAGACTCTGAAGCTCCGCAGATCTCGCCCTCTGGCAGGTTGATACATTCTGCTCCAGTAAGAAGACCTAATTTCTCCTCCCCGTGCGGTGCTCCCGCCTGGCTATTTCTCCGGAAAAACAGTGGTTCCGCGGGATTCATTTCGGAAGGGTCTCTGATCCCGGATAACGTGGTTTGCAGCATGCAGTGTCCACAGAACTGTTGAATGCCCGGGACACTCACCGTATCCAGGAACCAACAGCATGGTAGACTAATAGCATGTGTAATAGCATGTACTGAATTATTGAATAAATAAAGGAGTCTCAACCCACAGCTTTAATTTATTACAAATCTTCAGCTTCTCCGCACGGCCCATTTTTGCTAATGGCTTGTTTTTTTCTCCAGGCTTTTGGATTCCTCTCTCACTTCGCTCCAGTGCACTGCTCACAGGGCTAATTTGTCTTTCCGCCTCATTTCTGAACGTCTAGCCTCTGCCCCCTCTGTGCCAACTGACCCTTGTTAATCCTCCTTCTCTCTGCATCCGCGCTGCGCACAGACGAGGAATACCCTTGGATGAAGCAGCTGCAGGCCCCCTCCGCTCCTCCTCGGAGCTTAATTGTGAACCTAGCCTTGAGTAGAAGCGGAAAGGAAAAAAGGAAAGAAAGCCTTTTGTCTGGTCCGAAAGGGGAAGGAAAAAAACAGAAAAGATAAACCCTCTGGAAACTTCCGAGGTTGTTGCGACCATAAAGCAAAGCACTCTAATCACCGCACGCCACTCTAAATGGGCGAGCAACATTTAGCTTTATCCCTTAGTCGTAATAATGAGGGATGTAAACTCAGCATGAACTTGGTGAGTGGAATGCGAATGTTTTCCCGTGTGTCAGATTCCCACGATTGTTCCAGACACTCCAGAGAATCCTGCATTTGCTGTTTCCTTATCATCATCAGCTGTTTCCCTGTGAATTTCCTCCATGAAAGAACACAGCGCAGAGCGAAGCTCTTTCTCTCCTTGCCTCCAAACACTGAAGTGGTGAAGGACCCAAGCGATCATCCTGCCGCCCCCCGCAGCCCCCCCGCCCCTTCCCCACCACCACCACAGGTCAAGCCCCTTGAAACGTGGGCTGGGGGGCAGGGGTGGGAATTGAAACAAGTATTTTCAAGTCGTCAAAAGGAGAAATAACCTCCAAGCCGAATGCAGAATCTAAGCAGCTGCTGCGGGAAGTCTCCTTCCCTTAAGCCGCCTACCCACGGCGCCCACGAAATTCTTGCGCAGTCAGGACACCCACACTCTCTCTGATCACCATGCAGGAGCAGAGGGCTTCAGGACTCTATAGATGGTGGTAGTGCAAATTTGGGCAACCAGTTTGGAAAAATATTTAGCAGTTTATTATAAAGTTAAACATATGCTTAAAATATGACCAAGAAAATCTCTTCTATGTTTATCCAAGTGAAATAAGATCATATACCCACTAAACCTTCCACCTGAGCTTCATGGCAGCTTTATTCATACTAGTCCATCAAATGTCAGCAGGGAAGTGAATAATAATTTTTCTGGCATACACATGCAATGGAAGAGGAGTCAGCAATAAAAAGAATGAACAATTGATGAATTCTACAACATGAATGAATCTCCAAAACATGATGAGTGAAAAAACCAGACAACAAATAGTACAAACTGTATGAAATTCAAGGACAAAACTCATCTATATTGATAGAAATCCGTTCAATGGTTGTATGAAACTATGGTGGAAGTGTGTACTGGAGATTAGTAACAAAGAGCCCTTAGGGAACTCTTTGCGATGATGGATGTTTGAAGTTGAATAGTATTCCCCCAAAAAAGATATGTTCTAGCCCTAACTCCAGTATCGCAAAATGTGACCTTAACTTGGAAATAATGTCTTTACAGAAGTAATCAGGTTAAAATAAGATCATTAAGGTGATCGCTAGTCCAGTGTGACTATTGACCCTATAAAAAGGGGGAAATTTGGACATGGAGAGAGACAGGCCAAGAGGAAAGACAAATACGACCAAGAAAATTTCCTCTTCTATATTTATCCAAGTGAAATAAGATCATATACCCACTAAAACTTCCACCTGAGCTTCATGGCAGCTTTATTCATACTAGTCCATCAAATGTCAGCAGGGAAGTGAATGATAATTTTTCTGGCATACACATGCAATGGAAGAGGAGTCAGCAATAAAAAGAATGAACAATTGATGCATTCTCCAACATGAATGAAAGACGTATGGGAAAAAGACAATGTGAGGCCGTGTGACTGGAGTGATGCATCTGCAAGAAAAAGAACTCCAAGCATTGCTGGCAAACACCAGGTGCCAGAAGCAGCAAGGGAGGATTCTACCCAAGAGCCATTATGGAGAGAGCATGGCTTTGCCAAACCTTGACTCAAGGCTTCTAGACTACAGAACTAAGGCCATAAATTCTTGTTTTAAGCCACCCAGCTTTTGTTATTTTGTTATGGTAGCCCTGGAAAACTACTACAATGGAACTGTTCTGTATCTTAATTATTGTAGTGGTGGTTACATGCATTACGCATTTGTCAAAAATTCATTGAACTATACACTTAAAATGTATTTTATTGTATATAACTTATGCTCCAATAAAGTCGATCTTTTTAAAACACAGGCATCATGGTATGGAACACTGTAAAATAAATCAACATAAATGAGTTCCTCTAGTTATTTCTTTAAAAAAAAGAAAAGAGTTGCTAAAGTCAATTATCTAAAATTCAGTAGACAAGCACTGCACTCCAAACTCAGGGAGCAAATAGGTAACAGCAGAACTCAACTCCCCTAATGCAGGAACAAATAGCACAGGTACTAGATAAACGATGAATTATTATTTGAAGGAACAATAAATGGAAAGATACCTGGGTTTGTTTCCAGATTTGTGGAATGGGATCGAAGAGGTGTTCTTAAAACGTTATGCACTCAACAGAGCATTTGGAGTAACAGTGCTAACTAGGAACCATATTCTTTTCTCTTTCATCTAATCCGGAGAGTGAAATTGAAACAGAGCTTCAGCTTTTCCGGCGCCGTCTTTTTTCTGCCTCCCTTAATCCCGCCGCAGGGGATGTTCTATGACTTCCAGGTCCAAGGCTGTGTTTGAGAAGCTCCAGTTTTGGTTTCTCCATAGTAGTGAAGTTTCTGAACGATTTGAGCAATTTAGGAACTGAAATGAAGTAGGACCCGGGATGAGATTTGTGCAGAGTTTCACAAGTAGGCTGGAAAACAAACGAGTGTGGTGACAGGTTTAGTTTGAGTGGTAGAATGTTCGCTTGACATGCGAAAGGTAGCGGTATCGATCCCTGTACTCTCCAGTTTGGTTCTTTCGCCCCTGCGGTTAATTGGCTACTTTGGTAACTGAGAGATACGTGGAGTCAGATTTTCCTCGCTTTAGCTGAATGTTTCCTGTTCTGTGTTTCTGCGCTACGCTTGAAAGGAAATGAAACAGTACATACAAAAGCAAAAAGAAGCAGCAGATGAGTAAAAAATGCCATTTATAAGCAAAGGTTTTGGTGCCTCTGTTCAAAGTTAATAAAATGCACTTTTGTGGGAAAGCCGAATTTTCTTTTACTATGTGGGAGGGACAGCCTGGGAATTGTGTCAGGAGGCACCAGCAGGAGAGTCTGAATGTTTCAACTTTCCTATGTTATCATGTTGACGACCCATGATCAGGTAGCACATGAAAATTTGTCTTCTATCAGATTCTGAGAGTTGGCCAAGCATTAAAAAGAAAGACAAATCGGGAAAGAGAGATTTGAAGGAAGGTGGAGGAAGAAGTGAGCTGGCATGTTAACTCTGCTGTCGGATACACCTTCACTCACTAAAAGGTGATATTCCACCCTTCTATTCATTTCCCTGCATCTTCTGAAGAAAATGTACTCAAAATAAATTGGGAGCCAGATTTTCCTGTACCTACCAAGAGGAACCACATTTTAAAAAAATATTTTTGAAATTGCATTATCCTCTTTTCAAAGAACCTGTGTGAGGTTCTATATTAACCACAACTCATGTGGCATTTAGCTCAGAGCTCAAAATGTGGAAGGAGGGCATTTGATCTTTGTATGTACTGGGTCCAAGGAGATCCTTCCTGTAAGTCCTGGAAGCTGCTGTCAGGGTTTGTCCCTCTTTCCATCACCCAAATCTCTCTCTGGCACCACATGATTCCTCTCAGAGTTGCCCTATACCGATCACTGTAAAAAACATTTTACTGGTTAAACGTGTTTTTCTATTTCATTTCCTTACGTGTAAATTAACCTAAAAATGTTATAAATAATTAAGCATGTTGTTGAGCTTATGTCCCATATGAGAATCCCATTTTCAGGATGCACAATTTTCATAAACTGGGTCCATGAAGGAGGACCCTGAAGCCGCCTCAAACCACCTGCAACTCCAGTGGCTAATGCCTGAACCTACTAGTCACTCTGCAGATCATGCCCTCCCATTCTTCTCAACCACATTTCTTTTTCACAAAAGAATTCCTATAGATTTGTCAGGCCCTGCCTCAAACTTCTCATTTTCTGTCCAGCTCTACTGATCTGAAACTACTCTCATCTTCAAGGTTTCTAATTAACTGTATAGCATTTCTCCATTCAGCAAACATTAATTAAGCAAAATCCCTGCTTGATATTAGCTATATGCAGAGGAAATACTATGTTCCAATCTTAAACAAGAATCCTGCCTGAATGGGAAACAAAGTTGGAATACACTACAGCTCTGAGATAACTGAGCTAATGTAGTTTCCACTGAGATCATAAGGGAAAGCCCTTTCTGTTGGCCTGGGGAATTGAAGATCAAGATAGGTATGAGACAGACAAGGGAGATTATTTGCCCAATAGGACAAGAGAAATGGGGGATGGGTATGAAGGAAGAGGAGTTCAAAGAGCATCCATTTTCCCTTTTGGCAATGAGTTTTGAGGTCAGTGACAACAAATTTCAGTAAGCCTTTTCATATGGAAGATGGAGACTGTAGGTTACCTCTAGGCATGTTACCTCATTAATACACATATAGCATCTTGAACAGAGCCTAGACCACAGTAATTGTTCCCTAAATGTTAACTGCTGTTGTCACAGTTTCTGTTGCAGTCACTGGCCTCATCCACTGTGCATGATGCTCAGTAAGTGCTCCAAAAATGAATCTACAGGTTAAAACTAAAATTCTCAAGCTTTTTCTTTCTACACAGCACTGGCTTCCCTCAAGGTTCTTCACCATTCCCTAAACCCTATGGGAGAAAAGTGATGTGTGTAACTTTAGGAACTGTGCATTCTCAGGGAAATTCAAGAAATCTCCACTGTAGACAAGCATAACTGGGGACCACATTGAGGCTCAGATCAAAGATGAGAGGGAGGCAAGGTGGTCAAGATATTTAAATGGAAAACTTGGATCAGAACTGAAGTCCTCTGTTAGGTAAAACGCTAAGGTCAAATATGTTGATGTCCGCAGTTGGAGAGGGATGTGCAAAAGAGTGCCTGTCATACTTAGAACAGAGAAGGGGGAAATACTTGGCCATTCTGTAAGGTTAAATGTAAACTTTTATTTCACTCAGTATTCCAGCAGATACTCAGTACTGGGAAGACTGACTCCAGCATTTGCCTTCTCTACCTTTCCTTCAAACTCTTATTTCATCCAACTGAGGCAAAGCTTGAGTTTTCACTTAGACCCAATATCTTCATAACTCCCTCCCAGCCCTCCTCTTATCTCCATCCAGGCTACAAGTTTGCATCTTTGGAAAGTTGAAGAGAATTAGGCCTTGGGCGTTCCAGTTTTCTGGGGCTTCTCTAGGAAGTGGGAACAGAATTCCTGGTGGTCTGGCCCAAGAGTGTGGCACAGATAGCTTAAGGCCCTGGCTAGGGAGAGGCTGCCCTACTGCATGAATGGCCATACTCACAAGGAGCAGGTGATGATCACAACTCTGGAGCTGGCTGGGTAAGCTGTGCCAAGAAGCCAGGCAGTTGCAGGTGGTACTTCCACATCTGGAATGTGCTCTCTTTTCTTCAAGGAGATCAAGAAGGTGAAATTGGGAAGTGGAGGCAAGGCATGCCCCCCAACTCTGCCCTGCGCCACACCTACCCCCCCACCATCTTTGGAAATCCCCCTCCTCCTACTCCAAGGCAGTGTCTGATAACCTCTGCCCTCAATCTGGTCTTGGCTGGGCCCTGAAGGCCTAAAGTTCCTGGCAGCTCCCAGTAACCAGGAGAATGGATGTGGTCTATCTGTCTATGGGTTGGCAATGGGGAGTTAGCTCAAGTGGTAGAGTGCTTGTTAGCATGTGAGATGTAGCAAAATCTGTACTAGAGTCGTCCAGTTGGCTTGCTCCCCGTCCCGCCGACTTCTCCCTCATTTTGTATATTGTTTTTTCTCCTATTTATAAAACCAGAGCTTCTAACATGAGAAAAGATCCAAGAAACTTGGATGCATCTGTTGTACCCATTTTACTGTTCTCCACAGAGACCCTTGCTCCAAATGCCAGCATCCCTTCCTTTCCACTCCTGGCCCAAGCTTGACATTCTAGGTACTCAAGTATCATTTCAGATTTTCCTTCTTCAAATAAATACACATTATTTAGGCTCACCTCAGAATCATCTCCTCAGAGCACCTTTCCCTGAATCACATCAAGTGTTCCACTTACATCATTTCTGAAATTATCTAGTTTATTATTTTATTTTTACTTGTGTCTCCCTATATAAGAATGTCAGGCCTATGTCTGTATGGATCATCGCTGACTCTCTAGGCCTAATCAGTAACTTACCGCTTAACAGCTAATGTGGGCCTTGTCAAATGTGTGCTGAAGGGATGAATGAGTCTAACTTGACTGCCAGTTATCCATTCAGCAATTCTGCCAAATTGAGAAAATGAATGCTCTGACTCTTCTCCCGACCTTTGGACTTAAGTTTCATCTCTTCCCAAGCCATCTTTTGCATGGGCACCGCTGCTATCTTTTGGAAATGTAAATATGGTCATGTGACCATCCAGTGTAAAATCATTTAATGGTGACCTTTTGCCTACAAGAGAGTGTTCAGAGCCCCTCATCCTCTGAAACGTTATCCACACCACCCTCTGCAAGTTAACCACTTGTTAGTTCTCCTTCATTCTGGATGATTTCATTCCTCTGGGAGCTTGAATATGCCCAAAAACCCTTTTCTATGTTAGCTGTTTAGTTCCTCTTCCAACAAAATGTAATTGTGGGAATTGCCTAATAAGAGGTGGAAAGGAAGAGGGAGAACCGGAGCAAATGCTTTCTTTTTATATTTTCTGATTAGAACAAAGTACAACTTCAAATTATTGCGGCCAAAGATTCAGCTTCTAAGGGAAAAGGGACAGAAAAGAAAGCCAGAGACCTCTAATTGCATGGCTCAGACCCAGTGGACTTGCTGCCAAGGCATGCCGCTAAGGACACAGCAAGTCAGTTTTGCTTTATTCCTTGTATTCAATTTTGTTTTTATTTCTCTCTTTTCTTGTGATTTCAGTGTCTGGGAATACTTCCTTCAGTCAGTATCTAGGGTTCTCTCTGCTGTTAGCTGAGAGGTTCCTTCCCTCACCCTCAGACCCAGGTCTCCACCCTCTGATGGGCAGGTCTGGGCTCACCTCAGATAGGGAGATACCTAAAACAAACTCAGGTACATAGAAAATTTCTTGTACATTCTTTGGAAATATCTTCGGAAATACACATAAGTAGTGGCTAACTTTGACTGCATTTGAACACTGGGAACACTGTCACCCTTTGGAAAGACATCTTGGACACTGAACTGAGTGAATTTGTTACCTATTCAAAAACTATATGAAATGTAAGAATATGGTAACTACCTCAGTATTCTCTACACTTCTCTATTTTCAAAAGAAAAAAAGGCAAACGCGAATTCACTGTGTTCTTTATCCCCATTTTCAGTCAAACTCTCTTGGACTCCTCACCACAATCTTCATCTACAAAGACACTTTAGATGTCAGGCTTAGGAACTAAATATGCTAAGGAGTCCTGAAACTTTGATAAGAGAGATTTTCAAAATCAAGGTTTTCCAGTATTGATGGCCCTTCTCACTTTTACCTATCCATGGCTGAGAGCAGGGATAAGAGCTGGATAGGAGTTGTGATGAGGGGAGGGAAGAGTGAAATTTAAGGTAGTCAGACTCATTAGTTCCCATGAGGCTCTAATGGCCTGAGCTCAAGGTGGTGGAATCTCAGTTACTCCACAAAATGTCCCCAGGTTCTGGAGTAAAGAAACTCACAGAACCTCAGACCTAGCATTTTCTTCTCCATTGACCTACTGCTCAAGCCCTTTTGGTGGAAAGATACAATGCCTGCTGGGGCACAGGGATTTAAGGAAGATGAAAATCAGATGGAGCTCTAGTCCTGCCAAGCTGCCTGCGATTTCCAAAAAGACCAGTTGTTAATCCTGACACTTTCCATTCACTCTAGAGATAATGCCTTTGTATCTTCTCCCAGTCTCAGCCACTGGACAAGGACACCTTGCAAATCTATCAGGCCATAGATCAAGTTTCTGTCAGGATGTCCCAGTCACCAAAGCTCTGTTAACCACTCTTTCATTTGAGTCCTATAAATAATGTACTATTTATTCACTCAGTAAGTATGGGATTTGCTGGATGAAATCCCTGTAGTTACTTGAACTATACAGTGAAAATGAGATTTCTGTGTAGATGAAGGTCAGAGTTGAATCTATCACAATACTCTGAGATAACTGAACCAAGGGAGTTATGTGTAGCCCTCCAGATTTCAAGGGAAAGCCCTCTGCTGCTGGTCTGAGGGAGCTGAGGGCCTCTTCAAAAGAGATGGACTAGGGAGAGTGTGAACCACAGTGAAGATAATACAGTACTTTGGGGTTGGGGAATAAGAGTAAGAAGCAGGAACCTAAACAATAGTCTCCAGACACTGCATGGTCCCCATCTGTTTCCAGATGGATCATGTAGTATCAAAAATTAAAGCTGAACCTTGATTTCTTTCTGAAAATTATTTTGTTCAGCAACTTAAAAAAAAGAAAAGAAAACATAGTTCCCAAAACAAACCAATTAAAAAAATCACTGCACTCCCTTTCGTGTCTATAGAAAGGACAGAATATTTATTGACATTTTAAACGAAAATGGTGCTTATTTTGAATTACACATAAATGATCAATTTTCTCCCCCTACACAGTTTTTCCACTTATATATGATTAAGAATACTGCGAATGGCCATGCCAACATGAAGCCTGGGATGGCCAATCCCAGAGTCTCTTCCTAGATAGCCACAGTGTCAACAGTCAATTGATAATAACTTTTTTAAATACAAAAGAACATACCTGTATTAATTAACCAGGCAGTTCCTGGGGTGGCCTCTCCCGAATAGGACAAGCTCTCTTCCATGAAATTGGGAACTTTATAAATTGTGGAGACAACAAAGCAACTGATGGTCCCCATGCTCTTGCCCTTGGCACTCTCTGAGATGTTTGGCAGTTATTCAGGTCCTGGTTTCACGTTGGTGGCTGTAAAACTCAAGGGGGCATGGACATTTGGGGATCTGAAAGATGTGATAATTTTCCCATTTCTTCCAGACTATTCATCAGTGTGAGGTTTGCTGAGGGACAACCTCTTTCCCAAGGCCCCCTCATGTCCCAAGAATCACCCTCAGAAATCTTGAGTTACATGGGGCTTGAGCTCAAGTAGAAACGTGGAAAGGCTGGGAAGAATAGCTGAAATGTGGGGACTGTCTCACTGCTCAGTACCGCTCAGTGAATCCATTCCTCTGACTGTCTTGGTCTTAATAGATTCTGAGAACTGACGGGGCAGAAATTCTTTTCTGCTGGGAAGTTTTCACATACTGGTTTCTACCTCCAGGAGCCTCTAAAACAAAAGGAAAACTATCAGGGTTCTGTGTGTGTGGCCTCAGAGAATGACCTCTTTGTTTCATTTTATAATTTTGAAGTGTTCTGAGGCTGTTGCTGGGGACTGGCATTACAACTGAAATACAGAGGCAGGGACGGCGATGAAGGGATGCCAGACAGGTGGGTAAACATCTCGTTAATGACAAACTTCCCAACACTTTCTTTCTCTCATCCTGCGTGAATTCATTTTTTATAAATGCCACTGGGTGTCAGAATTTCCTTTGGCCTGAGTCTCCAACGCTTTGCAATCCCCCCTCCAAACAGGCATCTATCTACTCGAAGACCCAGGACCTGTTTATTCTCTGGAACTCTAGTTTCTCTAGGTCCCCGACATTGGCCTTCCGTATCTCCCAGGTTAAATCCCCGACCCAGTTAGCAGAGAGGTCCTGTCCCTCTGCTTCTACAACTGGGGGTAGGAGGCCCAGCCGTCATACAGCACCGCGCATTGCTGAGACGAAAATGACCAACCCAGCCTCGCATACACCTTCCTCTTTAAGCTTCTCCGCCTGTGCGGGGGATCCCCGCCACCTTCCTTCCCGTTTTCCTTCATCGCCTACATACAGTCTGTTGGAGTGTCAGTCTAGACATCACCAGCACTGTCCTGTGTGGAACAAGGGAGTCGGGGTGCGGGGTGATGATCAGAAAGGTCCGTTTCACTACACTTCAAAGACGTCCAATATTTTCCTGTCTACTATGTGCCCACAGAATTAAAAAGATACCAAAAAAAAAGTCAATGTTTTCTATAGTTACGCTGAAGTGGAAAACAGAGGTATTCAACTGGAAAGCTGCAGTTACCGACCACAGGAGAAAGGAGCACAGGCGGAGAAAGCGGGTGTGGACCCTGCAGGAGCCAGCCTGAGAGGCTGAAGTTACCCCGCGCTGTTGGCTCGTGGGAGCGGGTGGTGACTTCGCGACTGGGTTTATGCCCCGCCTGGTTTCTTAGGATCTCTCCGGACTGCCGAGCTTCACCACCGCCAAGGCGAAGCCAGCTCGTTGACTGAAAGCGTAGCGTCTCCAGAGCTTCTGGGGAAACAGCGGTCGTGCGGAGCGGCGAGAGCGAAACAAATGGGGACCCCGACGGTTACTGGGGGAAAGCCCTGGCCCTAGTGCAATTTCACTTTCTTGATGTTTTAGAACAGAAGAAACTACGTCCAAGCTGCAAACAAATGCAGCTATCCCAGGATGCTCTGAATATCTTATTTCTAAAAGGAGTTGTGGTTATCATTTGCGGTTAAAAACAATGCAAGGAAGATGAACATGTTTCTAGACAGAAAGACCTGCCCCTTCTGAAACCGAACTCGAGACCTTCAGATTATGAGACAGACGGTCTACCTAAGGAGACAATGGAGCGCTCCCATCTTGCTACATCCCCAAGGAGTCATCTAATGTCTTTGCTCCACACAGCTGCTTCCTGGACTTTCATTTTTCTTGGTTCAGAGTTACTGGTTTTCCAAGGTATTTCTGAATAGTTGGGCCCCTTTTAGCCCCGCGCTCAAAAGAGCCTCACACCTGGAAACGGTGGTGTACCCACTGAACAACTGTGCTCGACTTCTGGCTACTTTTCCCTCTTATTTTCTATAGAGCTGGATAGCTGTTTGCCGAGGTAGCTATTGATTTTTTTTTTTTTTACCGTTCGTAGCCTCCTCTGTTGGAGTAGTAGACTCACTAAATGAGGTGAATGAATAGCTCCCACACATGCCTACAGTCTGTACTTACCTATATTAACTTAAATGTACATTTCCACCCATGTGACCTGAGACAGTCCCCTCAAAATATCACCAGTTGATTGAAGAAGTCTCCATGTTTTCTTTACCTTGGTGTACCAAACTTATATTAAAGATTTTATTTACATAACTTTATTAACCAATTTAATTTTGTGGTCGTAAATCTATATATCATTTCCACGTTTTATTAACGGGACTGAGGCTCAGCTGAATTAAATTCACAGCTGTTACGTGGCAAAGCCAGACCTTGAAAGCAGATTTGGCTGATTCCAGCGTATGTTATCTCCACTACAATCATGCTTTCTCCACATCACCACATTCACTGACTAAGCAAATATTTGTAGAATTACAAACTTTTTAGTCCTTTCCCATAGACATAAATACACAACCTGCCATGTGCCTGGAACCTAGGTTCAAAACTTCCAAGTCCCTCAAATCCCTGCAAAGACCTTAAATCATCAGTTCTCAAAGCGTAGTGTCCAAACCCATGGAGGTCCTGATACATTTACAGGGTACCTGTGAAGCCAAAAATATTTTCATTATAGTATCAAGGCCTTATATACTATGAAAAAAAGCTGATGGTGTAAAAACAACAGTAGGTAAACTGCTCGTGCCTCCTATGGACAAGGCAGTGTCATCAAGTGGTAGCAGTCATTGTGTTCATACCTGCCATACACTCAGGAAAAAAAGTGTTGTACTTAAGTATGTCTTTAATGAAGCAAGACACCCGAACACCTGAATATTTATTTTATTAGCCCCCACCTTTAAGTACATGTCTTTTTAATAATCTGTGTGAATAAATGGGAAGTGCAGAAAAAGCACTTCAGCTATGTAGCATAACTGTCTTTAGGAAAAGCACTTGGGTGACTTCTGAGTTGTGAACTGATTTTTTTTTCAAGGAACACCATTTTTTATTTGAAAAAACGATTAACAGACAAAACTATGATATTTTCAGACATATTCCCAAAAATGAGAGAAATCAGCCTGTCACTTCAAAGAAAATAATTGACAGAATTTGTTTTCATTGTAAAACATTAGCTTTCAGTTGCAAATTAGTATTCTGGAAACTTCATGAACTTGCAATTTCCCAATACTTAGACATTTCTGATGAGATTGGTGATTGTATTAATGAAAGGCCTTTTCTGTTTGTTTGATATTGTATACTGAATGTTTCAACATTTCGAAGAGCTGAATACCTCCATGGACCAATATAACCAAGTTGTTAGCAAATCACTCCATTCAAAGTTAGTGATACGGCTTCAGATTCCACATTACAACCAACCCTAAAGGTACCACCTGTCAAGTTTAGGTGTAAAATCAAAGAAGAATGTCCACAATTATCTGAATACCCAGATGGCATAGCCTCTCAGATCCATGAAATGTCACTTCTTCATATGATAAAGTCATAATAATAACAAACTAGGGATAGTCACATAACTTTATCAAATTAGCCCTTTGTGATATGAATGCAACCAACCTATTGGAGATAATATTACAGAAAATATAGTTTAGGTCTTCCACTATGTTTTGTTTTTTTCATTCACTTGGACACATTATTTCCCTATCTTCATATGAAGCATGGCTCTTATAAACACTATATAGCCTTTATTTTTATAAATTAATCCAGATTGAAAGTTATTCCCTTTTAGAAAGGAAGTTAAGTTCATATATATTGTGAAGTGATATATCTTACATTTGTTTCAAGTATTCACTATGTTCTCCTTCATTGTCTACATTTATACTGATGTTTTATCTTTTCTTATGAAATATTAAAATTTTTGTTTTATGATTAGGAAGTTATTAGCTTTATGTCTATTACTTTGTTCATTAGCTTAAATATTTTCATACACGCCTTTTAATTAAGACATTATACTGTTGTTCAATATCTCAAACTGTTCTGAAAAAGAGAACTTTTATACCTTGAAACATGTATGTTATTTTTTGTCCAATATTTTATTTCTACCATATTTTTCAAAGTACAATTCAGCATTTTCAAAAATTTAGTGTGTGTTTAGATTTACCCATGTATTTTTCTCACCATGACTTGCATTGCATATCTTCTGATAGAATACAAGTTCTTTGCCATTTTTGTTTACTGATTTGTCCATAGAGTCTAGAATAGTGCTTTTGAAAATATTTGCTGAAGGAATCTATACATGCAATTTTCCTTCTCTGGAGTATATTCCTGAGATTTCCTTTATTGAGAGTCATTGTGGGATAAGTCCTCCAAGTTTCTTTTGTTTATGGTATCTTTATATTGCTATCATTCTTGAAAAACAGATTCACTAAATAAAATTTTAGTTGAATAATGATTTTATTTCTTCAACTTGAAAATTTTACTAAGCTGCTTTCTAGCTGTCAGTGTTACCTTTGCAGGCAATCTACTTTCTCTTCTTGAGGATTACTTTTAGTCTTAAGTCCTTTTTTGCTTTTTTCTTTTCATCTTTTTTTTACAATTTCACTACAGTGTAATTGGCTATGGATTTATTTTTATATTGCTAGCTTTTGGTGATTTGGACTTCTTGAATCTTTCCCTCTCTATAAATCTTGAATTTATAGGTCAAAAAATTCTCATGTATTATCTATTCAGCTTCTTACTGTGTGTCTCATATCTAATCTCCTCTCCTCGTAGACAGAAGGTTTTACAGTTTCAGTGAACATGCCAGTGTTCTGTCAGGTGACTGTCCCTGAAAATCAGCAGAAAAGAAATGAAGGAGGCATAGCCAGGTGCTAGAAATGTTTGAATATTAAATAGCATCAACTTATTGCTTAAGATAGGAGAAAGTAATAAAATCCTCCCAAGAACAGATGATAAAACACTCCATCAGAAACAGCCTCCTAAAATGGATAGCAAGCATAGACTCTAATGTTTCACATTATAATGATGGCAAGGGGAGATATGAGCAAGATGGCAGAATAGGAAGCCACAAACCTCATTTCTTGAGAGCAATACCACCTTAACATCAATATATGGTCCAAAAAGGCTTTAGGAGAACTTCAAAAACCAATCAAGAAGTCACAGTATCCCAAGCAAGTACCAATTGAAATAAATAAGTTAAGTCTTTGTATTCTACCCATATAGACTTTCTTCTAAGCTGACAGCTCCACAAGATCAGGAGAAAATGCCTGTTTCTCTCCTGGGAAGGAAAGAGAAGAATGAAACGTACGTCTAGCATTCTGGCTTTTGGGGAGGAAACTGCTCAAGGGACTGGTTTCTCCCCCATCTGTCTAGGAGTGCTCACAGGAACAGTTAACACTTTGGATGCCTGAGGGCCACTGGGAACAAACGGAGAGTTTGGCCAGCTTGTTTGCACCACAGAGCCTACAGTATCACAGATAAACACCAGAGGGAGGAAGAGATTACGAACTGCAGAAAAAGAAACTGACACATATCTCTGATTGAGAAATTACATGCACAAGCTCAGACAACAGAAAAGGTTTGAGACATCTTAATAACTTGTAGTCAGGCTGATTGATGGAAGTCTTCTCCTGTAAAAAGCCAGTCCATAAAGACTGGAAGACATGGCTGTTTTCTCAAATACCCAAATCCTAGCAAAGTAGCCCAAACAAAGGAAAATATAAACCTCTAAAAATTGACTATAGAGACAGAGATCTATGAATTACCTGAGAAGAAATTCAAAGTAATCATCTTAAAACTCAATCAGTTATAAGAGAACATAGCCAACTAAACAAAATCAGGAAAAGGACACATGAACAAAGTGAGAATATCAACAGAGAGAGAGAACCAAACAGAAATTCTGGAGCAAAAGAATGTGATAACTGAATTGAAAAAAGAAAATCACTAGAAGTATTCAACATCAGACTTGAACAAGAAGAAATACCTAGTAAACTTAAATACATGCCATTTAAAATTATTAAATTAGAGGAGACAAAAGAAAAAAATGAAGAAAAGCAAAGAAAGTCTAAGGGACTTATGAGATACCACCATATGGACTAAAATGTATATTATGGCAGTCCCAGAAGAAGAGAGAGAGAAAGGAGCAGAGAGCATATTTGATGAAATATGACTAAAAACTTCCCAAATATGACATTCACATTCAAGAAGCTCAGTGAACTCCAATGAGGACAGACCCAACACACACTGTGACACAGTGTAATCAGATTGTCAAAATTCAAAAGTCAAAGACAGAGTTTCTAAAGCAAAAGAAAAGCAACTCATCACATAAAGGGAACCCTCATAATATTATCAGTGGATTTCTCAGCATAAACATTATAGGGCAGATATAGATATAGGGGATAATATTCAAAGTGCTGCTGTCAACCAGGAATACCAAGACTATCAAAACAGTCATTAAAAAATGAAGAAATAAAGACCTTCCCAGATAAACAAAAACTGAAAGAGTTCATTACCACTAGACCTTCCTTGTAAGAAAAGTAAGAAAAGTTAAAAGGAATCTTTCAAGTTGAAATGAAAGGATGCTAGACAGCAACATAACAGTATAAATATAAGGCAAACTATTTCACAAAAGGTAAAGGTAAATATGTAGACAAATACAGGATCCTGTAATACTATAATGGTAGTGTGTAAATCACTTTTAATTCTAGTGCTTAAAAAGATAAAAGATAAAATGCATCAAAAATAACTAAAACTGTTAGTTGACACAAAAAATAAAGATACGTAATTGTGATATTGATAACTGTATGAGGGGTGTAAAGAAGTAGAGTTTTTGTATAAAAGAACTGTAAACTTTGTTATGAGTTTAACAAAGATTGTTATAACTTTAAATGTTTTACATAATCCTCATGGAAACTACAAAGAAAAACCTACAACAGTGTGACTCCCACTCATCAAACACCAAATGCCATGGTGTATTTTTTCTCTATATGTATGTATAACTAACAGTATTATACACAGCAGTAATAGTAGTATAACTTCATTAGAGTCCCCGGATCTGATACCAGTGTGTGTAAATATGTGGGAGGGGGTCTTCCCACACATACTTACAACAAGCAATTCTCAAACACCAGCAGCATGTTGGAGAACTTAATTCTGATACTATCTGCCCAGAGACAGCACCAGATTCCCAGGTTAAAGGCTCCGTCCTACAAGACTGCCCTCCACCCCCCACTCCAAAAACTGGTCGCAAGCCCCAAGCAGTTACCTGTGCTTCCGACCTACTGGCTACAGAATGGAGGTTCTCAGGACCTCCCCTTTAGATTCAATTAATTTGCTAGAGTGGCTCACAGAACAGAGGAAAACACTTAGGTTTACCAGTTTAATAAAGGATACAAGTTAACATTCAGATGAAAAGATACATAGGACAAGGTCCCGAATTAAGGAGCTTTCTATCCTCGTGGTGCTTGGGGCCTGGCCCAGTGGCATGTGGAGGTATTCTGGTTCCCCAAGCATAGAAGCTCTCTCTGACCAAGAAGCAGGATGCAACTGACTTGAGCCAAGCAGAGCAGAGAGATAAACTCTGGGATATTTGAGGGCTTCATTGCATAGTTACGATTGACTAAATTATTGGCCATTGGCTGATTCAACCTCCAGCCCACACTCGGGTAGGGTCCAAAAGTTTCTCATTAACATGACAAAACACCCATTTCACCTTTAAAACTCTGCAGTGTTTTCAGGAACTGAGAATACCAAATATACCTGGGAAAGGCACGAATGATCAAATATGTATTTCTTATTAAAAGGAAAGGAGCAACACACAGCAGCAATTCACCGGAGAATTCCACTTTATTAGGGAAAGGTGCTGGGTTATATAGGAAGGGGCATGAGCTGATTGAGGTGTCACTTCTACGGGGCTGGTGGCTATTGGCTAGGTGCTGGGATTGGGAGGGGGGCAAGGGGGGATTGGGCTTCAGGTGGCACCGGCGGGAACCGAGGACCCGGAAGAGAAGCAGGAAGTTCGCCATCTTATGGGTGGGGGCCCTTCATTCCCCCCTTTCTCCTCTATGGGGTTGTGGACGTTGCTTTCTCTCTGACTGCTTCCTGCTGAACGGGGGCGGAGAAGAGAGTGAGGGCTTGAGAACTGGGAGGAAAGGGTTGATAGGACTCCCCAAAGTAAGGATGAGTAGATGTGGACTTCTTCAGGTTGGAAATTGATGAAGGTTCCTTGTAACCATAGGTCGAGGTCTTGTTGATTTCAATGGTGCCAAGAGGATACGGGTGCCAGAAGCCAGGCGTCTGCGGCCATTGTTTCCAGGAACAGTTTCCAGCAGAGAGAGGGGTCCATCTCAGCATATGGTGAGGAGGTTACATGAGGGTGAGGGATCTTCTGTGGCTAAACGCTGGTAGTTCCTGAGTAAAAGCTGGTTGAAAGTCTGATTAGAGATTTTACCAACTTGGGATTTGATAAACTTTACAAGGCAAGAAGAGAAAGGCGAGAAGAATGATTATTATAGGGCCTGCAATGGGCCACAGCCAGGTGAGGAAGGGGTTTGTTAGTATTGAAAAGAATGGGTTGGAATTGGAAGCAGAGTGGAGGCTGGAGGCAAGGTCGGTGAGTTTGGTAATGTCAGTTTCTACAATGCCGGATTTGTTGATGTAATAGCAGCACTATTCTCGAAGGAAGACGCAGGTGCCGCCCTTTTCGGCTGTAAGCAGATCTAAGGCCCTCCGGTTTTGAAGGGTGACCTTGGCTAGCGAAGTGACCTGTCTTTGGAGAGAAGCCAGGGAATCGGCAGTGGATGTCAGGGCTCCCTCAAGTTTGGCATTGAGATCTCTAATTGCCCATAGAGAGTGACCCAAGGCTCCTCCCAAAAACCCTGCCGCAATGGCTGAGGTGGTCAAAGAGACACCAACCATGATGGGAAGGAAAGCAGCCTTTTTTGTGCACGAGGGCAAGGGAGGTTGGAGCTCAAGGAATTCTGCCATGCTGTAAAGTGTAAGCTGTGGGATTAGGGTGACGAGAATGCAGGGTGTGCTGGAGTTGGGAGGCAGTGAGTTGAAAAGACTGCCATTACACAAAAGAAGTGTCCCGGTTGTGTGAAAGTCTTAGAGCCAGAGGTAGGGGTGTAGATACAGAGGCAGTGAAGTGCTCTGGAGGGGGGTGGAGTTGGGCCTACACAGTGGTGGATGGTGAGATTGTTTGCGTATTCTGGTTCCCATAGGGGTATGTCTGCCAGGGGACGGAGGGGTTGTCCTTCTGCATGGAAGGAGTAGTTGGAAATATTAAGGGGCACGGCGGCCAGCAGTGGGCGCTGTAGTGATGCGCACAAGAAACAATTGGCGGTGTTGAGGCTGTGGTTGAGAAAGATGGTGGTGTCTTGAATGAGCTGTAACCAAGAGTAGGAGAAATTGGAAGAGGGGCGGGGATAGGAAGATGAAAAGGCGCCGTCAAATGTTTGAATAATGACTTTTTCGGAATGTCTGATATCTGATGCAACTTGAGAGATCTGGGAATGAGAGGGAACATACTCTCGAGAGATATGAAGGGTACCGTGGGGAGTCGAGGATCCCCCGTAGTAAACTGAGGCTGTGCTCCAGTGGCCCATCGAGAGTCCCAGGGATCTGGGATTGATAAGGAGAATGAGCTGTTGGGATATTTTATGAAACGGTTGGAGGAGTAATACTGTGGGTACCGGGAGTGACCCATGTAGTGAATGGCGCAAGACCAGTAGGGACATCCCCTGTAGGTGTCTGGCCATTGCCTGCAATAGGCTTGTTTTTGGTCATAGAGGAAGTAGAGGTAGGGAGAATAAAGGTAGCTGCTAGTGAACACTTCGGTGGAGGGAGGAAAGTGGAGGTATAAAGGCTCGGAGCAGTCTGATGTGGCAATGAGGGCAGTAATTTTTGTTTGATGCTGTGTGTAAGTCTGTCTGACTTTGAATCGCCATACAAAGGAGGCTGGGGTGGCGGGGAAGACAATAGGAATGAGGAGAAAAAGCGAGAGAGAGCGAGGGAGCAGTAAAGGAGGAAAAAGTCATGATTCGGGTATGGATAGCAAAGGGGGTGAACGGGATTTTGGAGGAAAGAGGACAGTAAGGTCAGGAGTCTGGAGGGAGGGAGAGTCTGTAAACTTTTGTAGGTTAAGAGATCCTTTAGGTGATGTGGGGACAGAATGGTAAGGGGCGCCCCGAATGTCAGTTTATGAGCTTCCTTCTGCAAGAGCTGTCCGGCGGCTAATGCCCGTAGGCAGGGGTCCCATCCCCAAACTGTGGGGTCTAATTGCTTGGAAAGATAAGCTACTGGGGCAAAGGATGGGCCATAATATTGGCTTAGGACTCCTAGAGCTTGACTGGACCTGTCATGAATGTATAATGAGAAGGGCTTCGACAAATCAGGAAGATGGAGAGCTGGGGCTTCCATAAGGGCTCGATGGAGCTTAATGAAGGAGTGTCGGGGTGAGGAGGATAATGATTCTTCAGGGGGGCCCTTGCTGAGGTCGTATAGGGGTCTTGCCAACAGGGAGAAGTTAGGGATCCACGCTCTAAAATACCCAGCCAGGCCTAGAAAGGAAAGGATTTCTGTCTTGGTTTTGGGAACAGGCAGGTCAGAGAGGAGCCGTTTTCTGTAAAAAATCTCGGGAGGAGGGGTCCAGCGGGATAGAAAAAAAAATGCGTCCTTGAGATCTAGGACTGAGAAGTGGGAGGCTGAGGCAGGGATCCACGATAAAAGGGTGTATGGATTTGGAACTAAGGGATGGATGGGGATGACGGCCATGCTGACAAGGCGAAGGTCTTGGAGAAGGTGGAAATATCTGTTGGTTTTTTTAACAGCTAATATGGGGGTATTAAACAGGGAGTGAGTGGGTCTGAGGTAATTTTTGTTTAAAAGATCTTGAATGATGGGTTGAAGGCCTATGAGGGCTGAAGTGGTTAGGGGGTATTGGGCCTGACAGATATACTGAGAGGGGTCACGTAATTTGACAGAGGCAGGAGGACAAAGAGCCACAGAGGGGCTTGTAATATCCCAAACTTTGGATTTACAGGGTGTATGAGGGCGGAACTGGAGCTTTCATTGGGTAGAGGGGTGTCGTCGGCTATGAGGGCCATCAGAAAGGGAGTACTGGGGGCTGTGGGAGTTGACATAGTTATGGAAACATGGAGGAGAGAAAGGATGTCCCATCCTAGTAAAGGGATGGGACACTGGGGCATAACTAGGAAGGAGTGGGAGAAAGGTATGGGATTGTCTTGGATTGTGCATAAAACAGGGGGGGTTTTAATGGGAAAATCTGTTTACCTCCTACCCTGACTATAGGAGTAATGGCAGGCGTGGTAGGGTCCTGGTATTCTCGCAAGACTGAGAAGGTGGCTCCTGTATCTAGGAGGAAGGAGATGGGGCGACCGTCTATTATTAAAGTAACCCTGGGCTCCTGTTTGGTGACGGAAATGGTCGGGCGAGAAGCCCCTGAGCCCCGTCAATCTTCTTCTGCCAGCCCCACTACGGCAGGCTTGGATGGGGGTTGTTCGTCCAGCCTCCCCTTCGGGTGGTTGGGCAATCAGACCCCCAGTAGCCCTTTTTATGGCATCTGGGGCATGGGGTGGTAGGAGATCTGGGGGAGGGGCACACCCTTGACCAATGTCCCTCTTTTCTGCACTTGAAACAAGCTCCTGTGGGAGGCTTGTTTGTAGAGGGGTGCCCAGGTTGTGGTTTCATCAGCTGGGCCAACATTTGGAAATTGGCCTGATCAGCCTTTTGTTTACCTCCTCCTCCCGGTTATGGAAGACTTTAAAGGCCACTGTTAGGATCTCAGTCTGTGGGGTAGCAGGGCCCTGTTCTAACTTTTTGAGTTTAGCTTTAATGTCGGGGTAGCTTTGAGCTAGGAAGTATGTCATAAGGACATGTCTTCCACCAGGCGTTTCTGGGTCCAGGCTGGTATACTGTAATAGGGCTTGAGTGAGTCTGTCTAAGAACTCAGAGGGAGTTTCCTCCCTCCTTTTAATTATGTCTTGGAGCTTTTGAAAATTGACTACTTTACGAGCTGCCTTTTTCAGACCTGCTATTAAGCAGCAGGCAAAGATATCTCGAGAGCGGAGACCCACGGCGGTGTTATAATCCCAGTGTGGGTCTTGTTCGGGGACAGCGGTGGGGCCAGGGGGATAGGTGGGGTCAGTCCTGTGGGTTTAGGTGGCGTGCATTTGGGCGAAGTCCCAAACTCGTCTACGCTCTTCAGGAAGGTGGGTATTGGCCAGGACCATGAAAATGTCATGATGTGTGAGGCTGTATGACTGGAGGGTCCATTGAAACTCCCTGATATATGTCGTGGGATCAGTGGAAAAGGAACCTAGGCGTTTCTCAAGTTGGGCTAAATCTCCTAAGGAGAAAGAGACATGAATGCGTACAATGCCTTTGGATTTTGCTACCTCCCGGAGGGGCAGGGGCAATAATTTTGGGAGGCCCTCCCAGGACCGAGTGTGAGGGGGACTGAAGGGTTCTGGCTCAGTCTGTGGGGGAGAAACAGGTGATGGGGGCAAAGACAGAGGAGGCTCCTGGGACTTAGTTAGAGGGGGGCTGAAAGGCTCAGGCTTGATCTGCAGGGGGATAAGGTGGGGGAGGAGATGGTGGTGGAGGAAGGGGGAGGGGCTGTTGTAGGAGAGGAGGGGGAAGGGAGTGGGCGGGAGGCTTCTGCGGGGGTGGAGGTGGCTTGCAGGCTAGGATAACTTGGGGGAGGTGGGGGGAGGAGGAGGCAGCGGCGGCGAGGGGGGCGGGAGGAGGAGGCAGAAAGCTTCGGTATAGGGAATCTCCTTCCATTTTTTTCAGGCGCTGGCAGTAGTTAAAAAGATCGCAAGTGATGTTAGGATCAAGAGTTCCCCCTGCGGGCCTTTGGTTGTTATTGTCTAGGGGGCATGTCGGCCAATCTTGGGAGCAGTATTTACGGAGAAGTTTTGGTTTTATATCAGGTGTTAGGGAGAGGGTGGCTAGATACTTGAGCAGGCATTCAAGAGGCGAATCTTTAGGGAGGGATGAGGAGGCTCCCATGGCTAAAGGACAGAGAAGGAGACAAACGGGAAAACAAAAGGAGGTCCTCGGACTGGGAGCAGATGGCAAGGAGACAAAGGGCGTCCCCGATGATCCTTGGTGGTCTGCGGAAACTCGTATACGAGTCGGAATTTCTTAGGAAGTGTGGGTCGTCACCCGGGCTTCTCTAAGAAGGCAGAGTGCCGGAGTCCGAGGAACCTAGTACTAGGAATTTTTGGTGGAAGGAATTTTCGGCGGAAGGAACGGAAGGGGGGGGCGGGAAGAGAGCATTCTCATCTGCAAAGGAGTCACCTCGTTTATGGCTGTTGGAGGGGGGCCTGAGGGTCCGCCGCAGCCGTGAAGGCCTAAGGTGGGGAGAGTTCTCTCCTCGTCCCCGAGCATCAGGGCCTTGCCGGACAATCACGGTCAATGTCGCTGCGATAGCTCGGGGAAGAGCGGCCCACTCCAGGGGAAAACTTACCCAAAGGCCAAAGAGGAGTGGTGAGTGTGAGGAGCCAGCGCCGGAAAAAGAGGACGAGGGCAAGCTGCTGCTGGTGTTGGGGGGAAGACGGGGCCCAGTTGGGGTGTCCTGTCTCCCAGGTTTCGGCACCAATGAAAGGAAAGGCGCGACACACAGCAGCAATTCACCAGAGAATTCCGCTTTATTAGGGAAAGGTGCTGGGTTATATAGGAAGGGGCATGGGGTGATTGTGGTGTTACTTCTACTGGGCTGGTGGCTATTGGCTAGGTGCTGGGATTGGGAGGGGGGCGAGGGGTGATTGGGCTTCAGGTGGTGCCAGTGGGAACCGAGGACCCAGAAGAGAAGCAGGAAATTTGCCATCTTATGGGTGGGGGCCCTTCACTTATAACTCATTATATCCCAAGAAGACACATAAAAGAAAATGAGAAAGGAAACAAATCATGTCACTACCAAAAAAACAAAAAAAACAAAAAAACAAAAATCAATGAAACACAAAGGAGAGAAGGCAGCAACCGAGGAAAAGAGGACAAAAGAACCACTGTTATGGAAAAACCTGAAAAACCTGGAGTGGATCACTGGTGGAAGAAACAAGCGGCACTCGGAGGTCTTGGAGTGCTGAGGTTTTATTTTTACACTGGCAGGCTCAGAGGGGAGTAATCTCCTAACGTCTGAGCCCCGAAGAAAGGCAAAAGGAGCAATATGTATCTTTCTGCTTCCTTATCTGCAACATTTCTACGTGCACAGCAAACAAGCAAGGGGGTGTAAGTTTAGGGAGTGAGTTTAGGGTGTGAGTCCCAGGAAGAGCGGGAATTAAGGGAGTGTTCTGTTGTTTTTGCTGAGAAGCAAAAGGGAGCCACCTGGACTAGATTACTGTCCTTGTAAATTGAGAAACAAAAGGGAGCCACGTGGACTAGATTACTGTCCTTGTAAAATTTTCCCTATCACTACAAGACACAAAACAACAAAATGACAATATGAGTCCTTCCCTATCAGGAATTATTTTAAATGTAGATGGGTAAATTCCTTAGTCAAATCACACAGTATGGCCAAAAGAATTAAAAAGAAAAAACAACTATATGCTGTCTATAAGAGACTCTTGTTTTTAATTTTTAAAATTGAAATACAGTTGATATACAATACTATATTGGTTTCAAATGTACAACATAGTGATTCAACAGTTATATACATTATTAAATCCTCACCCCAACTAGTGCAGTTACTCTGTCAACATAGAAAGATGTTACAGAACTATTGACTATACTATACTTTCATTCCCATGACTAATCTATATTATGATTGAGAATTTATACTTCTTTATCTCCTTTACCTATTTCACCCCTCCACCCCAATACCTTCTCCATGGTAACCACCAGTCACTTCTCAATGTCTATGAGTCTATTGCTGTTTTGTTAGTTTTGTTTTATTTTTAGATTTCACATATAAGTGAAAACATATGATACTTGTCTTTATTTGGCTTATTTCACAGCCTAATGCCCTCTAGGTCCATCCATGTTGTCACAGATGGAAGGACTTCTTTCGTTTTTATAGTTGAATAATATTCCATTGCGTATATGTACCACACCTTCTTTATCCATTCATCTGTTGGTGGACACTTTGGTTGTTACCATATCTTAGCTGTTTTAAATGCAGCAATAAACAAAGGGGCCCATATATCTTTTGAATCAGAGATTTTGTTTCCTTCAGGTAAATTCCTAGTAGTGGAATAGTATTTCTGTTTTTAGTTTTTTGAAGAACGTCCATACTGCTTTCCACAGTAGCTGCACCAATTTACATTCCCACCAACAGTGTAGAAGTGTTCCCTTTTCTCCACATCATTGCCAACACTTGTTATTTTTGTTCTTTGGATAGTGGCCATTCCAACTAGTGTGCAATGATATCCCCTATGGTTTTTGATAGGGATTACTTTGACTCTATAAAATGCTTTGGGCAGGATGGCCATTTTGACAATATTAATTCTTTCTATCCATGTGCATGGTATAGATTTTCATTTATATGTGTCATCTTCAGTTTCTTTCATCAGTATCTTAATTTCAGAGTATAGATCTTTCATCTATTTAGTTAGGTTTATTCCTAGGTATTTTATTCTTTCTGATGCAATTGTAAATGGAATTGTTTTCCTGATTTTCTGCTGTTCATTGTTAGAATATAGGAATGCAACAGATTTCTGAGTATTGACTTTTTTATCCTGCAACTTTGCGGAATCCATTTATTAGTTCTAATAATTTTTTGGTGGAGTCTTTAGGGTTTTCTATATATACTATCACATCATCTGCAAATAGTGAGTTTTATTCTTTCTTACCAATTTGGATGACTTTTATCTCTTTTTCTTTTTTGATTGCCATGGCTAAGATTTCCAGTACTACATTGCATGAAAGGGATAAGAGTGGGCATCCTTGTCTTGTTCTTGATTTTAAAGGAAAAGCTTTCAGCTTTTCACCATTGAATATGATGTCAGCTGTGGGGTTGTCATATATGGCCTTTATTGAGATATGTTCTCTCTATACCCATTTTGTTGAGAGTTTTTATTATGAATTCATGTTGAATTTTGTCAAATGCTTTTTCAGCATCTATTGAGATGATCATATGGTTTTTTGTCCTTCCTTTTGGTAATGCGGTATATCACATTGACTGATTTATGAATATTGTAACATTTTTGCAACCATGGAATAAATCACACTTGGTCGTTGGATGATCCTTTTGATGTACTTTTTGAATTACATTTACTAAAATTTTGTTGAGGATCTTTCCATCTATGTTCATCAGTGATATTGGTCTGATCAGTGATATTGGACTTAGTTTTCATTTTTTTGTATTGTACAAGAGACCCCCTTAATATGTAAAGACACACATAGACTGAAAGTCAAAGGATGGAAAAAGATATTCCATGCAAACAGTAATCAAAAAGAGAGGGACAGCCATAATTGACTTTAAGTCAAATACTCTCACAAGACACAAAGGACAATATATAATGTTAAAAGTATCAATTCACCAGGAAAATATAATTATTATAAATATGTATGTATTTAATAGCAGAGAACCAAAATATATGCAATATTGCAAACAAAAGCAATACCAAATTTCCACTGGGCAGAAGGACATTATTCTTTGAATTCTGGAGTTGGTACAAGCAGTTCTTTGCACTATTTTGTCACAGTTCAACAGCCCAGTTTGGCTGGTCAAAAAGGCCTGTGGGTCATGGAAATGGACAGTGACCAATATTGAGGTTCTGCCCTTGGCCCCTGTGGTGCTATCATACACAATCACTGACACAGTGGCAAACCATACCAGAGATTGGTACCCTCTTATTGACTTGGCTAATGACTTTTTCTCATCCCCTTGTAGTATAAGGATCAGAACTAATTTGCATTCACACGTATACCTTCACTGTACCACACACACACACAAAAAAAACCCCTCAATTCCCCTGTGACATGCTATCATTGGGTGGTACTTGGCCTTCAATAAGCCTAGGACTCCAGAGAAGTTTTGCATTCATTAAATTGATGATATCCTGATAGTGAGGCCCTCCAAAAAACAGGTGGGTGTGGTGGTCTATTTAGTCACTGACACAATGACTAGTGCCAGTTGGTCCATAAATCCAAATAAAGTCCAGGGTCCAGCAAAACAGGTGCAATCTCCAGGGGCCACTTGGCTGAGAAGCCAAAGATGTTTCCAAGATTTCATCGAACAAAAATTGTTGGCCCTGGTGACACCAACTAATAAAAAGGAGACCCAACCACTAGGCTTCTTTGGGTACTGGAGACATGTGCCCCACCTGGATATTCTCTTAGTCCTTTAGTCAAGGTGACCACCAAGCCACCAATTTTAAATAGGTCTCTTTGCAGCAGGAAACCTTGAGAGCTGTTTAGCAAGCTATGTTCCAGGCACTGCCTTTGGGACCTTTGGATCCTGCCACCCCAATAAAACTAGAGGCGTCTATAATCCCCAACATCCTGATTGGGTCTATGGCAGCAGAAACACCATTGAAGTGCACTGGCATAATGCCCTCAAGATCCATCACTTTATTGCACAAGACATTTCTTTTTTTAAATGGCTAGATAATTTTCAATGTGTGTGTGTGTGTGTATTTCATGTTTTATCTATTTATCTGCTTATGTACACTTGTTATTTCTGTATCTTAGCTATTGTGAATAATCCTGCAATGAAAGTAAGAGTACAGACATTTTTTCTAGGTAGTGATTTCATTTTTCAGATATATTCCCAGAGGTGGAATTGCTGGATCATATGGTAGCTCTACTTTAAATTTTTTGAAAACCCTCTATATTTTTCCATAGTGACTGCATCAGTCTACATTTCCTCCAATAGTGTATGAGGGTTCGATTTGCTTCACATCCTTGCCAACACTTGTTGTCTCATCTTTTTGATAATAGCCATTCTGACTGGTGTGAAATATCTCATTGTAGTTTTTATTTGCATTCCTTGTTGATTAGTGACATTGAATATATTTTCATATACCTATTGGCTATTTGTATGTCTTCACTGCAAAAATTCAGGTCCTTTGCCTGTTTTTTTTTAAATTTTTTGTTTTTTTGGTATTGAGTTGTAGGAGTCCTTATATATTTTAGATATTAACCCCTTAGATATGTGGTTAGCAAATATTTTCTGCCATTATGGAGGTTGCCTTTTCATTTTTTTTAAGGTATCATTGATATACAATCACATGAGCAACACTGTGGTTACTAGATTCCCCCCATTATCAAGTCCCCACCACATACCCATTACAGTCAGTCCATCACATTTAACCCTATTTTATTTTTTTATTTGGTATCATTAATATACAATTACATGAGCAACATCGTGGTTACTAGATGGCCCCCCTTACAGTCACTATCAGCGTAGTAAGATGCTATAGAATCACTACTTGTCTTCTCTGTGCAATACTGCCTTCCCCGTGCCTCCACCCCCATTGCCTTTTCATTTTATTAATGGTTTCTTTTGCTGTGCAGCTTTTTAGTTTGCAGTTCCATTTATTCATTTTTGCTTTAATTGTTTATGTGTCAGGTGTCATACCTAGACTCAGTTTTTGACCCCTTAGCTAACTTAACTCTGGCATTTAGAGTTCCTGCTCAAGGACCATCTGCCAGAGACTAGCCATCCTCCTGGGTCTGGTTTTCTTAGTGATTCCAGTGAGTTCTGTCTCAAAAATGACAAAGGGTCTGCAAGTGAACTGCATCTGTACAAGTTACTCAAGGGCCCCACTAGACCAAATTATGCCCCCAAATTTAAGTAGTTTATGGTCCTGTCAGATTTGACATGCTTTATCAGCTGTTTCAGAAAACTGGGATATGTACTCTTGGTGGAGGCAGTCTCATGTGTAGTCTTTCAACTCCTTGGTCACAGGAGAATAGGTCTTATGCCTGAATACTGCCTTACCAAGGGATAAAAATGACCACACAGCCTGTGCCAGGCTTATCACCTTGTATGGGAATATCTTTCCCTGTTTCATACTTAATGGGTACCCCTTTGTTCTGCTTAAGCATGTCCATCAGTAACCCTCAGGCATGTCTCCAAGCTTTCAGCATTTCAGACTCCATAGGGGAGGTGTCATGGTCTAGTTTTCAGCTATTTCAAGTGATACCAAACATTCTTGAATATGTATCCTGGTACACATAAGCATATATTTTTATGGTATGTACAAAGATTAGTGAACTTGTTGGTAAGGAAAGTATATCTTCAATTAGTACTGCCACACTTCTTTCCAAACTTACTGCACCAATTTGTACCCCCAATAGTAGTGTATGAGCTTCCATTGCTTCACTGTTTAAATCACTGTAATGCCTTGGTGTGATTACTATGCAGCTTCTCAACACATTTCTCTATTTATTGCATTTTAAAACCTATATTCTGTATTGTAGCCAAAGTTATCTTTGAAAATACAAATCTTTTCTGGAGACACCACTGCTGAAAGCACTTCCCTAATTTTGTCTTAAAAGTCAAAGCTCCTTAGACTTTCATGATGGGTCCCATACTTAACTCTCAAATTCTGTATCATTCCCTTCCTACCCTCCAGCTCATACTGAACTATTTTTACTTCCCCCTGGAATATGAGACTCATGTGCCACAGTTTAATCACAGGCCTATGAATTAGCTTCAGTTCTTAAAATGAGTCATCCTTTCTCTCTCTCTTCCCTTAACTTTCACAATAATTACTCTTTATTCTTCAGGAACCCATTTGTAATTTTTGTTGTCTACAAAGTCCTCCCTGACCTGAAGCCTGTATTAGATTTTCCTACTATTATTCATAACATTTACCTAAGTTGTAGTAAGAATTCCATGTAAGAATTCCTTCCTGGCATTTCTTGGGAAATATATATTTTTCCAAATCCTGAAAAAAAATCAGTTAAGAAAGCAGGAAAATGGGGCAAGAATAAGGTAGGCAGAATAATGGTCTCTCAAAGACACTCAATCTTAATCCCTGGAATTTGTGAATATACTACCCCAGTGGGAAAAAGGATTTTGCGGATTCATCAAGGTTATGACCTTGAGATGGGGAGATTACCCTGGATTATCTGGGTGAGCCCAGTCTAATCATGTGAGTCCATAAAAGTGGGTATAATCAGAAAGTGGTGCAATGACAGACTTGCAGAGATGTGAGATGAGAAGGAATTAGTCCTTCACTGCCACTTTGAAGATGGAGGAGGGTGGCTATGAGCCAAGGAATGGAGGAAGCCTAGAGGCCGGAAAGAGCAAGGAAACAGATTCTATAGTACTGCCAAATCCTTAATTTTAACTCTGTGACCTGAGCTAGACTTCTGACCTACAGAATTGTACAATAAATTTATATTGTTTTATCAATTAAGTATGTAGTCATTTGTTATACCAGAAGTAAAAAATACTGATTTGTACCCCTTTGGGGGTATATCGAGGGCTCTGCAGTCTTATGTCTTGAGATCTGCTTCTTTCATTAGAAGTAACTTTGGGGCATGACTTCCCTCACATACATACTTCTTCAGTGAATGTCTGATATTTACTGAATGAGAAAACTAAAACTATTTGCCTGAATTGTGTTCAAGCTGTGTACCTACCTAGATTATTGACTAGGTTGATGTTATGTTGACTTTATAATATATACTACTACTACTATTAAATGTTCTCCAAAATGAAGAGTCACTAATTAGCTCATAAAACAATCTATTGACCCACAAATTATTTCTCTATGTTTTACATGATTTTTCTTTTCCCCCCAAAATTCCAAAGGTTCTTCCATATTTTTTTTGAGGGCTTCCATTGTCTTAAACACGTCTACAGTTTATCAATAAACTTACAACTGAAGTGATTTTTATTAACTGAAAGATATTGTTCCTCAGCTGCTGGAGGTTGAGTATTATTCAGTTATATTGACTTATTTTATCAATTAATATTGCAACATTCCTTTGGAAGAGTCTGAGATGCTCTATAAAAACATTTGGGGCAAGATAACCTAGTATGCAGCTCTAAGTTCTGTCCCCTGACAAAACATTTGAAAACAAACAGAAGGTGAAAGCTAACTTTGTCAGAACTGTGGAAGAACAGTCAAAGGTTTATAGCAACTAAGTGAAAGCTGAATCAAGAAAAAAAAGTCAACTTAGAAATGGTAGGAAAGCTTTGGGACATTTTCACTTTGTTTTTGTCCTACACCCCTCTGGCTCAGTAGAAGTCTTAAAGACAAAAGTATGTTAAATTCCTAATATGCAACATAGTGTCAGGTGAATTGGAGGTGCTCAATAAACATTTGTTGAAGAATGATTAAAATGAGCACTATGCTTGGGCCAGTGTCTCTTGAAAGAAAAGACTTAATTGTTGAACACTTGAGACATTCTGACATACAGTGCAGGATTGGAACATAGCTCACTTGATTTTTATTCCAGTACATCCCCACAATATACTCACCACTACTGAAGTAGTCCTAATAGTACAGTGGTTACAAAGAACAGGCTCTGGTATCAGACTGTTTATATTTCAGCTTCACCGTGCACATGTAAAATTAAGTAAAATCTTTCTGTGCACCAGTGTCCTCCTAAAATAAAACTACACATAAAATTTTTCTAACGAGCTGATTAGATAATACATGTAGGTGATTAGAAGTGTCCAGAACATACCATACACTCAAAAGTAATTTAAAAAGTACTTCAAATATTAAGACGACTCTGGATAAAGTATTTTGGCCTTACTCAGTTTTCCTTAAAAAAAATATGAAACTAAAATAAGCTGCAGTTCCTCTGGAAAAGAATTCCAAAACTAGAAATATGATGAGTTAATCTTGAACATGTGACTGTTAAGACCCTCATGATGCTCTCCCGATATATAACCCCAGTTACTTAACTCACAATCCAAGTCTTTGGCCACATTGCCCAGGCTTTAGTCCTCTACATTCTCAGTACTCAAACTTCCCTTAAGTCTAAAGGCTTTTTAAAAACTTTTTTCATTCAATAATTCAGCAGAGATAATAGCTCTTTATATATTTTTGTATTATATAAATATAACAAAATACACATATACCCAGTATATATAGTTCACTCCAAAGGAAATATTTTGCCAAGCCAAAACAAAGGCGGTTACTCTTAATTACAGCCCAGAAACAATCAGAAAGGACTAAAGAACCCCCTGATATCAAAGCAGTCTCCCTCCGCTGCAGTTTCGCCACCCACACAAGGCCACAATACTCCCTCTTAAAACACTTCATCCCTCTTCTCAGGCTACATCTTCGGTGACGAAGCGCCTCCGCGGTGGCTTGGCACACTCCATTTCTTCAAAATCCTTCGGGGTGTTTTTCTCAGGGTCATCAGCATCCACCTCTGTGACGCTACTCCCAGCTCGAGTCCTCTTTTAACAGCCTTTACGAAGGAGAACGGAAGTAGAAAACTATTACAAACAATCTTGTTTCTTCTTAGACAAAGTGGCAGTGGAATTCTCCTTTCACCCTTGGACTTCGTAGCACACCATTAATACTCCTTCGGTCCTTGCCCGCTCCGCCCCGAAATGCCAAGTGCCCCTGGAGCGCAGGCGCTCAAGGGCCCCTCCTGTTCCAGAGGCTTGGCCCCTATTGGCCCAGAGGCCGGGTAGCGCGTCCTACTTCCTGAAGCGGGAGGCTGGGGGTGATCATGTGACTCTAGGGGGTGGGGCTACCCTAGCCGCTTCTCAGCCTGGCTGAAAGGGCTCGCGTAGCTGGCCTCGTCAGCCCTTAAAGCGCCTACTGGGCGGCCTGACTTCAACTCCTTTCGCCGAACCACGCAAAGGGAGTTGCTCCTGGTTCTCGTTGCCCCTCCAAGTTCGGTTTCCTTCAATCCCCGAAGGTGGGCCCTTAAGTCCATCGCTACGGGGCCTGAGGCCACCGGGAAACCCAAATCCCCAGTGTCCGGAGAGTAACCGGAAGTGCACTCCCAGACGGCCAGGTGGATGGGCGGTGCCGGCAACTACCGGCGGTAAGCGCGGCCCGCGGGGCCTGGGCAGAGCATGGCCTTGTGGGCTCGGGGATGGGGGAGGGGCGCGGCAGACCTGAGACTTCCTCGGCTTCAGCAGCGCGGGAGCGGCTCCAGTTCCTCGCGACTGATCGGGGTACGTGACCCGCCCTCCCCCCCCCCAACGCGGGACTGAAAGGCGGTCGATGAAAAGTTGAAAGAAAAGCTTGGTATGGTGGTTTCTGTAGATAATCTTAGTAAACACTGGCTGGGAGTTTTCTAAGCGATCTTTCATACTGGGAAAAAAACGAAAGACGTTAAACAGTCTCCCTCTCACTCCCCATCCTTAATGCAGAGATTAGTTATGTTGCAGTTGAATCTATATACAGAAGAATCGTTTTTTTTTAAACATTACTCCATTTTTGGAAACTTGCATATATAACATTGTATTATATGCGCTTATCAACTACGTGCTGGGGGAGTTTATAGTGGTAGAAGAATGGGCCCTTGACCTTCTCAGATAATATAAACAAAAAACAATGAGAAAAAGTAAACAAGTAAAACAGAACTTAGGGTTTTATTATGAAATTGAAGTTAGTCATTATCCAGAAGAATCTTGATATTTTGTCCCGTGGTAGGTACTTTTGGAGACAGAATGTAAGGAAAAGTGGGAAGAGTTATTTTGAAGAATGCTGATTAAACTGGGGAGTAAATGGGGCCAGTTTTTAGATGTCCAGCTCCAGAAAAAATATATATTTCCACAAAATTAGAAATTTACACATTAATCGATTTTTCTCTAGGAGACAGAAGAACTGAGTGTTGTGAATAATTATGGGCTAGAGACCTTTTGGACCCAAAAAGAAATCTTGAGTCTTTGTTTTGGTAAGTGGCATACCAGTGCATGTTTCTATATAAATGTAGTGGATTTTGGAGAGGGGAGGACAAAATGGAATGGGAGAAGATCCATGGAAAAAGGGAACGATCCTTTTTTAGTTCCTGAAATAGAGTGATAAAGCTGGATCTTACCTTACCAGTCGAAGTGTATTTTCTGCTCCTTTCCAACATGCAGATTCACAATAGGCTTGTAGTAGTTGTTTCTTGGTGGATTTACAGCCCCCAAAAGGCAGTATGCCCAATGTCTAGGCAGGCTGTGGAGTCAGAAGACAGATTTAAATCCTAGCATTGCCACTTACTAGCTGTGAGTTCTTGGGTAATTATTTAACTGCCTTAAGCACCTAGTTTTCTAAGGTCGAAACATTGGGACAATTAAATGAGACAGTCCATGTAATCAATGAAAAATAAATGCAATAATCCCTAGCCTCTGACCTGATACAGTAAGCAGTATCTTTTAGGTAATACCTTACTGACTTTGACTGCTTTAGCTGTAAGGATAACCTTGAAGTTTTATGTTCTGTACTCAGCCTGTCTTGTACTTTATTGCCTATTTGCTTACGCTGTGCACTCTGACCCTACCGTTGAGGAGAGAATTAGACTTTTTCTAAGGTTAAGTAAGAGACCCTCTTAGAGGAGTGTACCCTGAAACTAAGACTTGTAAGGATATATTTGGGTTTGCCAGATGGACCTTGGGCACCAAGGATTATGATAGCCCTTTTTTTGGTTTTGGTATATTCATTCGTATTTTTCATACATTCAACAAATATATTCTAGGTGGTAGGGATATGGCAGTAAATAAAGACAAAGCCCTAACCCTAATGGGAATTGTATTTGAGTAGGAAAGAGAAATTAACAAATATAAAATATATTCCACAAAGTTGGATGATCGTAAGAGCTATGAAGAGGAATAAAGCAGAATGAGGGGACGTGCCTGATTAGATAAAGTAGTCAGCATGTGCCTCTTTTTGAGGAAGTAATTTTCATTATGGAGACTTGAATCAAATCAAGGAGCATATTACCTGGGGGAAGAGCATTCTAGACAGAAGGAGCAAGTGGTGCAAAAATTGTAATGTCTTATTAGGCTGAAGATAGTTGGAGGTACCATATTATTGGTTATTTAGGGGAAATATGATACCCTGGATGGATAAATTTATAGAGAGTACTTGGGTTCATTTACCAGGCTCAGAATCCTTAATTTCCAGTCTACTCTCCTTTTGACTTTAACAATAATACAATTTTAAAAAAGAAAACACCCACAAACCATCTTATACTAGCTATTTTCTATATTCCCTGCGTATCTTTACTTAGTTGTGGTTCTAAATTCCTTTTCCTCCTAATATTTCTCCATAAATGTTGTTTTAGTTTTTGCATAATCTTCATGTTAATCATTGGCATCGTTATTTTATTATTATTTAGTTAATTATTTTAAATGGATTTCAAACAAGGCTTTACACAAGAGGCAGGCATAGAGGATGGGCTCAATAAATGTTAGGGGTTTTGTGTATGTCAGGATGGAATTAAGAAAATAATAGACCCTGCCATTTATTGAGACCCAGGCATTGCGCTGAATTCTGTACTGACATAGTGTCTCACTTCTCATAGCAACTCCTTGAGTCATGTAGTGTCTTACCTATTTTATCAAATGGGAAATTGAAGCTGAAGAAAGTTAAGTAACTTACCCAAGTTCTTATAGCTATAAAGGAGTACAATGGGAATTTGAACCAAAATCTGATTCCAGAGCTTGAACATCCGGTATGGTGGAAGCTCCCTTGCTGTGGGCGTGGCCAGCCTCAGGCCGCTGCTCTGCTATTCCGGGGCCCCGGAGGGGTAATGGACGGGGGGCTGTTTGGCTGTTTACCTCCGTGAGGGGTCTCAGAGTTGTTGCCCAGGGGGTTAGTGCGCCCGGAGTTCCCTGTAATTTCCAGCTTCTGGACTGTTACCTGGGATGCTTCCGTCCAGAGGTGGGGTCCCTGTCCCTTCTTTCAAAAAGCACTCGCTTTTCTTTGTCACAGGAGTGCAGGCATCGGGACCCGCTCAAAGGTCTTACTGTCCTGTTTCCCTAGTATCCAGGATCCCACGCATATACTGTGTGTGCGCTCTGGTGCGGATGGCTGGGGCTGGGTGTTTACTAGTCCTGGGCTCCCTCTACCTCCCTGCTCCAACTCCACTCCTCCCACTGGGAGCTGGGGTGAGGGACCATGGGTCCCGCCGGGCTGTGGCTTGTATCTTACCCCTTTCACCAGGTGCTGGGTTCTCGTGGGTGTGGATGTAGTCTGGCTGTTGTCCTGTGTCTTCTGGTCTCCCTTTTAGGATTAGTTGTATTTGTTGTATTTTCAAAAATATATATGTTTTTGGGAGGAGATTCCCACTGTCCTACTCATGCCACCATCTTGGCTCCGCTTCTATTTTCAGCTTTTTGAGGAACCTCCATACTGCTTTCCACAATGGTTGAACTACTTTACATTCCCACCAGCAGTGTAGGAGGGTTCCCCTTTCTCCACAACGTCGCCAACATGTGTTGTTGTTTGTCTTTTGGATGGTGGTGATCCTTACTGGTGTGAAGTGATATCTCATTGTGGTTTTAATTTGCATTTCTCTGATGACTAGCAATGTGGAGCATCTTTTCATGTGTCTGTTGGCCATCTGAATTTCTTCTTTGGAGAACTGTCTGTTCAGCTCCTCTGCCGAGTTTTTAATTGGTTTATTTGCTTTTTGTTTGTTGAGGTGCATGAGCTCTTTATGTATTTTGGATGTCAACCGTTCATCGGATCTGTCATTTATGAATATATTCTCCCATACTGTAGGTACATTTTTGTTGTATTGATGGTGTCCTTTGCTGTACAGAAGCTTTTCAGCTTGATATAGTCCCACTTGTTCATTTTTGCTTTTGTTTCCCTTGCCCGGGGAGATACGTTCATGAAGAAGTTGCTCGTGTTTATGTCCAAGAGATTTTTGCCTATGTTTTTTCCAAGAGTTTTATGGTTTCATGACTTACATTCAGGTCTTTGATCCATTTCAAATTTACTTTTGTTTATGGGGTTAGACAGTGATCCAGTTTCATTCTCTTACATGTAGCTGTCCAGTTTTGCCAGCACCATCTGTTGAAGAGACTGTCATTTCCCCATTGTATGTCCTTGTCTCCTTTATCATGTATTAATTGACCATAGATGTTTGGGTTAATGTCTGGAGTCTCTTTTCTGTTCCACTGGTCTGTGGCTCTGTTCTTGTGCCAGTACGAAATTGTCTTGATTACTGTGCTTTGTAGTAGAGCATGAAGTTGGGGAGCGAGATCCCCTGCCACTTTATTCTTCCTTCTCAGGATTGTTTTGGCTATTCGGGGTCTTTAGTGTTTCCATATGAATTTTTGAACTATTTGTTCTAGTTCGTTGAAGAATCTTGTTGGTAATTTAATAGGGATTGCATCGAATCTGTATATTGATTTGGGCAGGATGGCCATTTTGACAATATTAATTCTTCCTAGCCAAGGGCATGGGATGAGTTTCCATTTGCTAGTGTCCTCTTTAATTTCTTTTAAGAATGTCTCATAGTTTTCAGGGTATAGGTCTTTCACTTCTTTGGTTAGGTTTATTCCTAGGTATTTTATTCTTTTTGATGCTATTGTGAATGGAATTGTTTTCCTGATTTATCTTTCTATTAGCTCATTGTTAGTGTATAGGAAAGCCACAGATTTCTGTGTGTTAATTTTATATTCTGCAACTTTGCTGTATTCTGATATCAGTTCTAGTAGTTTTGGAGTGGAGTCTTTAGGGTTTTTTATGTACAATATCATGTCATCTGCAAATAGTAACAGTTTAACTTCTTGTTTACCAATTTGGATTGGTTGTATTTCTTTGTTTTGTCTAATTGCCGTGGCTAGGACCTCTAGTACTATGTTGAATAGCAGTTGGGATAGTGGGCATCCCTGTCTTGTTGCTGATCGCAGAGGAAAAGCTTTCAGCTTCTCGCTGTTCAGTATGATGTTGGCTGTGGGTTTATCATATATGGCCTTTATTATGTTGAGGTACTTGCCCTGTATACCCGTTTTGCTGAGAGTTTTTATCATGAATACATGTTGAATTTTGTTGAATGCTCTTTCAGCATCTATGGAGATGATCATGTGGTTTTTGTCCTTCTTTTTGTTTATGTGGTGGATGATGTTGATGGATTTTCGAATGTTGTACCATCCTTGCATCCCTGGGATGAATCCCACTTGGTCATGGTGTATGATCCTTTTGATGTATTTTTGAATTCGGTTTGCTAATATTTTGTTGAGTATTTTTGCATCTACATTGATCAGGTATATTGGTCTGTAATTTTCCTTTTTGGTGGGGTCTTTGCCTGGTTTTGGTATTAGGGTGATGTTGGCTTCATAGAATGAGTTTGGGAATATTCCCTCCTCTTCTATTTTTCGGAAAACTTTAAGGAGAATGGGTATTATGTCTTCTCTGTATTGTCGAGGTAAATCCATATGGCCTGGCGGTTATGTTCTTGGTTAGATTTTTGATTATCACTTCAATTTCTTTGCTCATAATTGGTTTGTTTAAATTTTGTGTTTCTTTTTTGGTCTGTCTTGGAAGGTTGTATTTTTCTAGGAAGTTGTCTATTTCTTCTAGGTTTTCCAGCTTATTAGCATATAGGTGTTTATAGTATTCCCTAATAATTCTTTGTATTTCTGTGGGGTCTGTTGTGATTTTTCCTTTCTCGTTTCTCATTCTGTTGATGTGTGTTGATTCTCTGTTTCTCTTAATAAGTCTGGCTAGAGGCTTGTCTATTTTGTTTATTTTCTCAAAGAACTAGCTCTTCGTTTCATTAATTTTTTTTATTGTTTTATTCTTCTCAATTTTATTTATTTCTTCTCTGATCTTTATTATGTCCCTCCTTCTGCTGACCTTAGGCCTCATTTGTTCTTCTTTTTCCAGTTTCGATAATTGTAACGTTAGACTATTCATTTGGGTTTGTTTTTCTTTAGGTATGCCTGGATTGCTGTATACTTTCTGCTTAAGACTGCTTTCGCTGCATCCCACAGAAGTTGGGGCTTTGTGTTGTTGTTGCCATTTGTTTCCATATATTGCTCGATCTCTATTTTAATTTGTTCACTGATCCATTGATTATTTAAGAGCATGTTGTTAAGCGTCCATGTGTTTGTGGGCCTTTTTGCTTTCTTTGTACAATTTAGTTCTTGTTTTATACCTCTGTCTGAGAAGTTGGTTTTTAGAACATCAATCTTTTTGAATTTACTGAGGCTCTTTTTGTGGCCTACTGTGTGGTCTATTCTCAAAAATGTTCCATGTGCACTTGAGAAGAATGTTTATCCTGTTGCTTTTGGATGTATAGTTCTATAGATGTCTATTAGGTCCGTCTGTTCTCGTGTGTTGTTCAGTGCCTCTGTGTCCTTAATTATTTTCTGTCCAGTGGATCTATCCTTTGGAGTGAGTGGTGTGTTGAAGTCTCCTAAAATGAATGCATTGCATTCTATTTCCTCCTTTAGTTCTGTTAGTATTTTTTTCACATATGCTGGTGCTCCTGTGTTGGGAGCATATATATTTATAATGCTTATATCCTCTTGTTGGACTGAGCCCTTTATCATTATTTAATGTCCTTCTTTATCTCTTGTTACTTTCTTTGTTTTGAAGTCTGTTTTGTCTGATATTAGTACTGCAACACCTGCTTTTTTCTCCCTGTTGTTTGCATGAAATATCTTTTTCCATCCCTTGACTTTTAGTCTGTGTATGTCTTTGGGTTTGAGGTGAGTCTCTTGTAAGCAACATATAGATGGGTCTTGCTTGTTTATGCATTCTATTACTCTGCGTCTTTTGATTGGTGCATTCAGTCCATTTATATTTAGGGTGATTATTGAAGATAAGTGCTTAATGCCATTGCAGGCTTTAGAGTCGTGCTTACCAAAGGTTCAATGTTAGCTTCTTTAGTATCTTGCTGTCTAACTTAACTCGCTTACTGAGCTATTATAAACACTGTCTGGTGATTCTTTATTTCTCTCCCTTCTTATTCCTCCTCCTCCATTCTTTATATGTTGGTTGTTTTATCCTGTGCTCTTTTGTGTTTCCTTTAACTGCTTTTGTGGGTAGTTGATTTTTCTTTTTGCCTGTAGTTAATATTTGGTTGGTCTGCTTTCTTTGCTGTGATTTTATTTTCTCTCGTGACATCTGTTTAGTCTTAGGAGTGCTCCTTCCATGTAGAGCAGTCCCTCTAAAGTACCCTGTAGAGGTGGTTTGTGGGAGACAAATTCCCCCAACTTTTGCTTGTCTGGGAATTATTTAATCCCTCCTTCATATTTAAATGATAATCGTGCTGGATACAGTTTTCTTGGTTCAAAGCCCTTATGTTTCATTGCATTAAATATATCATGCCATTCTCTTCTGGCCTTTAAGGTTTCTATTGAGATATTTGATGATAACCTGAGGCGTTTTCCTTTGTAGGTGACCTTTTCCTCTCTCTAGCTGCGTTTAAAACTCTGTCCTTGTCCTTGGTCTTTGCCATTTTAATTATTATGTGTCTTGGTGTTGTCCTCCTTGGGTCCCTTCTGTTGGGAGTTCTGTGTACTTCTGTGGTCTGACTGATTATTTCCTCCCCTAGTTTGGGGAAGTTTTCAGTAATTATCTCTTCTAATACATTTTCTACCCCTTTTTCTCTATCTTCTTCTTCTGGTACCCCTATAATGCAGATATTGTTCCTTTTGGATTGATCACACAGTTCTCTTAATATTGTTTCATTCATGGAGATCCTTTTAAGTCTCTCTGCGTCAGCTTCTCTGCATTCCTCTTCTCTGATTTCTGTTCCATTAACAGCTTCTTGCACCTCATCCAGTCTGCTCTTAAGTCCTTCCAGAGATTGTTTCATTTCGGTGGTCTCCTTCCAGACTTTATCCGTTAGCTCTTGCATATTTCTCTGAAGATACATCAGCATGGTTATGATCTTTATTTTGAATTCTTTTTCAGGAAGATTGGTTAGGTCTATCTCCTTCTTAGTGGTTGACTCTGTGGTTTTGGTCTGGGTCAAATTCTTCTGCATTTTTATGGAGATAGAGGTAGTTTTGGGGAGCTGGTGGGTGTGTCGGCTGGGAGAATATCCCTTCTTGCTGGTTTGTGGCCTTCTCTCCTGGAGAACAACAACCCCTAGCGGCTTGTGCTGGGCAGCTGTGCGTCGACGGGGCATCTGATTCTTGTCCGGCCGCTGTGGAAGAAGCTCTTCTCAGTTGCTGTGGGCGTGGCTGCTGCCACTATGGCAGAGTTGCACTGGAGGGGGAATGGGCGGGAGGCTGTTTATCACCGTAAGGGGCCTCCAAGCTGCACTGCTGCCCAGGGGCTTGGGGCGCCTGGAGTTCCCCAGGATTCCTAGTTCCTGGGCTGATTGCTCCGGGGTGCTTCCGTCCAGCTGTGAGGCCTCTGTCCCTTTAAGATTTTCAAAAGGCACTTGCTTTTCTTTTGTCCCAGGGGCACTGGCTGCAGGGATCTGCTCACATGTCTTACTGTCCTGTTTCCCTAGTATCCAGCACACCACGTAGTGTGTGTCTGCGCTCTTGGTGCGGATGGCTAGGGCTGGGTACTTAGCAGTCCTGGGCTCCCTCTCCCTCCCCGCTCCGACTCCTCTCCTCCCTCTGAGATCTGGGGTGAGGGGCGCTCGGGTCCTGCCAGGCCGCGGTTTGTATCTTACCCACTTCATGAGGCACTAGGTTCTCGCAGGTGTAGATGTAGTCTGGCTGTTGTCCTGTGTCTTCTGGTCTCTCTTTTAGGAATAGTTGTATTTGTTGTATTTTCAAAAATATATATGGTTTTGGGAGGAGATTTCTGCTGCTCTACTCACGCCACCATCTTGGCTCTGCCCCCTGTATGTACATTTTTTTTCTGAACATTTTGAGAGTAAGTTGTAGATAGAATGATTCTTCTCAAACTATGAGAGAATTAAAGTCCTAACACAGCTAAGCCCTAAGGTCTTAAGAGAATTAAGCCCTAAAGTCCTAAGATATATGTTCAGTGAATTAATTTCTCTCCTATGCATGTACACTGCTGCTAGCTACATGTCATCCTTGGGAAACATTGAAAAAATTGTTCTTCAATTTTCTGTAAAGTTTCATTCTTTCCCAGAACTTAGTTGAGAAAGCCTGTCTTAAATACTCACTAGTTTATTTCCTAAAAACAAGGCTATTCTCTGATATTACCGTTACAGCTATCAAAGTAGGAAATTAACATTCATATATTTTATCGATAGACCTTAATCAAATTTAGCCAATTGTTGCACTAATGTCCTTTTTAGGAAAAGAAAAAAAAGAGGGTTGTTTTTGTTGTCGAAGATCCAATCTACCATCACCCATTTATTTAATTGTTACGTTTTCTTTGTTGTGGAACTTATCCTTAGACTGTCTTTCATAACCTTGACCTTTTCTTAAAAAAAAAAGAATTTAGGCCATTTATTTAGTAGAATTTCCCTCAGTTTGGTTTTGTCTGATGTTTCCTCATGATTAGATTCAGGTTACACATTTTTGGCAAGATGGCAGAAGTGATGTTTTGTTCTTTGTATCATGTTAGGAAGCAAATTATTTATCTCATTACTAGTAATGTTAACTTTGAACACTTGGTTAAGATAATGTCTTCCAAGTTTCTATATTGTGGAGTTAACTCTTCATCTTTGTAATTATTAAATATCTAGCGGAGAGATATTTTCAGACTGTGTAAATATCCTGATTCTCATAAATCATCTCACCCAGATTTTTGCTGATGCAGTTAATGTTCCTTTGATTGGACTTGGTGATTTTTAAAATGCCATCTTTTTTCTAAATTTAATCATTGACTTTTTTAATGTAAGAAAAAACTTCCCTTCCTCTCTCTATTTACTTCTTTGGGGGATCCGTGGATTCTTACTGTGTTACTCATTTATTATTATCATGCATTTTGATGTTCTCTTCCAGATTTGTACAGTGGCAGCCCCTTCAGCCTAGGTCCTGGGTCCTTTTGGCATACCACTTTTTAAACACTTCATTTTCTGACATAGCAAGATGTTCCAGGATCATCTTGTACTTTCTGACCCCTGCAGTCAGTAATTTCTCCAAGGAGCCCTGATTCTTTTCAGTGGAGAATGTTATCTAGAAACCAACATTTAAGTGCTTGGTACCATTACTATTAGTATTTCATTGTTTCTATGACCTGTTAGGAGACATGGCTAGAAAAAAAAATAAACACACACTTTCATGCATACACACCTTTCTGTTTTTTTCTAGATATATGTTAAAACCTTGACCTCATACTGATATTTCTAATTCCAGTTAAACACTACAGAGTTTATTCTAGCCTTTCCTTCTTCTATATTTGCAACTCCCTTCTGTGACAGTAATCTAGGTGCTGTTGCCCATAGTATATATACTTATTTGTTTCATTTCTAGGATATACATTAAGTAGTGCAGCTTTACCTCCACTGGGAAAAAAAGCTCTACTAACTAGAGTTCAGTAATTGCTTATAGTTCTTTTTGTCTTTAGCTTGAGTTTATATAGTCCTCATAAACTCCACAAGCTCATTATAGTCCACAAGCTCATTTGTTTTTGCTTGTATTCCATTGTAAGTTTTCTTTCCTCCTCCCAACTTGTCTGTTTATTTGTTTATTGATTTATTAACTATGTGAAATGTAACAGTTCTAAAAGTTAAGTGTGTGTTAAAAAAGTACACTCAAGGAAGTGTCACTTTCTCTCCCTGCACCTTTTCCTGTCTTTTGATCTCATTTTCACCTACCTTGTGATGATAACCAGACTCATTAGTTTCTTTTATCTTGAATTTCTTTTTGGCCAGATGAATGGATACATGTATAGTTCTTTATTTCTACTTCATTCTTACACAAAATATGTAGCACACTTTTTTATACTATTGCTTTTAGAAATTTACAATTTATCCTGAGAATCACTTCATAAAGTTTTTCTTCATTCTCTTTTATAGCTGCATAGTACTCCATTATTATTTGTAGATCTATATACCAAGTTTGTTCAATCACTTTCTTAAATGTGGACATTTAAGTTGTTTTAAATATTTTCAAGTTACAAACATACAAGGAATAACTTTATGCATGTGTATTTTCATATCATTAGAAGTGTATCTTCAAAATCAATTTCTAGAAATGGGATTGCTAAGTCAGCTGTAAATGTATATCTAGTTTAAAAAACACCAAATTCCCCTCCCAGAGATACAGTACCAATTTGCATGCCCTCCCTCCAGCAATATATGAGAGTATCTATTTCCCCAGAGCCTTAGCAGCAAAAATATGTTGTCATACCTTTTAATGTATGCCAGTTTGATTGGTGTGAAATATTTCACATACTCTTTTTATGATTTCACTTTTTTAAACAGACTTTTTCTTAGTACTTTTAGGGTTACAGCAAAATTGAGTGGAGAGTACAGAGAGTTGCCATATGCCCCCTGCAGTTACCAACATCTCACACTAGAGTGGGCCATTTGTTATAATCAGTGAACCTCCATTGAGACACATTATCACTTAAAGTCCATAGTTTACATTAGGGTTCATTCTTTGTGTTGTACATGCTGTGGGTTTTGACAAAATGGCATGTATAAACAGTTATAGTATCACACAGAAGAGTTCCACTTCCCTAAAAATCCTTTGTGCTCCACCTTTTCATCCCTCCCTACAACCCCTGACAACCACTGATCTTTTTTACTGAATCATTGTTTTGCCTTTTCCAGAATGTCATATAGTTGGAATCATACAGTTTGTGGCCTTTTCTTATGGGCTTTCTAAACTTAGCAATATGCATGTAAGGTTCTTCCATGCATTTCCATGATTTGATAGCATGTTTCTGTTTTAACACTGAGTAATACTCCATAAACTGGATGTACCACACTTTTATTTGTCCATTCATTGACTGAAGGATATCTTGGTTGCTTCCAAGTTTCAGCAGTTATGAATAGAGCTGCTATAAACATCCTTGTGCAGGTTTGTGTATGGACATAAGTTTTCAACTCCTTTGGATAAATACCAAGGAGAGTACAATTACTGGACTGTATGGTAACGCTACATTTGGTTTTGTCAGAAACCACCAAACCATCTTTGTAAGTGACTGTACCATTTTGCATTCCCACCAGCAGTGAATGAGAGTTCTTGTTGCAACACATCTTTGTCAGCATTTGGTACTGTCAGTGTTTTGGATTTTGGTCATTCTAATTTGTGTGATATCTCATTGTTGTTTTAATTATCAATTCCCTAATGACATACAATGTTGAGCATCTTTTCATACACTTTTTACTTGCCATCTGTATATTTTCTTTGATGAGGTGTCTCTTCAGACCTTTTGTCCATTTTTTAATGGAGTTATTCATTTTCTTGTGTTTCAAGAGTCAGGAATGGATGTTGATTTCTGTTGTCAGTTCTAGCATCTATGGAGATAATCGTGGTTTTTCTCCATAGATCTGTTAACATATAGTATTATATTAATGGATTTCCTAATATTGAACCAATCTTGCATTCTTTGAATAACCAATGGGTCATGGTGTATTACTTTCTTAATATGTTGGGTTTTTGTTAGTACTTTTCACATTGATAATACTGGGCTGTAAACTTTTATACTTTTCATCAGGTTTAGTTATCAATGTTAAACTTTTTTCATAAGAGAATTAGATGTTTTTCTTCATTTCTAGTGCTCTGGAAAATATTTATGAAGGATTTAGGTTTATCTGGTCTTTGTGAGATTGTTAGAATTCCCTTATAAAACAATCTATGTCTAGTGTTTTTTTGTGGGATAGTTCCTAATAACATTGTACATATTGGTGTTTTAAAGCTTTCTCTCTTTAATCGCGTGGATTTTGGTGAATTGTTTTACTAAAGAAACAGCCTGTTTCATGGGTTATCACATTTATTTGTATAGAAGTCTGCAGAGTGGTCTCCGGGAAAGGAAGGGTGCTGATAGTAAGATGGTGGTTTGGTTATAGTCCCAAGTATCCTCTGCAATACTGGCAGCATGAGTCCCTGTGGGAAGGATGATGCCTTAGCATTTACAGTTTACCTCTGAGATTTAGTGTTAGGGGCTCTTTCCTTCAATGTCAGTATGATCCCAAGGAAGCTAGAGATTGTGCAGATGGTTTTTAGGTTCTTTATTGTCCTTTTTTTCCAGAGTCTTACATAGGATGGCTTAGGACTATGATTATTCTCTTCAGAATTGAACTTAAGGGATTGTTTAAGAAAACCCATCTGCCCTTTTCAGGGAAATGGTAGTTTACCCATTTTCAGGTTCTTTACATGAAATGATCTAGTGCTAAATCGTTTCATTTGTGACTGTCCTTTTCTTATTCTTGTGTATTATAGAATGCTATCTTCCCTTGAGAAATCAAATTCTCAGGACCAGGATGTAAATGCTGCATTTCTTCCATTTAGATTTCTAGGTAATCTACAGTTTTTAAATGTACCTTCTCTCTCCTAGACTGCATCCTATCAGAGTAGCTCCCATCCCTTGTGGCATTCAGTTCTTTTCCTTTACCAGATAAGGACACAAGTAGAATTTCAGTAAAGATTTATTCATGCCCTCAACAGATGTTAATATTGAGTACCAGTTGTGGGCTTGGCACTTCTCTGTATATTAAAGAAAGAAACAAACAAAACATAAACATCCTTGCCATATTTTAGCAGTAGACAATAAATAAGTAAATTACATAGTAGACTAGAAGGTGATAAGTGCCATGGAGAAAAATAAAGCAGAAAAGATGGGTAGGGAATGCTGGAGCACAGGGCCACTTCACATTTCTAAAAAAGATGGTCAGAAAAGGCCTTCCTGAGAAGAGCATTTGAAATAGTTTGAGGAATTAAGAGAGAGCAATGTAGATACCTGGAGGAAGAAGGCTATAGGCACAAGACAGGAAGGGCAAACTCCCCAAGGGGAGTATATCTGGATGAGGATATCTAGGAAGCCATTGTGGCTGGATTAGAACATGCAAAAAGAATAGTAAGAGAGGTCAGAGAGGCAGTGGTAGGGGTTGGCAGGACAGCCCATGTGGTCCTTTTAGACTATTGTGAGTACTGAGTGGGAGAGGAAACAGTTGAAGGAAGCAGAGAAAGAACATATTCTGGCTGTTGTTTTAACAGGATTTCACTGACTGCAGGGTTGAGAATTAGAGCCTAGGGAGAGAAGGGTGGTATATTAGTTTTCTAGGGCTACCATGAAAAATACCACAGACCGAGGGGCTTAAACAATTTTCTTACAGTTCTGGAGGTGTAGAAGTCCAAGATCGAAGTGTCAGGTTTGGTTTCTTCTGAGGTCTCTCCCCTTAGCTTGCAGATGGCCACCTTCTTGCTGTGTTCCCACATGGTCTTTCCTCTGTGTGTGCAGTTTAGGGTCTCTCTTTCTGTGTCTTAATCACCTGTTCTTAAAAAGACACCAGTCATCTTGGATTAGGGCCCACCCTAATGGCCTCATTTTAACTTTACTCTTTAAAGACCCTATTTCCAAATGCCGTCACATTCTGAGGTAATGGGGGCTAGGGCTTCAATGTATGAATTTTGGGGTCACCCAGTTCAGCCCACCACATGGGTTGGAACCAGTTCAGAAGTTGTTAATAATCCAAGTGAGAAATGAGAATGGTTTGGATCAGGGTGGTAGCAGCAGGAGTGAGCAATAGTTGGATTCTTGTTTTAAGAATAGAGCCAACAAATTTGTCAGGAGAGGGAAGAGTGCAGTGACTCCAGGTTTTTGGCCTGCAGAAATGAATGGATGAATTTGCTATGAACATGGGATGAGACAGATGATAGGTGGAGTAGATCTGCAGTTCAGCTCCAGTATAGGTTCTTTGTTGACTGCCTGTGACTGTAAGGCAAGAGCAGATACTAAGCAGTTAGCTCTAAACTCTACTTAATAAAGCAAAACAATGTGATGCTCTTTGTGACACTTCAGGCTTTTGAAGGTTGATTGTGGCAGTGACGATATATACTCTTGTGTTTAATACATTGTATGTTGTTGTTGGGTACTTTTGGGTAACTTTGTAGAGAGGCCCATCATTCATGGATAATCAAAGCTATGTTCTCTGTGGATACCTGCCATTGCAGGTAATCTCTTGGAACTCTGAGACCCACTTGGATGAATCAACAAGGTGTAAACTCTGACTCAGCATCTTTGTTAAATTCATAGAAATCAATTCTATATCATGGGGATAGAGCATGCTGATTTTTAGGATATTTTATTGGGTAGCAAGGGTTCATTTTATGAGTCAGGTTTCTATACTTCTTAAGATACCTGTTATCAAGTGAGTAGAGAGAAATGGTCTTGGAGTGTAAGGAGTTCTTTTATGATACTATGAGTCACCTAAAAGATATAATTTAGACCAAAAAAATTAATTTCTAGAATAGTTGAGTAGATTATGGCAACATGAAAGGCTTACTTGAAGTCTAGGCTTTATAGTTAACTGTATTTAGCATAAGCATGCTGTCTCTTTTATTTAGCTTACCTCTTTTCCGTTCTGAAAGCCTGTTTGACTTCACTACTTTTAGCCTTGTATCACATTTTTCTCCCATTCTGTCCCTGTGTAGTTTCAGTGCTACATTTCTTGTAGAGCTGTATGTATCTTGACTCTCAAGAGATGGTACTACTCCCACCCCATTTAATTTTTTCTTATCCTCTAAACTAGATTTTAGAACATTTTGAGTTAACATTCAAAAGCCTTGGTATCTCTTTTTACATTTATAAATAACGTTTTCTTCTGAGAACTGTCTCTGTTTTGCACATGGCAAGTATACAATTGTTGAGTGAAATTGGAAAAACAATTACAAATTGAAGAAATAGGATATCATCCGTCTTCACACCATGTCTTTTAGATACTTTTGACTGGATGTTGTCTCTGAGTTTAGGTATGTGTTGCCTATTCTGTTTGTATAGCTGTTTTGTTTTGACTTCCAGTCCATTTTACTTACTGGTATACTATATTCAGTGAACTCTCATATTGTTTTCATTTCCCATGAATGGTGGAAGGTCCAGTCTGTCACAGTTGATGAACTATGGACTCTTTGCCCTGAAAACATGTACATATACTAAATAACATTTAGCAGTCAGTTTCAAAGGTTTCATAGGTTATTTGGGAGTCCATAAATGTCAAATAAGAACTTCTCTTTTAGGTTTGAGCACTTACTATGTGCCAGGCACTGTCCTAGGTACTAGGGAAACAGCAGCAAATGAAATGAACAAAAGTTCCTGTCCCTTAGGGGCTTACATTCTGTGGAGAAAAATGAGGAAGGGAGAGAAGGGGTGTGAGTCAGCTGGGATGGAAGTGTGTTATAATTTAAAACAGGATGATCAGACATGATCTCATTGAGAACATGACAGTTTAGAAAGATTTGAATAAGGTGAAGGAGGGATCCTTGAAGATCTAGAGGAAGAGCACTTTAGCCAGGGTGAGACAGCAAGTACAAAGACCCTGAAAGGGGAGTGGACCTGGTTTGTTTGAATAACAGCAAAGAGGCCAAGGTGACTGGCATGCCATAAGTAGGAGAAGAGCAGGGAAATGGGTCAGATTTCTTAGGGGCTTGTGGGTTTCTAAAGTAGTGGTTCTAGTGGAATGGAAAGGATGAATGTTTGATTAGAGTGTGTTCCAGAAACCTTGAAAAATGGAATTGGAGACAATTAACAGATTAATTTCTTTTGAGGAGTTTTGCTACAAAGAGGAACAAAGTAGTGAGACTATAGCTTGCGGGTGAGGTGGTTGAGGGAAGTTTTCTTGTTTGTTGTGTCTCATTTTAGGAGAGAGCTAACAGCCAGTTTGCTGATTAATATACAGTAGAAAAGAACAAATTGATAATGCAGGAGGGAGAGGATAGAATTGCTGGAATGATGTCCTTGTGGAGAAAAGGGGTGGACTCCAGTACTGATGAAAAGGTTGTCCTTAGATGGACAGTTGATAAATGTAAGAACTTTTAACTCGCTCTGTACTTTTCCCTTAAACCAGCCCATCATTTTTCATTAGCATTAGTCTGTTTTTCTATATTTCCTGTTGGCTGTGACATCTTTAATTCTAGTGGTGTAGCCCAAGGGAAAATAGGTCCTGAGCTAAAAGGCCTTGGTGTCTGTCTCCTCCCTTCCACCTTTTAAATTTCCTAGGCATTGGAAGATGTGACTATATCCCACCAAGGAGGAAGGGGAGTGACTGTCCCACCCAGAAGGAGGGGAGCATTTGGAATGCTCTGAGGGCCTGAGCAGAGGGCCTGTTTCAGTAATGTTATTAAGGAAAATGATGTAATTGTGATCTTTCTGTGGATTTATTTCTTTAAGATGCTCGATCCCTAAGTATTTTAATATATGTTTATTCCTCTAAACAGGAGAAAATCTTTTCCACATCTCGTCACTGTACAAATGAAAGCCAGGCATAAAAGCTGGTTAGAATCCCAAGCTTTTATCTATAGTCAGCCTGGAATTTTCTTTTTAAGCAAGATTTGTGCTCATATAATCATACAAAGCAGAATTTTAGATTCCTTTATCATAACAATAGTGATTATAAGAGCTAACAGTGTTTATAATGAACTATATTGTGATAAGCTTACTATTCAACTCAGTGTTGTAAGGTAATTTCTTTTATTAGTACCTTTTACAGATGAGGAAACTAGCTACAGAGTGGTTGAATAAGTTGCCTAGCATCATACAGTTAGGATAATAGAGTCATAGGAACTTTTTTCTCTCTGTCAGAGAGAATTCTAATGACTATTAACCATATGCTTCCAAACGTTTCTACAGAAAGGACTGCATAGATATTTACAGTCCCTTTTGGGTTGTTGCCTTCATGAGCAGATATACTGATTATTAGACCAATCTTGATTACTCAGTTGATGCAAGAGGAAGAGAAAAAACCCTGTTTCATAAAAGAAACAATTCTTCCTAGGACTTTCCCCATATATGTTGCTGATTGGCTTCTTATTAGCAAAGAGGAAAACTGAGTTCAGTCCCTGTAAAGCCTAGAGTACTTAAGGACTCTGATAATAGAATTTCTGTCTTTTCTGTAGTGGTTTGAATTTTGAGCAGTCTTGTCTTAGTTATAGGAATGTAAATAATGTTTCTCCTTTGTCTTACAGGTTTGGAAATACCAAGTGAAGAATTAGTGCGTATGATGTTGAAAACTTGTGGAGATGTAAGGCCTAAAACAGATGTATTTGCCAAGTTCTCGTCAAGAAAATGACTATGAAGAAAATGATGGGTCAGGAAGAGCAGTGGAAAATTCCCTAGGAGAGAGCTATAGAAAATGTACACTTCAAAAGAAAGATATAATCAGAGAACTAAAAAAAGGAAAATATATCATGTATGCCCTCAGAAGGGTAAAAATATTTTTATTCATGTGCATGAGATTACTCTAATAGATGATCAGATATACCGGTGTCTTGAACGTGAGCAAAACTTCTGTGAAAACTTAGCTCTTATTATGTGTGAGAAAACCCATACTGGGGAGAAACCTTATAGATGTGATATGTGTGAGAAAACCTCCATCCAAAGCTCGGATCTTAGTTCACACCAGAGGATACACAATTATGAGAAACCTTACAAATGTAGCAAATGTGAGAAGAGCTTTTGGCACCATTTAGCCCTTTCGGGACACCAGAGGACACATGCAGGTAAAAAATTCTATACGTGTGATATTTGTGGCAAGAATTTTGGTCAGAGCTCTGATCTGCTTGTCCACCAGCGAAGCCATACAGGCGAGAAACCTTATCTCTGTAGTGAGTGTGATAAATGCTTCAGTCGAAGTACAAACCTCATAAGGCACCGAAGAACTCACACAGGTGAGAAACCATTTAAGTGTCTGGAGTGTGAAAAGGCTTTTAGTGGGAAATCAGATCTTATTAGCCACCAGAGAACTCATACTGGTGAAAGGCCCTACAAATGTAATAAGTGTGAGAAAAGTTACCGACACCGTTCAGCCTTCATTGTTCATAAAAGAGTTCATACTGGGGAGAAGCCCTATAAGTGTGCTGCCTGTGAGAAATGCTTTGGCCAGAAATCAGACCTTATTGTACATCAGAGAGTCCACACAGGTGAAAAGCCCTATAAATGCTTGGAATGTATGAGAAGTTTTACTCGGAGTGCCAACCTAATCAGGCACCAGGCAACTCACACTCACACATTTAAATGCCTTGAATATGAGAAAAGCTTCAGCTGTAGCTCAGACCTCATTGTGCATCAAAGAATTCACATGGAAGAGAAACCACATCAGTGGTCTTCATGTGAGAGTGGCTTCCTCCTAGGGATGAACTTTGTTGCCCAACAGAAAATGAGAACTCAAACAGAGGAGCTGCATTATAAATACAGTGTATGTGATAGAAGCTTCCACCAGAGCTCAGCCTTTCTTCAACATCAGACAATCCACATCAGTGAAAAACATATCTGTAATGTGGGTGAGAACAGTCATGAGCTCAGCCCTCCCCATGCATCAGAGGCCTCACAGATGTCTTGACCAGACAGGAAGTCAAAATACCATAAAAAATGTATTTACATGTCAGAGAACTCACTAAAATGAGGAACTTCAGGTAATTCTCAGACTTTCCTGAGAGTTCAGACTTCAATGGGGACAAGAATCTGCCACTGTAGGAAGTTGAAAAATGGTTTGCCCAGAGAGCTGCCCTAACAGAACACGGTATTAGTCACTCCAATAAGAAATCTTAAAAATGCCCTGAGTTTTGGAAAACCTTTAACCCAACGAAGCTCATGTTTGATCACCAAGAGGATTCATAGAAATGGAAAACTTTAGAAATGCTGTGTGTGAGCACCCTCATTCCAAAGATAATTCACATCAGAGGACAACTTTTTAAATGCCCTCAGTTTCAGCAGTGCTTCAGACAGTATGCACATCTCATTGGATATCAGAAAGCCCACAATGAGGAGAAACCCCAGCAAGTGTGAAAAAAGCTTCTAACAGAACTGTAACTCTTACCCATCAGAAAAGCCATACTGGTGAAAATGTGTATATTTGTAATGAATGTGGCAAAAGCATTAGTTGAAGAGCCTTCTTGGGTTTGTACCAAAAAAAGCCAATCAGAGGAAAGACTTTATGAAGTATGAATGATAAAAGCTGTCAGTGATGAGCCCCTGTCATACACCGGGGAACTCACCATAAGTGAAAAACTTCATGAATACCTTGAGTCAGACAAAAGCCTCACTAGTCATTCCTATCTTATTGGGCCCCAAAGAACCTACTCTGGAGAGAATTTGCTCTAGTGAGATCTGATTGTGGACTGTGTGCATATAAGAGGTATGAGAGGAACTGTTCTTATAGATGACAGTATTGTAGAGATGACTTTTAATGGAGTCAATATGTAAACAGTTTTTTAGATATCCAGAAGTTTGTTCTGGGAGGAGCTAGGGCAGGTCAGAGTAGGCCTGATGGGTAACTCAGGTAAAGATGCTTTTCTTCTATCTGAACCACTTACTGATTGCTTTACTTTCACTTTTTGAAATTAGGAAACCCAATAAAGGAAAGGACTATAATGTTGTAATGACAGGTGTGGCATGTGTTACTGTTGGGGGAAAGGAATGTATTGACTTTGCCTTCTGACTTTTTTATGTGCTTATAGTAAACCTTTTGCTGGTGGTGAAAAGAACTAGCAACTAGGGAGTAGTTATCCTAGACAAAACTCTCTCCAGAAGGTTCTCCTTTGAAGGGCCAACCTCCTAAAGAGGCAGAATATTCAGCTTTTCCTTATCATGATTGAGGCATACCCTCAAAAGTTTCCTATCCCTATAGCTTTCAGATTATTACTAGTATTTGAAATTTCAGCTTTTAGTATTTGAAATTTCAGCTTTAGAGATTCATTTCAACTCAAAATGAAAATTTCAGGATAATAATTTAACAATGTTGCTTGTATTCATGTTTTTGTGACTTCATTTGTCTCTTTTCAATGATAAGATATCCTCATCAGCTTCTTGCAGAAAGATTAAGACTGAAAGGTTTAAGCCTGAGTAGGCACAGAATAAAAAATACAGATACATTATTAATGGAAGAGCTAGACTTTTTTTATCATTCTGACTCCAAAGTTGGTGTTCTTTTCACTCCATTATACTGCTCTTTATAGCGAAACTAGCTCCATAACAATATGCTTTTCATTTATTTCAGTTCTGCCAAGAAAAGAGAATATTTTTTATTCTCAGGGGGAGGATTACAGTCACCACAGTATAAGGTATAAATTTGGCTTGGAATGTAGAATTCAAATGCTGAAAGGGAAAAGTAGCTGGCAGATTTATCAGAGGCTTAAGGGTAAGCACTTATCTCCAGTTTAACAACATAATTATGATTATCTTTAACGTTCTCTAGAAATACTGTACTTAATCCAAGGATCTAAAAAAGACCTTTCTGAGGATTTTCTCCTTTCCTCAGGTTAAAGGACATTTATTGTAAATATTTAAAATGTCTACAATATTTGGGGCAGTAGACTGGTGAACAAATATTTTGTTGCTTGTCTGGGTCCTCTGGTTTATCTCAGCAAACCTCTGAACTCCAGAGAGTGTTGGCATTTGGGCTCACGGAGGTGGCCAACTGCTACCTTGCTATATGTGGTTCTGAGATTTGGATCCTAACGACTGGTTGATGATCTTGATAATCTTAGGGTCAGTGGATATAGTTAATTGTGATGATAAGGAAGCTTAATTCTAAGGTGTTTTTTCTTTTTTCTTTTAGAAAACAGATCCTGGAAGTTTATTTGATCTGATGTATTTTAATAATTTTTATAAATAGCTCTTATACAATGAAAAGTTGCCCAGCGTGATAAAATACACAAGATGTATTTGTTTCTCTTTGGTGAAAATCATGCCTATCACTAGTATGTGTTTGACAGTTGTAATACTTAAGATAGTATTGGGTATATGGCATGGTGTTAGATGAAAATTAGTCCTTATGGCTATTTGTTAGAACTTGGAGAAGGGGACAGTTTGTATCATTGGTGGTACAGTGACTTTCCCCTGTCAGCTAATCTTATTTGTAATATCTCTAGTCTTTAAGTAAATTGAGAATGGACCATCCCTTGAAGAGAACTTTGGGGGTATGAAACAGATCTGAGAGCTTTTTAACCATGGGGAAAAAAGGTATTGGTATTACTCATATAGAATAACCTGAGGTTGGAAAGTACCACTTGGGAGCCTGTAACCAAAACTAGAAGGTAACTTCTGGATGGATGGAGGTTCTCTTGAGACAGTGCTGACCTAAATCTACCTCAGGTAAGTAGAGTAACTTTTTCAAGGTTTCAGACCAAATGAGACACTTGTATGCAGTCAGTGTATTCTTATGCTTTAATGTTTTTGTTTTCCCTGAATTCCTAAATAAACATTTGTTCTGAAAAACTATATTTTTGTCTACTGTACTAAGAAAAAGCATTTCCCCTACATTTGCTTTAGCATAAGGCAGATATTCAGTAATCCTTTCACAGTATACATATATATATATATATATATATATATGTATATGAAATCGTCATGATGTACACTTTAAATATCTTAAAGTTTTGTCAATTGTACCTCAATAAAGGAGGGAAAAAGTGGATATTCATATGACCTTTAAGTCTGGTGGTGGTGACAGTAATGGAATTTCTCTAGAATTCTAGGAGTTTTTGATGTTAAGGCAGAGTGAATGGAAACTTGGAAAGACTATTGTCTATGCTCTGCTGTGGACCTGGGATCCTTTGGAAGCCTCTCCCACTGCATTACATACAGAGAGCAGGGCGGAGTAAGCTTATACTGACCCTACTGGGGACTAAAATTCAAGAACAACAAAACCATCTATTGTTTATGTGAGTAACCTACACCTTCAAAATTAAAAACCTTGAATTCAGAGTTTCCAGTAGAATCCACATTATGGCTCCAGTTCTACCTCTTCCCATCTTGTCTTACCATTTGTTGGAGTGGAGCAGAGGGAGGTGGTATAAAAATGGGGACACCAATTTACCTGTTATGAAGTTTGCCCCAGTTTGTATTAGTTTCTCTGTCAACACAATAGGTCCTAGGGTTTATATTGCTTTGATTGTGAGGAAAGAATAAGAGGGGGAAGTTATGACAGTTGGATGGATGAAAGGGGGAATGGGAAAGGGTGTAACTTCGTTTTGTTTTTCCTTCTGACTTTAGAATGGTGTGACTAGAATAAGATTTGCAATATTCATGCAATTAATTCCCCCACTTAAAATGATTTCACATGCCAACATTTAGGTTAACTATGGTGAGAAATATTTCTGGGAAACACTAACTTCATCCCCTACAAGTAACTGCAAGAGAAATGGTGCCTCAGTGTCTGCAGAAGTGGAAAAGGAAAGAAATGTAAGCCACAAGTGTTTCTTGAAATAGTTCTTTAGCTTGCTCCTTAAGGAAAAAAATTTGTAATGCAACTGAAACTTTGTTTCATTCCCAAAACATAACTTGTCTTACCACTTTACTCAGAGATTTGGACTTGAAAGTGGTGAGGGAGGCTGAAGGTGGTTAACCCTTGCAAAAGGAATCCTTTTTCTATCTAGCAGAGGAAAATTAAAAAGTAGAGGTGTAGGGGTTTCACTCTCAGTAGTAACTGATAAAAACAAACGATGATAGTCTAGCAAAGAAAAGAGGATGCTGGAGTAGCTCCTGTTTATCTTTCATACCCCTTTTTAAGTTCTATGCAACCCTCTTTTACCCAGGACTTGATCTTAATTGCTTGTCTCAGAAAGTTGCATTAAATTTGAAAATGAGAAACATTTTGTATGGAATTCTAAGTGGACCTTGCTCATTAATGAGTCTAGCCCCTCTTATAAATGGGGAGCCTCAATATTGTAGATGGGGGAAGTTGGAGTTGCTTTGAGAGATGGGGGGATAGGAGTGTGGGGGGGGTAGTAGGGCCTTAAAATGAGGTTTCTGACTGAGCAGGGGACTGATAAAGAAGTCCTATGAAACACTGTTGACCTGTCATTTCTGCCAATGTATTAAGCCCACACTCTCTGCTCTAATTTTCCAGCCCTCTTCAGGACCACCTGACTCTTGACACATTGCCCCATAGGATTATCACCACCACTGAGAAATATCTGGCAGTCAGAGCCCTCCTGACCACTTTAAAATAAATCTCTTTATATAGCCTGCCTTTCCCCAAAGGAACAAAATGTCCTGACTCCTTTAATGTGCCAAGCACATTTTCTTCAACAGCCTCAGGAACCTTCATTGGACTCTCGTATAGATTTTTCCCATTTATTTCCTTCATTGGAATCTTCCTCATGCCTTCAAAGAACACATACAAGTTTTTTCATTCTTGTGTAAATAAGTTTAGGTTGCCCTTAATACACTGCTTTCTCTCTTTGCAGAATTCACCAGCTTAAAATGTATACTGCCTCCATTCCCAGTGTTCATTTCCTATCATGCTACAATCTTGCTTCTCTCAATTTTTCTACCTAGATGCTTCTCAAATATCACCAGGGACCTCTGAATCAAATTGGACGATGTCTTCTTTAGCATTGCCTGCCTCTTTTTTTGTTCTTAGCAACATAGATTGTTGACGATATACTGATAATCACCTTGTCTTTCTGACATTTGTTTTCATTAACTCCTATGTTCGCCCCTGTGGGTAAAATTGCAATATTTCCAGAATCTCTCACCTGGCCGTAGTCCATTTCCATATCAATAGGTGACCACAAGAGGGCTTGAGAGCAAGTGCAAACTGGACGGGAGAGGTTTGGTGGGGCCTTCACAGCTGGATCATGAGAGACACGGATGAGCAGGAGTAGATGACTGCTTGTAAACAATAAATGAGTTCCTCCCACTTAATTTTCCCTTTGATCTTGGCTTCAAAGGTTTATTTCCCCTGGGCTGTGAACACAATCCCCACCTCCCACCCCACCGAGTTACAGCTCCTTTTTTCACTTTTTCATAAAGTCCAGGCCCTGATCGCTGCCTTTCCCTTCCTCAGAAAATTCATTACCTGTATTGTATGTCTTCCATTCAAATCTAAATAACCTCCCATCTCTTGCTCCCTAAAGTGCAAGCTTTAATTTTCCAACATCCTCCTGAATCATTTCTCTTAAAGATATAAGGGAAACCATGTAAAATCCAACTTATTTCCATTTTCTATGGCCCCTCCCAACCACCAACCTATGTCCTAATTTCTCTTTTAGGCTCTAGGCACCACCTTTGCTGAGCCAGGAATCATCTTCAACTCCTCCCTTTCCCACTGTTACTAGATCCTGTTACACTTCATGTCTCTCACTGATTTGTATTCTTACAACCACTAGTCCAGAAACTTAATTTATTTTGAGTTTTGTAGTTATCTTGATTATCTCTCCCCTTTCCATCCTACTCAGTTCATCAGGTTTACCTACTTTTACCACTGCCTTTATGTAGCCTCCAGTAAACTAATCTCCATTACCCATAGCTCCAACTGTACATTTTCAAACCTAGCTTTTAAGGAGCCTAGAATTTGATCCTTTTTAAGATCTATTTTCCACAATTAATCTAGAGTGGGCATTCTACCTTACCCATTGTGCAGCAGGAGTGGCAATGGTAAGCGTGACATATGATCCCTTTGTTCAGATAGTGAGCCCAGGCTTATGCTAATTTAGCCCAACGCATTTTTGGTCCAGGGAGGGCAGGTAAACTAAGTTAACCCAATTAGACTAAAGGAAAAATCTTACATAAACCCCTTGCCAACTCACAAGTATAGTTGATCTGGCTCTGGGCAGTGACAGAAGGCAGAGCTGAGAGAATTGCCAAGAGGTGGGTCAAGAACTGCACCTGAACTGAGCTATTACCTTCCAATTATAATAACCAACAAATTTCCTTTTTGATTATGCCTTGAGATGGGTTTCTATTACTAAAATACATGTTTCATATATATACTTGAATAAATACACACATATATAAAACTGAAAACATCCTGATCCCATAAACTCTTATCTAGTTATGCAGTTGCAGTGTAAACTCTTAACAGTTGTTTCTCTTTTTTGTAATGCAAGCACTTGACAAGCTTTGATTGCTGAAGCATCCATTTCAAAGAGAGATCTCAAATAAACACATTGTCAGCCACATTAGACAGGCCACCTCCCCCAACGGATGCTCCTTTGTTTTAGAGATCTTTGTTGATTTTGAAAACTGACCCTTTGGGCTACTTGTCTTCCTGCACTTTAAATTCCTGCTCTTATATTTTCAATTCACCAGTAGTGAGTCTTGGAAACCCTGAACCACCACCCACCCTTGGCCTTAATAGAAGCAGAACCCCTAACTCATGCACTCTTTGTACCTGTGACCTCACTGTGTGGCCTTAGGTGTACTGTGCAATTTCCAGGCCTTGTAAGAAACTTTTTTCAAAGTTCCCTAATGGTTGTTGCTGAAGGGCATCTTGCAGTCCTAATAACTTGTAGAGTGGGTCCAGTCAGTGTTCAGAGCTGAGACAGGGACCATGGGCTTAGACAGTGTAGGGTGAGGGGCTCCGGAAAAAGAAAAGCAAGATAAAGCAATCTACAGATTCAATGCAATCCCTAGCAAAATACCAGCAGCATTCTTCAACGAACTGGAATACATAGTTTTAAAATTCATCTGGAACCACAAAAGACCCAGGATAGCCAAAGCAATCCTGAGAAGGAAGAATAAAGGAGGGGGCATCTCGCTTCCCAAATTCAAGCTCTACTACAAAGCTGCAGTAATCAAGACAATTTGATACTGGCACAAGAACAGACCCACAGACCAGTGGAACAGAACAGAGTCCAGATATGAACCCAAACATATATGGTCAATTAATATACGATAAAGGAACTGTGGATGTACAATGGGGAAATAGCCTCTTCAACAGCTGGTGTTGGCAAAACTGGACAGCTACATGTAAGAGAATGAAATTAGATCATTGTCTAAGCCTATATACGAAAGTAAATTTGGAATGGATCAAAGACCTGAATGTAAGTCATGAAACCATAAAACTCTTAGAAAAAAACATAGGCAAAAATCTCTTGGACATAAACATGAGCAACTTCTCCATGAACATATCTCCCTGGGCAAGGGAAACAAAAGCAAAAATGAACAAGTGGGACTATATCAAGCTGAAAAGCTGTACAGCAAAGGACACCATCAATAGAACAAAAAAGCATCTTACAGTATGGGAGAACATATTCATAAATGATAGATCTGATAAAGGGTTGACATCTAAAATATATAAAGAGCTAATGCACCTCAACAAACAAAAAGCAAATAATCCAATTAAAAATGGGCACATGATCTGAGCAGACACTTCTCCAAAGAAGAAATTCAGATGGCCAGCAGGCACATGAAAAGATGCTCCTTATCGCTAATCATCAGAGAAATGCACATTATAACCACAATGAGATATCACCTCACACCAGTAAGAATGGCCAGCATCCAAGAGACAAACAACAACAAATGTTGATGAGGTTGTGGAGAAAGGGGAACCCTCCTACACTGCTGGTGAGAATGTGAATTAGTTCAAACATTGTGGAAAGCAGTATGGAGGTTCCTCAAGAAGCTCAAAATAGGAATACCATTTGACCCAGGAATTCCACTCCTAGGAATTTACCCTAGGAATGCAGGAGCCCAGTTTGAAAAAGACATATGCACCCCTATGTTTATCGCAGCACTGTTTACAATAGCCAAGAAATGGAAGCAACCTGTGTCCATCAGTAGATGAATGGGTAAAGAAGCTGTACATATACACAATGGAATATTATTCAGCCATAAGAAGAAAACAAATCCTACCATTTGCAACACCATGGATGGAGCTAGAGGGTATTATGCTCAGTGAAATAAGCCACGCAGAGAAAGGCATGTATCAAATGATTCCACTCATATGTGGAGTATAAGAACAAAGAAAAAATCTGAAGGAACAAAACAGCAGCAGATTCACAGAACCCAAGAATGGACTAACAGTTTCCAAAGAGAAAGGGACTGGGGAGGATGGGTGGGAAGGGAGGGATAAGGGGGAAGAAAGGGGAGGGCATTACTATTAGCAGACATACTGTGGGGTGGGGGTCATGGGAAGGGCTGGCTGTACAACAGAGAAGACAAGTAGTGATTCTATAGCATCTTACTATGCTGATGGACAGTGACTGTAATGGGGTATGTGGGTGGGGCCTGGTGAAGGGGGGAGTCTGGTAAACAATGTTCCTCATGTAATTGTAGATTAATGATACAAAAAAAAAAAACACTAAAAATAGAAATCCCAGGGTTTCCACTCCTAGGAATCTACCCATAGAAAACAAGATCACAGATTCAAAAAGACATATGCACCCTTATGTTTATCGCAGCACTATTTATAGTAGCTAAGACATGGAAGCAACTTGTGTCCATCAGTAGATGAATGGATAAAGAAGATATGATACATATACACAGCGGAATATTATTCAGCCATAAGAAGAAAACAAATCCTACCATTTGCAACAACATGGATGGAGTTACAGGGTATTATGCGCAGTGAAATAAGCCAGGTGAATAAAGACAAGTACTGAATGATTTTACTCGTGTGGTTTATAAAAACAAAGCAAAAACTGAAGGAACAAAACAGCAGACTCACAGAACCCAAGAATGGACTGGTGGTTACCAAAGGGAAAAGGGCTGTGGAGAGTGGGTGGTAAGGGAGGGAGAAGGGGATTATGGGGTATTATGATTAGCATACATAATATGGAGGATCAGGGGTAAGGAAGTAGAGCAAAGAGAAGACAAATAGTGACTATAGCATCTTCATAAGATTGTCAATGATACCTTAATAAAAAAATGTCTTGCTAAAAAAAAGGCAAGATATTTACAGTTGAAGCAATGTAACAATGTAAAGTCCCTATTGAAACTCTTGTGTTCAGCATTATGCAAAGTCAAGGTCACACTAATTCTCTATGGTAAAGATACTAGACTAGAAATGTAGACATCTTCAGTGAGATCAGTCAAAGGTCAAAAGCTAGGAGCAACTTGGCCTGGAATGTTTGAGTGTTCTGCAAGGGTATCTCAGCATAACCCATGACTTCACTGTAAACAACCCTAGCAAACAGCAACCCACTCAATAAAATGAGTATAGAGGGCAAGTACCTCAATGTAATAAAGGCCATATATGACAAACCCACAGCCAACATTATACTTAACAGCAAGAAGCTGAAAGCTTTTCCTTTAAGATCGGGAACAAGACTAGGACGCCCACTCTCCCCACTTCTATTCAACATAGTACTGGAGGTCCTAGCCATGGCAAACAACACAAAGAAAAGGCATCCAGATTGGCAAGGAAAAAGTAAACTCACTTTTGCAGATGACATAGAATATATAAAAAGTGCTAAAGAATCCACTCCAAAACTACCAGATCTAATACCTGAATTCAGCAAAGTTGCAGGATACAAAAGTAGTACACAGAAATCTGTGGCATTCCTATACACTACATGAACTAGCAGAGAGAAATCAGGAAAATAATTCCATTCACAATTGCATCAAAAAGAAAAACCAAGGAAGTGAAAGACCTATACTCTGAAAACTACAAGACACTCAGAGATATTAAAGAAGATACCAATAAATGGAAACATCCTATTCTCATGGATAGGAAGAATTAATATTGTCAAAATGGTCATCCTGCCGAAAGCAATCTATAGATTCAATGCAATTCCTATCAAAATACCAACAGCATTCTTCAATGAACTAGAGAAAATCATCCTAAAATTAATATGGAACCACAAAAGACCTTGAATAACCAAAGTAATCCTGAGAAGGAAGAATAAAGCAGGGGGAATTACTCTCCCAACTGCAAGCTCTACTACAAAGCCACAGTAATCAAGACAATTTGGTACTGGCACAAGAACAGACCCATAGACCAATGAACAGACTAAAGAGCCCTGATATAAACCCAACCATATATGGTCAATTAATATATAATAAAGGAGCCATGGACATACAATGGGGAAATGACAGCCTCTTTAACAACTGGTGTTGGCAAAACTGGACAGCTACATGCAAGAAAATGAAACTGGATTATTGTTTAACCCCATACACAAAAGTAAACTCGAAATAGATTAAAGACTTGAATGTAAGTCATGAAACCATGAAACTCTTAGAAGACAACATAGGCAAACATCTCCTGAATATAAGCATGAGCAACTTCTTCCTGAACCCATCTCCTCAAGCAAGGGAAACAAGCAAAAATGAACTCATGGGACTACATCAAACTAAAAAGTTTTTGTACGGTGAAGGACATCATCAACAAAACAAAAAGGCATCCTACAGTGTGGGAGAATATATTTGTAAATGACATATCTGACAAGGGGTTAATATCCAAAATATATAAAGAACTTACATATGTCAACACCCAAAAAGTAAATAACCCAAATAAAAAATGGGCAGAGGATATGAAGAGACAGTTCTCCAGAGAAGAAATTCAGATTGACAACAGATACATGAGAAGATGCTCCACATCACTAATCATCAGGGAAATGCAAATTAAAAGCAAAATGAGATATCACCTCACACCAGTAAGGATGGCCATCATCGAAAAGACTTAAGAACAACAAATGCTGGTGAGGATGTAGAGAAAGGGGAACCCTCCAACACTGCTGGTGGGAATGTAAGCTAGTTCAACCATTGTGGAAAGCAATATGGAGGTTCCTCAAAAAACTACAAATAGAAATCCCATTTGACCCTGGAATCCCACTCCTTGGAATATACCCAAAGAATACAACTTCTCAGATTCAAAAAGACATATGCACCCCTATGTTCATTGCAGCACTTTTTACAATAGCGAAAATATAGAAGCAACCTAAGTGTCCATCTGTAGATGAATGGATAAAGAAGATGTGGTACATATACACAATGCAATACTATTCAGCCATAAGAAAGAAACAAATCCTACCATTTGCAACAACATGGATGGAGCTGAAGGAGATTATGCTCAGTGAAATAAGCCAGGTGGAAAAAGACAAATGCCAAATGATTTCCCTCATTTGTGGAGTATAACAATGAAGCAAAACTGAGGGAACAAAATGGCAGCAGACTCACAGACTCCAAGAATGAACTAGTGGTTACCAAAGGGGAGGGGTGTGGGAGGGTGGGTTGGAAGGGAGGGAGAAGGAGACTGAGGGGTATTATGTTTAGTACACATGGTGTGGGGGATCACTGGGAGAACAATGTATCACAGAGAAGGGACATAGTGGATCTCTGGCAACTTGCTGCACTGATGGACAGTGACTGCACTGGGGTATGGGTGGGGACTTGATTATATGGGTGAATGTAGTAACCACATTGTTTTTTTCATGTGAAACCTTCATAAGAATGTATATCAATCATACCTTAATTTAAAATTAATAACCTAGCCCACATTGAGGGCAGGGCAAGTGGTACAAGTCCACCCCCTAAGCCCTCAATTTCCAAAAATCCTCAACTGCCTATAAATCTAGACAGTGCACCACCCCAGGCTCTCTTTTCCTCTCCTGGCGTGAGCCAGGAACTCTTTCCTATCACTTTATTTCTAAATAAAAGCCTCTCCCTGGGTCTCCTACCTTGAGTGTTTGCTAAGTTCATTCTTCGATTCTGCAAACAAGAACCCCAGCGTCAGAGCCACATTGGTTTAGAAAGAGGAGAGGTCTGTGGGAAGCTCACTGGGGCACAGATGAGTGCCCTTAGGCATATCTAGCTATAGCATTTCTGTGGACAAAGTGAAAGCAGCACAAAACAAATTTCCCTTGTTAACCTTTGTACATACTTTATACTTTGCTTTCTGTACCTAGATTGTGCTTAACTTCGCTTTCTATTCAAATATGAAAATCTGATTATAAATATCTGTATAAAATGGGATTTTATATAGAATTAATACATGGGCTTCGGTTAGTGAACTACCTGAAATTGTATGCCAAGGTTTTAGAGGTAGAAGGTCCATATCTTCACCACATTTCCAAAGAACTGCATTGGACCACCAAACTTTAAGGTGCACTGCTTTAAGGGCCAACTTAAGTTGCAGATCCTATAAGTTCTTTGGACTTTCTACAACTTTCTCAGTATCTATCCACTTGAGCTAAAATTGCTGCAGGTAGAGTTAACTCTCCTCTGGTCTTATCCCCACTATAACAGAATTGAAAGGCAGAGACAACCTCAAAGCACATCAATAGTTTTATTTGTACACACTCCAAGGGAGGTGCAGGCCAGAGTCAAGGTTGACAAAGGCCCCAAAATTTTGAGAGAGGGTCTATCATGACCTAACTGGGAGGGAGGCATTCTTTGATTGACAGGGTGAGGTCACTTGATTGACAGCTCTAGTTGTACAACCATTCTTGGTGTGCATGTCTTTTCTCAAAATGTACACAGAAAGGCCCATGGGGAGAAGGGAGCAAAAGCACAATGTTATTTTAAAGCAGTTATGAGGTTTGGGTGGTTCTTGGTTTTGTTCAATTGCACTGAGTTGGGACCTCGTTGGGACCAGTTTGGCCTGGTTCCAGTAGGCAAGAAATTGTCTCCCTGCAAAGCCTTTGTTTTCTTACATGGGACCCCCAACCTGGGCAAAGTTTGAGCATTTTTTCCCTTGAACCTTATCTTCTCCTTCCCTGGATGCTCATGTCTACCTGCTTAACAAAATGACCAGTCCAGGAGCAATACATCCTGCACTAATGTTTGATCTTGAAATTAACCTCCCATGAAAGGAACCAGGTCTCTTTGGAGAAATTACTGGAAATGTTCAAAATTACTCTGGAGCATTGTACCATACAGATAGTAAGGAAGTCATCAAAAACTTTAGGGTATGTGAAAGGATTCGAGTCAACATGCAGCGGCCCCCACTGGCTGGAGAAAGAACAGTTTAAGCACTAATAATAACTGCAGTTGGTTGAAATGCATCCAATATTGTGTGTTCATAATGAGAAGCAAACTAATTGGGTACATCTGAAGTATGTTAGGAAACTAAAATATTTTGAAGATCAATAAATAGAACAAAGAAACTTGCCCGTATCCTACCTTTTTATATAACCTATACTGTTAGGCAGGAAAATAGATATGAGCGGGGTCAAAAGAGAATAAAGCCAGTCAAGCCCACTACAAGGGACTCAAAGAGTTAACCAGTTAAAATACAAAGCTCAGAAGGCCAGGAACAACTTGGCCTAGAAGTTTGAATACTCCCCAGATTTTAAAAAAAGTATCTCAGCATAGCCTATGTTTTCACTGTGTCAATTAGAACATACTATTATAAGATTTACTTTAGCACCTACTAAAAGAACCAGCTTACTCAGGAATTCTATCTTAAAGCTAAGATTGCATTTTAATCAAACGGACAGTGGCTCAGCCCACATTGGCAAGAGGGCAGACAGTCTTGATTGATATGCTTCCAGACAGAAGCTGATACCCTGGGAAGGAATCAAAGCAGTATATTTCTTGTGTTGTTAAAAAAAAAAAAAAGGCTTAACAAAGATGAATATTCTGGGACAATTTGGCCTGTCCACACCTGGCCCTTTGTCTCAGTCCTGTCTTCAACTGCCTATAAAACCCTAGACCCTAAACCTTTCAGTGTGCTCTTCTCTCTGAGGTTGCCCACCCTTTCTATGTGTGTAGCCTTAAAATTTTACCTCAACCTTTCAGCACATCTCTACTACAAGGTAACTCACACTCCCCTTTCTCCAAGTGCACAGTTGCTCTCTTTAAATGAAACTTAAACCTTTCAGGGAGCCTCTCTGAGGTCGCCCACACTTTTTCTCTCTTTAAATAACTTTAAATAAAACTTTTACTCTTTTTCACCACTGTGTCTCTGCCTTTCAATTCTTTGTTGCAGTGGGGAAAAGTGTAAGACCCCAGGTACCGGAGGAAGGGACGGGTCTCACTGGAGGAACCCAACTCGAGCCAAGTAAGGAAGAGAACGGCGAATGTCACTCAAATGATTCAACAGAAGGTCCCTAGCCACAGGTCCCACCTAGAACACATGTCGCAGTACTCTCTCCCCAGCAACCTAGCATGACCAATCATGGGTGATTATGACACCCACACTGGCCAATTCTGTTCACAATACCCTCAGGGCTCTCCCAGCTCCCTTGATAAGCCTGTCGCCCCTCCTGATGGGCACAACTTCTCTGGCCCATGGATACATACACGGACAAGTGAACCTCGTCTGGGATTGTGCTAATAAATTTTTTTTTGGCTCCTTTGTTGCCGCTTGTCTGGTCTAGTTTCTTTTACCTTACACTTGATGCCGAAACCTGGGAAGATGGTGTGGGGCCCCAGCTGGCTCCACCCACTCCTGACCTGGGACCTCTCTCCAGAATAGGACCTGATCCTAGGGCCTCAGACAACTTGGTGAGTTGTCTTCCCTGCTCCCTCCTACCCTCCGTGGGGTGCCTGGTCTGAAATTGCAGCCGCATCTGAATGCCCCTCTGGCCTGTGCCTATTTGGCTTCAGTATAGTGGAGATGTCCTTATCTCTGGATCACCAAATCTGTTTTTCCCTTCCCTAACTGGAGTGGATCTGAGACACTAGACCTACTCGTTTAGGGACCCGGGGATGGAGGAGATAGTCATGGGAAGCCAGCACTCAAAACCTGAGGCACAGACCCCACTGAGGTGTCTTACTTCCCATCTCACTATGGGCTTATCCAACGATATCTGTAAATGGAAGCTGATCTTCCTTTGATCCCAGGCCTGGCCCCCAATATCCTCTGGATAACCAGTCTTGCTGGTCCCCTGAGGGAACTTTTGATTTCTGGCTCCTCACCGATCTCAGCAACTATTGTCACCGGACTGGGAAATGGTCAGAGGTTCCCTATGTCCAGGCCTTTTGGGCATTGCGCTCCTGCCCAGACCTCTGTGTTAAGTGTCCCTCAGCCCAGGTTCTCCTGGCAAAGTGCCCCAATAGGGGCTATCAACCTCTCACTGCACTGGAATCTTCCTTTACAGATCCCTAGAAGACCTTGGCCTCCCCCCTCAGCCTCTACCCCTCCTTCCCCATTTCTCCTGTCTCCTTCCCCTCAACCGTCTGCCCCTTTCCAATCCCTTCCTTATTCGCCCTCCAGTGCCTAGACCTCTTCTGTTCAGGGCTGTTCTGTGCCTACCCCTCTGTCATCTCCCGTCTCACCTCTTCTCTATCTGGCTACCCGCCCCAAACTGCCATCTTTAATTCCTCCTTTTCTTCCACTTCAGTCCCACCAAGTTCAGTCAATCCCCTTCCCCCACCTGCCTCTGTTCCTGCTACGGGGACACAACCACCTGCCTCTGGTCCTACTGACGTCACATCTAACTCCTTTTCCGGCCTTACTCCTGCCACCCACAAGTTATACCCGCCTCTTCTGTCAGCACCGCCATCTTGTCCTCCTACATTGCTTCCTACCCCCGCTCCACTGTCATCTTGTCCTTCTTCTACATCACCTCCTACCCCCACCCCACTGCCATCTTATATCCCCAAGCCACCTCCTAACTGGGCCAGCCCTCTGGTCACTAGATCACAGGCCAAATGATTGGCACCCCTTCGGGAAGTGGCTGGCGCTAAGGGATTGGTTCGAGTACATGTCCCCTTCTCCCTGGGAGACCTGTCTCAGATAGAAAAACACCTGGGCTCATACTCTGCCAATCCAACTGCCTATACTAAGGAGTTTCGGTAACTCACTCAAGCATATGAACTCACATGGCATGACCTCCACATAACTCTAACCTCCACTCTCACCCCTGAAGAGCGTGATCTTGTCACCTCAGCAGCTCAAGACTACACTGACCAGGTACATAACTCTGGCCAATCTCTACCACTCAGGGCCACGGCAGTGCCCGCCGAAGACCCACAATGGAATTATCAAGATAATGCTACAGGTAGGACTAGGGGGGGTCAGATGGTCCACTGTCTTATTGCAGGTATGGGTAAGGCAGCTCAAACAATTGTTAACTATGACAGAGGGAGGTCACTCAAGAGCCTAATGAAAACCCAGCATCTTTCCTTAATCACTTAACAGAGGCTCTTATCCTCCACACCCATTTAGATCCTTCCTCACAGCTGGGGTCCACGGTCATAGCTAACCACTTTATCACCCAGTCCACCCCAGACATCCAGCATAAACTATAAAAAGGCCAAAGAGGGCCCCCAGACTCCACTCCAAGACCTGGTAAATATGGTCTTTAAAGTTTATAATGCCCGAGATGAAGCCAAGGCCATTTGGGCCCAGAGGCTAAAACAGAAGGTGGTCCTTCAAGCCCAAGCCCTGGTAGCTGCCCTGTGGCCAGTACAACAGGGGCCTCAGGGCCCCCACCTCAGGAAACAATCTGAGACCCACATGCCTCCAGGAGCCTGCTTCAAGTGTGGCCAGGATAGCCACTAGGCAAAACATTGCCCCAACCCCATGCCACCCACTCGGCCCTGCCCTGTCTGCAGACAGAAGGGTCACTGTAAGTCAGAATGCCCCCTTGGAATGAGCCATCCTCCAGTGACAGTTTCATGGGGAGCCAGCTCCCCCAATGGGCCCCTTATCAGTGGGTCTCCTGGATGACTGAAGCAGCCTGAACTCGAGCACCCTGATCACCTTTGCTGAGCCCAGGGCTTCACTACGGGTAGCGGGTAAGTCCATCTCCATTTTGGTGGACATGAGGGCTACCTGTTCTGTTTTACCCTCCTTCCATGGGCCTTTACATCTTTTCCAGGTCTCAGTTGTGGGAGTCTCTGGGAACCCCTCTAAACCTCTAGAAACAGGCCCAGTGTCCTGCCTCTTTGAAGGCTGCCCCTTCACTCATTCATTTTTAGTCATTCCATCATGTCCAGCTCCTCACACTGAACCCTTCCATCTCTGGCAAGCCTTCCATCAAGACACAGCCTCCCTCCTTAACTTCCTGGCACAATGGAGATTTAGGGTCTCCCCATCCAAAGCTCAACTCTCCACCACACATCCATCTCTCCTCACACTGAACCCTTCCAACTCTGGTCCTCGCCCTCACCCAGGCTGTCTCCTCCCCTGAGCCCCCATCTGACTTCCCTATTTCCCCTGAGAAGGTAGACCCGGTGGTCCAGAACACTTCCACTCCAGTAGTGGCCAGACACCACACCCCAGTCCTCATTCATCTCAAGGACCCCTCCTGCTTCCCTCCCGGGCCTCAGTTTCCTATTTCACACACCCACCACAAGGGTCTTTAGTTCATTGTCAATCAGCTTCTCGCCCAGGGTCTCCTGGTTCCACCAATTCCCCTTGCAATACTCCTATACTCCCAGTCAGAAGACCATCTGGTGCTTATCCACTGGTACAAGATCTATGGATAATCAACTCAGCTGTAGTGCCACTACATCCAGTGGTCCCTAACCCATACACTCTTTTATCTCAGATATCCCCCGCTACCACTCATTTCACAGTCCTAGACCTTAAAGGCACCTTCTTCACCATCCCTCTACATCCCAATTCCCAGTTGCTTTTTGCCTTTACTTGGGATGATCCAGACATCCAACGAACCCAACAATTAACCTGGACTGTTTTGCCCCAGGGATTCTGCAACAGCCCCCACTTTTTGGCCAAGCATTGGCCAGAGACCTATCCCTCTATGATTGGGTGCAACACCCTCCTCCAGTATGTAGATGACCTCCTCCTGTGCAGACCCTCAAAAAAATCTCCCTCCAAGACACAGCCTCCCTCCTTAACTTCCTGGCACAATGGAGATTTAGGGTCTCCCCATCCAAAGCTCAACTCTCCACCACACAAGTCACCTACCTAGGGGTGGCCCTAACCCCCACCTCCAAGGCCCTCATGGTGGAGCACACCACCTCCATCAGGGAACTCCAGACCCCCACCTCAGGTGCTGAGATCTTGTCATTCCTTGGATTGGTGGGCTTCTTCAGGCACTGGGTCCCAACTTTGCTATACTTACTAAACCACTATATGCTGCAGCTAAAGTGACCCCCACCAGGCCCCTCACTTCCCCTCAATGGTAGCTCATGCTTTTGAGAATTTGTGGAGCACCCTCCTCTCCTCCCCCCGACCTCATGCTTCCCAATCCTCACAAGCCTTTCATCCTGTTCACTAAAGAAGAAGCTGGAGTAGCAAATGGAGTTTTAGTCCAACCAGCGGGGCCCTCATACCAACCAGTTGCCTTTCTATCCAAACAGTTAGACTCCACTGCCCAGGGATGACAACTTTGCCTCTGAGAACTGGTGGCGGCAGCATGCCTATCCAAGGAGGCCTTAAAACTCACCCTCCAACAATCCATCACAGTCTATTCTCCTCATTGCCTCCAGGACCTCCTGGGACATAAATCATTAGCCTTACTAAGACCCTCAAGAATATAAGAATTCCATCTCCTGTTTATAGAACACCCACAACTATCTCTTCGGCCTTCACCGCCACTAAATCTGGCCACTATCCTCCCCTCTGTCAGTTCCTCTGTCCTCCCTGATCACTCCTGTGTGGAACTGGTGGAGGCCCTGTGCCTCCCATGCATGGGTCTCTTAGATGAGTCCTTACCCAACCCCGACCTTACCCTCTTCACGGATGGCAGTTCAACTAAGGGACGAGATGGGTGTTGCCAGGCTGCCTATGCAGTAGTCTCTTCATCCGCAGTAGTAGAAGCAGCCTCGCTGCTACTGGGTACCTCCTCTCAAAAGGTAGAATTAGTGGCTCTCACTCGGGCTCTGCAATTGGCCGCAGGCCTTAGGGTCACTATCTACATGGATTCTAAGTATGCCTTCCTTATCACCCACAGTCACGTGGTGATCTGGAGGGAAAGGGGATTCTTAACCACTTGGGGAACACCGGTGATCAATGGTAAGGCCATTCACTGCCTATTTCAGGCCCTACAGGAACCCAAGGAGGTGGCCATTGTCCACTGTCGAGGCCATCAGATGGGTACAGACCCTGTCACCCAGGGAAATGCCCTGGCCGATGCCACAGCTCGCCAACTTACCTCACAGCCCAGAACTCCACTCCCATCCTGTTTCTTTCCCCTTCATTAGCTCCCAGGTACTCAGAAAACAAGCGGCAACAACTCCTCAACCATGTGGCCATATCTAGACAACAAGGATGGATCTCCCTACACAACAGACTAGTCCTCCCTAAACAACAGGTCCGAGAGATTGTGGCTTCAATCCAACAGTCTCTACATATTGGCTCGAAGGCCATGTACAGGTTTCTCTTCCCAGTCTTCTTATCACAGGGTCTCCAGGAAACCATCAACCAAGTACACACGGCCTGCAACCCATGTGCTCATGTGTCTTCCCAGGGAGCCCTCTAACTCCAGACAGCAGCCCATCAACTGCAGGGATGCTTTCCAGGACAGAATTGGCAGACAGGTTTCACTCACATGCCATCCCACAAAAAGTACTGATTCCTGTTAGTAATGGTTAATACCTTTTCAGGTTGGATTGAGGCCTTCCCCACACACTGGAAAACAGCATCCATAGTGGCTGAGACGCTGTTGGAACACATCATTTTCCAGTTTGGCCTCCCAGCCTCCATCCAATCAGACAACGGTTCGGCATTCATCTCCAAGGTCACCCTACTAGTGGCCGAGACTCTCAATATCACCTGGAAGTTATATATTCCCTACAACCCCCAGTCCTCAGGTAAGGTAGAACGGGCAGTCTCCTATAGGACCAACTAACCAAACACTCCTTAGAGATAAAGATCTCCTGGCTGTCTCTACTACATATAGCCCTTACCTGGATATGAGCGGCCCCTCGGGGACCGGCTGGCCTTAGTCTGTTTGAGTTATGTATGGTAGGCCTTTCTTAATCAACAACTCCCTTCCTACCAACACCCCACCATTAGTCTCCTACCTGCCTTATCTCTCACTCCTCAGACACCTCTTGCAGGAACACGCAGACCTTACCCTACCTCAGGTAAACACCCTGTCTGTGCCACAGGCGACCGCTGCCCTTCAGCCAGTGACGAGGTCCTCCTCCGGGAACTCCAACTCCGGTTCCTCCAGCCTCGCTGGACGGGGCCTCACACTGTAATTCTCACTGCTCCCATTGCTGCCAAATTACTGGGACATGCCTCATGGTATCATGTATCCAGACTCAAATGGGCCCCCAGGGACAAAGCATGGCAGAGCGAAGAAACAGCACCCCTCTGCATCCGTCTTACATGGTCCGGTCCTGACAGCACTCCCAACACCAAGATCTAATCAAAATAAGACTCTCTTACTTTTCACCATCGTCCTCTGCTTCTATCCCAAACCCCTCCTAAGCTCCTAGCCCATTCACCCCCAAATAGCAGTCCCATGGCAATGGGAACTAAAGGATCAAACTACTGGTAATATTATTCAGACCCTACCACCCAGTATACAAAAACCCCAGTTTAATATCAACCTTTGTCAATTGGGTAGCAGACTAAACCTATGGCAAAGACATTGGGGCCACCCAGGGGACCCCTTAACATTGGGGGGCAGGAGGCATGATGATTACTAATAAGGACTTAAAAGATTTTAATAACCAGCCATACTGCAGATCCCCACAGGGGGAGACCCGCTTTCAGGCGTGGCACTTCTATGCTTGTCTGGCAACAGGTAACCCTGGGTGCCATGAGGACAGACAACACTATTGTGTTTCCTGGGGCTGTGAAATAGCAGCGTCCTGGGCAAACCACGACTCCTTCTTAAAAATAACCCAAGGTAAAACTCCCTCCCCTTGCAAGAGGGCCGGCTCGTGTGATCCTTTAGTCCTTGAACCACAGTTGTGAAACTTTGTGACTGGTCTGTGGGGCATGGACAAAAGCTGGAGATTCCAATTATATATATCTCAGGAAAAAACCCTGGAACATCCCTTACCATATGGTGATATGCCCCCCCCCAGCTAAACCCCCTCAACCCAATAGGGCCTATCAGCAAGATTCTGGCCCCACGACCCCGGCCATCACAAGAGAAAACCACTGTGACATCACAGCCCCAATTGCCAGCTGAGACCACCACAAAAGACACGGGGGGCCTCCCGACTTATAATGATCTAGACCACACCATCCAGTGGCTTCCAATGCTCAAGAGTGTCCTTCTGATCACAAATCAGACAAATCCTAGTTTGGCGACCGATTGCCAGCTCTGTCTCAACCCAAGACCACCCTACTATGCCGGAATAGGGTTAAATGCCTCCCTGGGAAATGTAGATACATAGGTTCATGATTGTTAATCTTACCCAGAACCTTACACAGTGTAAATGGGGCCAAAAGATAACCCTAGGAGATATACAATGACAAGGGCTCTGCTTAATATTAACAAAATTTCCCAAAAAAACGTTCCTATCACAAGTCTTGCCTAATGCATTATACCCCCTCCCACTCTGACTCAAAAAATTTTTAAAGCTCCCCCATCTACATGGTTCACTTACACCTCAGGCCTAACTCCGTGTGTAAGTGCTGCCAGCCTATCTTTTCAAATCCAGCTGGAACTGTGCATCCTGGTATACATATTACCACAGGTATATTTCAATAGTGGAGAGGAAGGAAGACAATACATACAAACAGGTCACCCCAGCCCAAGAGAGCAACTCCAATTCTCATTCTATTGCTGGTTGGCTTAGGAATAGTGGGGTCCATGGCAGTAGGAACAGCAGCCATAATAACAAATGATATCAACTACAAAAGATTTTCCCAACAGGTCAATCAAGACTTAGGATATCTAGAATCCTCAGTAACAAAGCTAGAAAGACAGGTAGACTCCTTTGCAGAAGTAGCTTTACAGTACCAGAGAGGCCTAGACCTACTGTTCATGAAAGAAGGTGGTCTATGTGTTGCCCTGGGAGAAACTTGCTGCTTCTATGCAAACGAATCAGGAGTAATTCGGGACATCCTGGCTATGGTGAGACAAAATCTCCAAGACAGAGAACGACAGAACTGAGAGCTCGAGTTTCCCAATATTGGGATGGTGGAATTCCCAGCTAATGACCTGGCTCCTATCTAACTTAACTCCCCTACACATCCTTCTTATTCTTCTATCACTAGCCCCTTGTCTCCTCAGATTTTTTTCAACAGTGACTGGCAGAAATCTCCCGAGTTATGGTTAACCAGATGCTGTTACACCAGTACTTGCCCCTTCTCTCTGACCCACCCCTGGCCACATACCAGCTGTAACTTCCCCACACCATCCCTCCTCAGCAGGAAGTAGCTAGAATGAGCCAGCACCCCCTATGACAAAAAGGCTGAAATGCAACCCCAGAAGAAGGGACGGGTCTCACTGGAGGAACCTGACTTGAGCCAAGGAAGAGAATGGTGAATGTCACTCAAATGATTAAACGGAAGGTCCCTAGTCACAGGTCCCACCTAGAACACATGTCACAGTACTCTCTCCCCAGCAACCCAGCATGACCAATCATCAGTGATTACAACACCCACACAAGCCAATTAGTTCTGTTCACAATACTCTCAGGGCTCTCCCAGCTGCCTTGATAAGACTGTCACCCTTCCTGCTGGGCGTGACTTCTCTGGCCTGTGGATATGTGGACCGGTGTACCTCGCCTGGGATTGTGCTAATAAATTTTTTTTTTTGGCTCCTTTGTTGCCGCTTGCCTGGTCTGGTTTCATTTACCTTACAACAAGAACTGAGGAAAATACACAATGCTCCCCTAACTTATTTGGTGCTGTGCCTCGGGTGAATTTCCATCCCCAGTAAGCCAAACCAACCTCTCCCCCTAATAATACAACTGCGAATCCAAATAGTTAAGAGAAAACATATCTTCATAGAAGTATTCCAACCAATCAATGCAAGAAAGATTAAGATAAATATATAAAATTAGTTAGGTTTCTTGTTGTGGAGAAAATGGAAATTTCTGACCAGGATTCCCACTGGCCTTAATAGCGTCCATTGTATATATATATATATATATATATATATATATATATATATATATATATATAAGCATCTATTTGCACATCTATGGGATGTTTACCAGGGACAGAGTGGCTGGTCAGTCAATGGAGTATCCACCCAGAAGAGGGGTGGAGAGGAAACCCACATTCTCTCCTCTCATTTCCTGGTACATAATTGGTCAGGCATCCACTAGTCACCAGAGACCCACTCACAGAGTTCCTCCCCTTGCTAGGGGCAGAGAAGTAGAGTGGAGGGAGAGCAGGGAGAGAGTAGTGTGAGGTGGAAGTAGAGAGCCATGAAAATGGGAAAGAGCAGAGAAGGGAAGCCAGGAGGGAGAAGTAGGGGAGAACAGCAGCTGACGGAAGGAAGCCATGGAGCTTAGGAACCAGGAGAGACTGAGACCTACTACTGTGAGAACAAACGTGGTATGAATCCCTTTTGACCCAACTTCTCACTCTTGCATTTATTCGGTCTCTGAATTCATAAGGAACTTGTCCCAGGCAGGGAACCGCCTCCTCTCAGAGCAACACTTGTGTACCTGGATTTTGTAGCCTGAATATTTCTACTGGTACACAAAGTTTGGGAAATCATAGGACCTTTATATTTAAATGAAGAATCTTGACATGATTAAGACTAACACATTTCATGTTTAAAAATGCCCATTGATGATGTTCCAACATTTAAAATACAATTGAGATCCCCAGACCTTTGTCTACACTGCCCTGCATAATCGAATTCCTGCCAGCCTCTGCTACCTTATGCCTTCTACCACATTCTAACCACATTGGCCTTTCAATTCTTTCTAATATTCAAGTAAGATTGCTTTTGCCTTTACACTAATTGTTCTAACTGCAATATTCTCTTTGATTTAGGTCTCAACTTAAAAAGTCACCTCCTCAGAAAGGCCTTTCTAGTCATAAAGTAAGAAACTCAAGCCAAAATTGTTCTGTCAGTATCACATAATCTAGTTTTAACTAGTTTCACATCATATATTTTTAAAAACCTTATTTTTGAATTTACAACAAAATTGAGACAAAGGTACAGAGATTTCCTATATATACCCTGTGACCCTACATATACACATCCTCTGCCATTACCAATATCACTCATCAGAGTGATAAAATTGTTACTAAGGATGAACCTACATTTGACACATCATAATCACCCAAAGTCCATAGTTGTTAACCTTAGGGTTCACTCTTGACGTTGTACATCCTATGGGTTTGGACAAATATATACTGACATATATCCATCATTATATTTTCATCAAAAAACCCTTTGTATTCCATCTATTCATCACTGCCCACCCCTGGCCCCTGGCAACCACTAATTTCCTTATTGACTCTATAGTTTTGCCTTTTCCAGAATGTCATATAGTTGAAATCACATGTATATAGCCTTACCTGACTGGCTTTCACTTAGTATAATGCATCTAAGTTTCATCCATGTCTTTTCATGCCCTTAAGAGCTCATTTATTGTTAGTGCTGAATACTATTCCACTTCTAGGTGTACCACAATTTACTTACCTTGACTGAATGATATCTTGATTGCTTTCAAGTTTTGCCAATTATGAACAAAACTACTATAAATATACACATGCAGGTTTTGGTGTAGACGTAAGTTTTCAAATCCTTTGGGTAAATACCATCCTTTATTTGTTTCTTTTTACAAACATAGGCAATTACATATGTGTGTGCATATGTATGTCATTTGGTGTATGTGTGTATGTTTACATTATTTTTACCCCTCTCTTATTCACAGGGAAGCACACTCCATGCATTCTTTTTTTTTTTGAGAGGGCATCTCTCATATTTATTGATCAAATGGTTGTTAACAACAATAAAATTCTGTATAGGGGACTCAATGCACAATCATTAAGCAACCCCAAGCCTAACTCTCAACAGTCTCCAATCTTCTAAAGCATAATGAATAAGTTCTTACATGGTGAACAAGTGAACAAGTTCTTACATAGTGAATAAGTTCTTACATGGTGAACAGTGCAAAGGCAATCATATCACAGAAACTTTAGGCTTTGATCACGCATCATGAACTATAAACAATCAAGTCAGATATGATTATTCATTTAATTTTTATACTTGATTTATATGTAAATCCCACATTTCTCCCTCATTTTTTTTAAATAAAATGCTGAAGTGGTAGGTAGATGCCAGATAAAGACAGAAAGCATAATTTAGTGCTGTAAGAAGGCAAGTGTAGATGATCACGTCTGTGCCTATAGACTAAGTATTAATCCAAGCTAGACAAGGGCAACAAAACATCCATGGATGCAGAAGATTTCTCTCAAAACAGGGGGGGTGAGTTTCTAAGCCTCACCTCTGTTGATCCCCAATTTCTCACCTGATGGCCCCCTGTGACTGTGCCTGTCTTAGGTTGTTCCTCCCTTGAGGAATCTTACCTGTCTCTGGCTAACCAGTCATCTTCCGGGGCCATACAGGGAAATGTAAAGTTGGTAAGTGAGAGAGAAGCCATATTGTTTGAAAAGGTTAGCTTTTTACTTCTTTACAGATTTATGCCCTGTGGCTTCTATGCCCAGCATTTGTCTTGAGGTATCTTTAGCATGCATTCTTTTGTACTTTGATCTCTTAATATATTCTGGAAATCTTAATGCTCTCACAGAATTTTGTTTTAATTACTGATAATCTATTGTATACTACATTAAGATTTGGTCAACTAATCTCCTGGGGATGGATATTTATGTTACTTCATATTTTGCTATTGCCATTAATGCTACAATGAACTTCTAAATTCCCCTTTATAAGGGTTATATCACTTTGCAGTACCATCAGCAATGTATGGAAGTGAATATTTACCCAGTCTCACCAACACTGTGTCACTATGCTTCTGAATGTTGCTGATCTTTTCTGTGAGAATCGATATCTCAAAGTGTTTTTAATTTGCATTTCTTTCATTATAAGTAAAGGTGGCCATTTTTTTCATGTTTAAATGCACTTGTAATAACTTTCTGTGAATTGTTAATTTGTTTTTGCCAATTTTATTGGGTTTTTAATATTTTCTCCTTATTTTTAAGAGGTATTTATATATTAGGAATATTAACCCTTTATCTATGAAGTATTTCACAAATATGCCCTCTCATATCATTTGTCTTTTGTAGTATTTTGCTATGCAAATGTTCTTTTTAAATAATATAGTTGATATGTCAGTCTTTTATTTTAATGCACGCTGATATCAAGTCATAATTAAAAAGTCTTTCCTTACACTTTGTTTATGAAGACTTGACATGTATTTTCTCCAAACTGTGCCATTTCATTTTTTAGAAATAGCTATTCCTTAAAAGGAAAAAAGGAAAGAGAGAGAAAGACAGAAAAAGAGAAGGAAGGAAGGAAGGAAGGAAGGAAGGAAGGAAGGAAGGAAGGAAGGAAGGAAGGAAGGAAGGAAGGAAGGAAGGAAGGAAGGAAGGAAGGAAGGAAGGAAAGAAGGAAGGAAGGAAAGAAGGAAGGAAGGAAGGAAGGAAGGAAAAGAGAAAGGAAGAAAGAGAGAAAGGAAGAAAGAGAAAGGAAGGGAAGGAAGGAGGGAGGAAGGAAAGAAGAAGAAAGAAAGAAATTAAATTCATTCATTTAGTCAGTCAGTCATTCCTCACTCATTCCTAGAAGCTCTCCCACTGGCCAGGATTGCATCTCCTGCTTATTACTGATCCAGTCTCTACAGACTGGAGAATGCTATGGGCTGATTGGCTCAGATCTGCTTTTACACAGCAACTATAAAGTCAAATGAAATTATTCTTAGACAAATCAGGCTGACCCTTGTGCAAATAAATTCTTAAGGGTTTCTTTACACATGTGATAATATTTTTATATAGTAGATATGAAGGGAAATTGATGGGAAATAGAATATACATATTAACCCTGTAATGTAGATGCTGCAAAATTGTATGTTAACTATATATACATATAATCAAAATTTTATTAACAGCGTTTTTATCAACAATGGTTGTGATTTTAAAGTGACAACAAATACTGTATACATTTGCATGCTGGGCCCTGACAGGGCAATGGGTGCAGTGGAAGTGGCAGGCACAGGATTCTATGAAATTCTGCATGGGGCCTGGGATTATACAACTATAGCCCCAAATGAGCCATGCCCTGTCCAGGCCCTGTCCCGCCTCCATCCCACCTTCAGCCTTCCTGAACTCAGGCTCGGAACCCTGTCTCAGGGTTGGTTCTCAGACATATGGAGACAAAAATACACACAAACATCACCGCATAACACAAATCTGTGCGGGGCTGTGGAGGAGATGGAGTGGGCAGGGCCTGGAGCCTAGTTTTACAGAGATTAGGACAAAAACCTGTGATGGTTTAGCACCTGAAGGTAATAGCACACCAGCACCCCATCCTGGCTCAGTTTTCCCTTCACATTCCTGCCTGGCACAAAGGTCAGGGTAATTGCCACCATGCAGGGCTGAACCCAAGGCCCTTCTCTCAACCTCAACACTGCCCAGGATGGGCAGCAGCCTTGGGCCAGACTCCTCTCCAGCCAGGACAAGAGCATGGGATGGTATTGGTCTTAGGCTCTGGAAGCTTTTGTTTCTCTAAAAGTAGACTACAACTGTTTCTAATTCCTCCAGCTTTCTATGTACAAACATTGCTTTTTCCTAATTAGAGGACATTATTCCTATCTCAGCATCATGCTCTGAGGGAGGGCTGTGGCCCAGACAACCTTCTTACATAGTTGCTAACTAGATAGAGTAGGTCCTCTCAGGATCCAAGCCGTGGTCAAGGCGGGTTTGCTCACCACGGCCCTCACAGCCCCTTTCCCTGCCATTTATGCCTTGCCCCATACCCGCTATGCCCCGCCCCCACAGGCTTCTCTCACGCCCCATCTTCTGAAACCTGAACACACTGACACCTGCCCGCAGTTCTCTAAATGGTGAGTTGTAGGACTTCTGCTGCCCCAGCAAACTAGGGCTTCTGGTTCAGGTTTCTGACTCCTCCTGTCACAAAACCATGCTCTTCTTATTCGGGTCCCTCCACCTACCTCTGTTGTCTGTGTCTTGGGCTGAGTTATTGTATGAGTTCTAGTATGTGTTTGCATTAAACCTGTGTCACTGCAAATGGGTATTTCTGAGCTGACCCTGACTACAAGGCTCAGATAGTGATCAGAACATGTGAGATAGAGGATAACTCAAAAATTTACATTTATAAATAAAGTGTGTCATTTTTAACATAATTATGTGTACATATATGATACCTTTAAAATATTGTGCATTATTTTTGTTTAGCCATGTAGTTGAAATGGAAAACCACTGGAGAGTGCTTATTGCCAGACACCCAAGAGATCAAGAGTTCTTTTCCTTCAAAAGACAGTAGATAGAACAGAATAGAAAGACCAGAAACACTTTACATAGAAATTCACTGTTTTTAAAAAGTTGTAAATCAGTGGAGAAGGGATGGTTCACTCAGCAAGTGGTGTTAGATTAGTAGAGCAGTGGTGGGGGAAGAGATTCCTAACACAATAAATGCAAAAATAAAGTACAGGTAGGTTAAAAGATGGAACTCTAAACCCAGCTCCCCTCAAATATAAGATGACCTTGAATAAAGTCACCTAACACCTCTGGACCTCAGCTTCCTACAGTATAAAATAAGCATTTAAGAGGTTAAACAAGATGTTGTGAGAAGTGAGGCAGAAACCTCCTCCAAAAGCTACTTATAACACAAAAATATAGCCAGTACAACTAACCCTGAAAGAGCAACTGGAAAGATGACTGCAACAGATGGCCTACATCTGAGGAAAAGAGAAGACCTCATGGAAAAGGGTAAAGTAGCAAAGCCATGATCCAGTGGGACCCAAGTCCTTTCCCCACCCCAGCTCACTGGTGGGAGAAAGAGAAACAGAGCAGGAAGGGAGTAGAAGCCCAGGACTGCTAATTACCCACTCCTGGAGATCTACTCAGAGAGCACCAACCCACATTACATGATGCTCTGGAGATTAGAGGGGTTGGAAAGCTAAGACAGGCAGACTGCTTGAAGAGACAGATTCCAGCTGCTTGTGGAGAACAGATACCCACAACCAGCTACTCTGGGAAAAAGAAAGGTGGCCACTTTGAAAGACTTCTCAACAGTGAGAGGGCTGCTAAAGAGGCAAGGGTTACACAGATCTTAATGCTCAGGAGAAAGGACAGGTGGACAAAATTGTCCCCATGCACTCAGCCCAGCAGGTTGGGAACTTTGAGGGACTTCATGCACTCCATCTCCCTGGCTGGCAACACAGCACTGAGGTCCCCCCCCCCCCCCCGCAATATGTAGCCTGCCACTCGCTCATCCCAGCCAGCACTGGTTGGCAAATCTGCTGCCCCCACCATCACAATAGGCCAGCTGGAGGGTGGTCCTGCCCATGGTAGCTACAAGGGTGTATCATAGAGGCTCCTTCCTCCATGCTCTGCCCAATGGCCCCAGCAGTGGAGGCAGGCACTGCAGCTGGGAAGCAGGAAAGAGCTCTTTCCTCCCAGCAGGCACTGGTTCCAAAGGCCTGTGACCCTTGCTCTAAGGGCTGGGCAACTCCAGAAAGTAGAGCTTCTGGGCACTAGATGGCACCACCTACATAAAGTTATTATTCCATAGTAATCATTACAAATATGAAATGTAAAAAGAACCTGGTACAAACCAAAATCCTTCAAACACCAGAAAAAGAGTTAAGTGAGACTGAAATCACCAATCTTCCTGAGAAAGACTTCAAAGTAAAAGTCACAAACATGCACACAGAGCTACAGAAAAATATTCAAGACTTTAGGGAGGACTTCAAGAAAGAGATAGAAACTTTGAAAAATACAGCATCAGAAATGAAGCATACAATGGAGAGATTTAAAAGCAGACTAGATAAGGTAGAGGAGACAGTAAATGAAATAGAAATTAGAGAACAAGAATACAAAGAAGGTGAGAGCCAGAGAGAGAAAAGGAAGTCTAGGAAGAAAGAATATTAAGAGAAGTGTGCAACCAATCCAAAAGGAACAATAGTCACATTATAGGGGTACCAGAAGAAGAACAGAGGAAAAGGGATAGAAAGTCTCTCTTAGGAAATAATTGCTGAAAACTTCCCCAATCTGGGGAAATAAATAGTCTCTCAGGCCATGGAAGTGCACAAATCTCCCAACACAAGGCACCCAAGGAAGACATCACCAAGACATGATAATTAAAATGGCAAAGATTGAGAACAAGGATAGAGTATTAAAAGCAGCTAGAGAGAGAAAAAAAGATAACATACAAAGGAAAACCCATCAGGCTATCATCAGACTTCTCAGCAGAAACCTTACAGGCCAGAAGGGAGTGGCATGACATATTTAATGCAATGAAAGAGAAGGGCCTCGAACCAAGAACACTCTACCCAGCAAGATTACCATTTAAATTTGAAGCAGGGATTAAACAATTTCCAGATAAGCAAAAGTTGAGGGAATTTACCTCCCACAAACCATCTCTACAGTGTATTTTGCAGGGACTGCTATTGATGGACTTGCTCCTAAGGCTAGGTAACTGTCACCAGAGACAATAAAACCACAGTAAAGGAAGTAGACCAATTAATTAATAAGCAAATGCAAAAATAAGTCATCTATCCACAAAGTCTGTCAATGGATACACAAAGAGTACAGAATATGACACCTAATATATAAAGAGTGGAGCAGAAAGAAAAAGAAGGGAGGAAAAAACCAAGCATTTAAATAATACATTTGCACTATTAAAGTAGTTGGTAGCAACTAGCCACATGTAGCTATTGAGCACTTAAAATTTTAGTCTAAACTGAGATATGCTATATCTTTTAAATATACAGATTTGGAATGCTTAGTACAAAAAAACAAAGTGTCTCATTACTTTATGCTACAATTTCATGTTTGAAAAACAATATTTTTGGATATATTGTGTTTAATTTCTCAAATTTCAGCTTTTTTTCATATGGCTATCAGAATATTTAAAATTATACATGTGGCTTACTTTATGTTCCTATTGAACAGTGCTGCTATGTAGTATTTTAGGTCATCTCAACCATTAAAAGCCTACTGTTAGTTCTTTATAGTGATTCCTTATATTTGAATAGTGTGGTACATCTTCTAGGGCTATCTTGTAATATATTATCTCATTTAATATTCCCAGGAACTCTGTGACTTCAGGCAGAGTGACAATTATTATCCCCATTTCACAGATGGCAAGGAATCTATGAGTCTTGGTTAAAGACAGTTTCAAGGGCCATATGATGAAACCAGAACTTGAACAAATCCATTCTTCTCTGCTGTGCTCTGAGGCTGGATTTTGGCAGGTTTCACTTTATATCTGACAAGGGCAGCACATGGAACTTGAAGCTCATCTTAGAGGTTATTTGCATGCCCAGGCTCTGCAGAGATCATACCCACATTTTGTCTGAGTGGTGGTGGTGGTGGTGGAAGAGTGGTCACTTCTTTTGATCTGTTGTTTATGATAGATGAGCCTCAAACTTAAAAAATAAAGCTGGTGGGAGCTTGCCTCTTTAGGTATGAAACTCAAGCTTCTGTAAGAACTGAAGAGTAGGCATAAAAAAGCAAAATCCCAGAACAACAAAAATGAATCTTGAAAAAGATCTATATGCCTAAAGAAACAAGCATCTATGGCTATTCCACATAGAAGACTTTTTGTTTTCCTCCAAAAGCTGTAGCTAGAAAGTCCAGAAACAGATCAGTGATTAATAGTGGAGTTTATCTTTAAATTAGTATTTAAGTCATGGAGACAGGATAATTCATTTGAAAATACCCTTAGGACACTAAGGGTAGGGGAAAATAGCACTAAATACTTACCACATCAAATATAAAAACAGTCTAGAGGGAATTCATTAGAAAAATATTTTCTTAATGTAAAATATAAGATCATGCTTGTATTATAATAAAGGTTAGGATAATAAGATACTCCTTTGTTATGAGGGCCTTTCTTCTCTTAATATCAGAAATTATGAGTTATCAGACTTGATGGTATAAAAATTTTAAACTTATGTTACCTAATTGCACTATAAACAAAAGGAAGCATACTTGCCTTATGTAGTAGACAAGTGTTCCTAATCATGCTATAAAAGAACTTATACAAATCAGTAACTAAAACTGAACATGGGGAAAAAGTGTGAACAGGGAGTTCATTGAGGAAATACAGGTGGCCAATATACAGTTGAAGAGAGAGCTGGTCTCATTAATGTTCAAAGTAATATAAAATACTTCAATTATTTTTAATTATCAAACTCTTTTGGTAATGTTTCATATTAGCAAAGAGTTAAAAAATTATAGCTAAGTTGGTGACATTTTGAGAAAACAGACACATTTTGCTACAGACTGAATGCTTGTATATCCCAAAAATTCATGTTGAAACCTAATGCCCAATGTGATATTATTTAGGTGGGGCCTTTGTGTGGAACCCTCATGAATGGGATTTGTACTCTTATAAAAGAGACCCTAGAGAGCTACCTTGCCCCTTCAGCTATGTGAGGACGCAGCTGTCTGTAAACCAGGAAGTAGGCCTTCACCAGAACTCTACAATGCTGCCATCCTGATCTTGGATTTCCAGCCTCCAGAACTGTGAGGAATTATTTTTCTCTGAGCTACTGAGTCTATGCTATTTTTGTTACAGCAGCCCAAACAGACTAAGACACTCCTACACACTACTAGTAAGAGTATAAATATTTCATATTTAGTCCTATTAGAGAGACAAATTTTTTGCATGAAATGGTTTAGAACTGGAAGAGCAGTAGCATTCACATGTAATGCACATATTCTTTAACCCAGTAAATTCACTTTAAGACTATTTCTATTAATATACTGATACAAATCTGTATATTTATAACTATGTGATATTATTATAGCCAACTTGTATATAGAGCAAAAAAATTAGAAACAATTTAACTGCCAAGTTGGATAAACTATTTAAATAAACTAGGGTGATCCATTTGATGAAATATCCAAAATATATTCATGTAAAGAGCAAAAAAGTATGTACATTATTTTTTTTAAGTTATGTTGGTATATGCATAGAAAAACATTCTAAGAGGATATTGATGGTAGTATTTTTATGAATATTAGAAGAGAGAACATTTTCACTTCCTAATTTCTGTGTTTTATATCATTTCATTTAAAAATGTAATACAGAAAAAAATAACTATTTGAACAAAATATTAAGAATACAACTATTTTACTGAAGTTGGGCAACTCTTGGAGCATAGCTGTATTGTGAACAAATGGGAATTGTTTAGATCATTGTATTTAAAGCCCAACATTTTTTCTTAGTTTTTCATAATTAGTCTTCTCTCTGTCTACTCTAGAGTTATATATACCCTTGGTTTCCAAGGAATTCCTCCTTTAGTTTTCCTCAGCACTCAAATCCTCTTGGATTTGGTCATAAGTTATTTTAAGGAATTTATCATTAGGAAGCAATAAAAAGTGTGATAACACACAAAAATGCTTATCACATAGTTAATTATACTAAATAAAATGTACCTGTCTAACACTAGGGGATACATTAAAACTGAAAGGCAGGTTATGAAATGGTATGTACTATATGACTCCGGTTTTAATATGTTTATTATATATAGGGAAAATATCATGAATATATACATTAAAATGGTAAATGATGATCTCGGTTGGTTTATAGGTTTATTTCCCCAATATTTCATAGTGGACATATTTTTGAAACTGAAAATTTCAAAAAAATTTTCTTTTAAATTGTGGCAAAATACACATAACAAAATTTACCATTTTTATTATTTCTAAGGGTATAGTTCAATGGCATTGAGTACATTCATGAGTTGTACAGCCATTACCACTATCAATTTCCAGAACTTTTTCATATCCCAAACAGAAACTCAATACCCATTAAACAACTCTTCATTCCCTTTCTCCCCAGCCACTGATAAACTTTATCTAACTTTCTGTCTCTATGAGTTTGCTTAGTCTAGATACTTCGTAGAAGTGAATCACAAAATAGTTGTCCTTTTGTGTCTGGTTTATTTTACTTAGCATAATGTTTTCAAGGTTATGCTATGTGTAGCATATATCAGAATTTCACTCCTTTCTAAGGCTGAATAACATTCCATTGTATGACTATGGTATATTTGGTTTATCCACTCATCTGTTGATGGACATTTGGGTTAATGCAGCATTTATTTTATTTTATTTTTTATTAAGGTATTATTGATATAGTGTCTTATGAAGGTTTCACATTTAAAAAGAATGTGGTTACTACATTCACCCATGTTATCATGTCCCCCCATACCCCATTACAGTCACTGCTCATCAGTGTAGTAAGATGCCACAGAGTCACTATTTGCCTTCTTCGTGCTGCACTGTCTTCCCCATGATCCCCCCACACCATGTGTGCTAATCATAATACCCCTGAATCCCCTTATCCCTCCCTCCCCACCCAGCCTCTCCCACCCCTCCCCTTTGGTAACTGCTAGTCTCATCTTGGAGTCTGTGAGTCTGTTGCTGTTTTGTTCCTTCAGTTTTGCTTCATTGTTATACTCCACAAATAAGGAAAATCATTTGGTATGCCTTTCTCCACCTGGCTTATTTCACTGAGCATAATATCCTCCAACTCTATCCATGTTGCTGCAAATTGTAGGATTTGTTTCTTTCTTATGGCTGAATAATATTCCATTGTGTATATGTACCACCTCTTCTTGATCCATTCATCTACTTGTCAGGAGCAGGTCTGAACTGCCAGCCTGATGACGCAGTCTGGGCAGTCGGATGGAAGGGACTGCACAGCGGCCTTCCCAGAGGAACAACCCCGATATCCCTCCTGCTCAAAATGTCCCTCCTAATAAATTTGCTTATTTCAGTTTCAAGTCAAGCTGCCCCATTAGAGAAGAGGGAATATCCAACCCTCCCTGAAAATTTTAGGCACTGGCCCTAAAGGAAATTAGAAAAACCACTACTGTCCTTGTGACCACCCCGAATGATGGGAAAGTGAGACCCCATGAATATTGGACCCAAGTTTATGGGAAAAAAGATATGGAAATTTACTTGGGTTGAGGTTCCTTCCCCTGCCTCTACATGGCTTCCAAATAACATATTCAATGATTAATGGCAGCAGGTGGGTACAGAGAACAAATGATATTCTTTGGCTAGCCCACCAAAGAACAACCTGGCAAACTACAAAACAAAAGAGAACAGGGCATTACCTAACTCCAGATCAGAAAAATCTCCATTGTAAGTCTTACTGAAAATTGGTCCAAGGCACAGTCCATAAAATTTGTCCTTGCCTGCCAAAAAGTCATCGTGTTCTTTTAGAGAGAGCCTCTTTCTTTCCTACCGGAGATGAAGAATGGGAGTATAACTATGAAAGAATGAGGGCCCTACATAAAAATAATAAAATAGTGAACTTCAGATAGCCATCTGTAAAAAAACCAAGAGTCTGGCACCTACCTAACCGTTGTAAGATTTTCTGTCCAGAATAACTAAAAACAAAGCTTAATAAGAAAAAGTTAACTGCTAAGACTTGCCAAATGATGTAATATCATTCTCCAAACTCATGTAACTATGCTATGTGTCAATTAAATGATTAATATCTGTAGTTTACTTTATGTAATCAAAAAGTATATAATCAAGCTGCTACTTTTCATTAAAGGCCAGGCTCAGCTTTTGCTAGTATCTGTATCCTAACTCATTCATTCAGTCGCCAATGCCGTTCATCCTTCAGGGACTCCTAGACTCGCTGGAGCTGGACTCTGGCATCTACTGATGGGCACTTAGGTTGCTTCCATTTCTTAGCTATTGTAAATAGTGCTGCAATAACCACAGGGGTGCATATGTCTCTTTGAATCTGAGAAATTGTATTCTTTGGGTAAATTCCTAGGAGTGGAAGACCAAGGGTCAAATGGTATTTCTATTTTTAATTTTTTTAGGCACCTCCATATAGCTTTCCACAATAGTTGAACTAGCTTACATTCCCACCAGCAATGTAGGATGCTCCACATCCTCACCAGCATTTGTTCTTAGTTTTTTCAATACTGGCCATCCTAAGTGGTGTAAGGTTATATCTCATTGTGGTTTTTATTTGCACTTCCCTGATAATTAGTGATGTGAAGCATCTTTTCATGTGCCTGTTGGCCATCTGAATTTCTTCTTTGGAGAACTGCCTCTTCATATCCTCTGCCCATTTGTTAGACATGTTATTTGCTTTTTGGGTGTAGAGGCTTGTGAGTTCTTTATATATTTTAGATGTTAACCCCTTGTCGTATATGTCATTTACAAATATATTTTCCCATACTGTACCTACTGTAGGATGCCTTTTGATCTGTTGATAGTGTCCTTTGCCATACAGAAGCTTTTTATTTTGATGTAGTCCTATGTGTTCATTTTTGCTTTTGTTTCCCTTGCTCGAGGAGATGTGTTAAGGAAGAAGTTGTTTATGTTAATATTCAGAAGATTTTTGCCTATGTTATCATCTAGGAATTTTATGGTCTTATGGCTTACATTCAGGTCTTTGATCCATTTTGAGTTTACTTTTGTTTATGGGGATAGACAATAATCCAGTTTAATTCTCTTGCATGAAGCTGTCCAGTTTGGCCAACACCAGTGGTTGAAGAGGCTGTCATTTCCCCATTGTAGGTTCATGGCTCCTCTATCGTATATTAATTAACCATACATGCTTGGGTTTATATCTGGGCTCTCTCTTCTGTTCCATTGGTCTATGGATCTGTTCTTGCACCAATACCAAATTGTCTTGATTACTGTGGCTTTGCAGTAGAACTTGAGCTGGAGAGCATAATCCCCCCAGCTTTATTCTTCCTTATCAGGATTGCTTTGGCTATTCAGGGTCTTTTCTTGTTCCATATGAACTTTAGAATTCTTTGCTCTAGTTTATTGAAGAATGCTGTTGGTATTTAATAGGGATTGCGTTGAATCTGTACATTTCTTTAGGCAGGATATCCACTTTGACAATATTAATTTTTCCTATCCATGAGCACGGGAAGTATTTCCATTTATTGGTATCTTCCTTACTTTCTCTCATGACTGCCCTATAGTTTTCATTGTATAGGTCCTTCACTTCCTTCGTTAGGTTTATTCCTAGGTATTTTATTATTTCTGATGCAATTGTGAATGGAATGGTTTTCCTGATTTCTCTTTCTGCTATTTCATCACTAGTGTATAGAAATGAAACAGACTTCTGTGTATTAATTTTGTATCCTGCAACTTTGCTGAATTCACATATTAGATCTAGTAGTTTTGGAGTGGATTCTTTAGTGTTTCCTATGTACAATATCACGTCATCTGCAAACAGTGGGAGTTTAACTTCTTTACCAATCTGGCTGCATTTTATTTCTTTGTGTTGTCTGATTGCCATGGCTAGGACTTCCAGAACTATGTTGAATAAAAGTGGGGAAAGTGTGCTTCCTTTTCTTGTTGCTGATCTTAAAGGAAAGGCTTTCAGTTTCTTGCTGTTAAGTATGATGTTGGCTGTGGGTCTGTCATATATGGCCTTTATTATGTTGAGGTACTTGCCCTCCATACCCATTATGTTGGGGTTTTTTATCATGAATGGATGTTGAATTTTGTCGAATGCTTTTTCAGCATCTATGGAGATGATCATGTGGTTTTTGTCCTTTTTGTTAATGTGGTGGATGATGTTGATCCATCTGGTGCAGGGGTTTCGTCCTAAGGTAGTTTTTTGATTACCAATTCAATTTCATTTCTAGTAAATTGTCAGTTCAGATTTTCTGTTTCTTTCTGGGTCAGCCTTAGAACGTTGTATTTTTCTAGAAAGTTGTCCATTTCTTCTAGGTTATCCAGTTTGTTAGTATATAATTTTTCATAGTGTTCTCTAATAATTCTTTGTATTTCTGTGGTATCCATAGTGGTTTTTCCTTTCTTATTTTTGATTCTGTTTGTGTGTGTAGACTCTTTTTTCTTGATAAGTCTGGCTAAAGGTTTATCATTTTGTTTATTTTCTTGAAGAACCAGCTCCTGCTTTCATTGATTCTTTCTGCTGTTTTATTCTTCTTGATTTTATTTATTTCTGCTCTAATCTTTATTATGTCCCTCCTTCTACTGACTTTGGGTTTTATTTGTTCTTATTTTTCTAGTTTCCTTAATTGTGAGTTTAGACTTTTCATACGGGATTGTTCTTCTTTCCTATGGTAGGCCTGTATTGAAATATACTTCCCTCTTAGCATGGCCTTCGCTGCGTCCCACAGATTTTGTGGTATTGAATTATTGTTGTCATTTATCTCCATATATTGCTTGATGTCTGTTTTTATTTGGTCATTGATTCATTGATTATTTAGGAACATGTTTTGAAGTCCCCATGTGTTTGTGGGATTTTTCATTTTCTTTGCACAATTTATTTCTAGTTTCACACCTTTGTGGTCTGAGAAGCTGGTTGGTACAATTTCAATCTTTTTGAATTAACTGAGGCCCTTTTGTGGGCTAGTATATGATCTATTATTGAAAATGTTCCATGTGCACTTGAGAAGAATGTCTATCCTGCTGCTCTTGGGTGGAAAGTTCTGTAGATGTCTGTTAGGTTCATCTGTTCTAATGTGTTGTTCAATGCCTCTGTCTCCTTACTTATTTTCTCTCTGGTTGATCTGTCCTTTGGAGTGAGTAGATTATTGAAGTCTCCTAGAATGAATGCATTGCATTCTATTTCCTCTTATAATTCTGTTAGTATTTGTTGCACATATGTAGGTGCTGCTCTGTCGGGTGCATAGATATTTATAATGGATATATCCTTTTGTTGGATTGACCCCTTTAACATTATGTAATGTCCTTCTATGTATCTTGTGACTTTCTTTGTTTTGAAGTCTATTTTGTCTGATACAAATGTTGCAATACCTGCTTTTTTCCCCCATTGTTTGCATGAAACATCTTTTTCCATCCCTTCACTTTTAGTCTGTGTATGTCTTTGGGTTTGAAGTGAGTCTTTTGTAGGCAGCATGAAGATGGGTCTTGTTTTTTGATTCATTCAGTGACTCTATGTCTTTTGATTGGTACATTCAGACCATGTACATTTAGGGTGATTATTGATAGGTATGTACTTACTGCCATGATGCTTTAGGTTCATGGTTACCAAAGGTTCAATGTTAACTTCTTTGCTATATAAGAGTCTAACTCAACTCACTTAGTGTGCTATTCCAATCATAGTCTAAAGGGTTTTTTTCCCTCCCTTTCTTCCTCCTCCATGCTTTATATATTAGGAATTATATTCTTTACTCTTTGTCTCTCCCTTTTTATTACCTCTGGTGACAGCTATTTAACCTTAGGAACACTTCCATCTATAGCAGTCCCTCCAAAATACACTGTAGAGATGGTTTGTGGGAGGTAAATTCTCTCAGCTTTTGCTTATCTGGAAATTGTTTAATCCCTCCTTCAAATTTAAATGATAACCTTGCCAGATAAAGTATTCTTGGTTCAATGTCCTTCTGCTTCACTGTATTAAATATATCATGTCACTTCCTTCAGGCCTGTAAGGTTTCTGCTGAGAAGTCTGATGATAGCATGATGGTTTTCCTTTGCATGTGATCTTATTTCTCTCTCTGCCTGCTTCAAATAGTCTGTCCTTGTTCTCAATCTTTGCCATTTTAGTTATTGTACATCTTGGTGTTGTCCTCCTTGGGTCCCTTGTATTGGGAGATCTGTGCACCTCCATGGCCTGAGGGACTATCACCTTCACCACATTGGGGAAGTTTTCTGCAATTACCTCCTCAAAGACAGTTTCTATCCCTTTTTCTCTCTTCTTTTTCTGGTACCTCTATAATATGAGTATTGTTCCATTTGTACATTTCTCTCAATATTATTTCATTCCTACAGATCCATTTTTGTCTCTGTGCCCCAGCTTCTCTGTATTCCTATTCCCTCATTTCTATTTCATTTAGTCTCCTCCACTGTATCTAATCTGCTTTTATTGCCTTCCACTATGTACCTCAACATTTGGATCTCCATCCTAAATCTGTTCCTGAGTTCGTGAATATTTTTCTGTACCTTCAAGGGGCATGTTTGTGATTTTTTAAAAGTTTTTATTAAGGTATTATTGACAAACACTCTTATGAAGGTTTCACATGAAAAAAACCAATGTGGTTACTACATTTACCCATATCATGTTCCCACCCATACCCCAATGCAGTCACTGTCCATCAGTGCAGCAAGATGCCATAGATCTACTATTTGCCTTCTCTGGGCTACACTGTTCTCCCCATGAACCCCACACCATAGTACTAAGCATAATACCCCTCAATCCCCTTCTCCCTTCCTCTGCAACTGCCCTACCACACCCCTCTCCTTTAGTAACCACTAGTCCTTTCTTGGAGTCTCTGCGTCTGCTGCTATTCTGTTCATTCAGTTTTGCTTCGTTGTTATATTCCACAAATGAGAGAAATCATTTAGCACTTGTCTTTTTCCCCCTGGTTTATTTCCCTGAGCATAAAGTCCTCCAGCTCCATCCACGTTGTTGCAAATGGTAGGATTTTTAAAAATTTCTTATGGCTGAATAGTATTGCATTGTGTATATGTACCACATCATCTTTATCCATTCATCTACTGATGGACACTTCGGTTTCTTACATATCTTCACTATTGTAAAAAGTGCTGCAATAAACATAGGGGTGCATGTGTCTTTTTGAATCTGAGACTTTGTATTCCTTGGAGATATTCCACAGAGTGAGATTCCCAGGTCAAATGGCATTTCTATTTTTAGTTTTTTGAGGAACCTCCATATTGCTTTCCACAATGGTTGAACTAGCTTACAGTCCCACCAGCACTGTAGGAGGGTTGCTCTTTCCCCACATCCTCGCCAGCATTTGTTGTTCTTAGTCTTTTTGATGCTGGCCATCCTTAATGGTGTGAGGTGATATCTCATTGTGGTTTTAATTTGCATTTCCCTGGTGCTTAGTGATGTGGAGCAACTTTTCATGTGTCTGTTGGCCATCTGAATTTCTTCTTTGGAGAACTGTCCCTTTTTATCCTCTGCCCATTTGTTAATCATATTATTTGCTTTTTGGTTGTTGAGGTGTGTGAGTTCTTTATATATTTTGTATGTAAACTCCTTGTCAGATATGTAATTTACAAATATATTCTCCCATACTGTAAGATGCCTCTTTGTTCTGTTGATGGTGTCTTTGGCTGTAAAGAAACTTTTTAGTTTGATGCAGTCCCATGTGTTCATTTTTCCTTTTTATCCCTTGCTCGAGGAGATGCATTCAGGAAAAAGTTGCTCATGCATATATTCAGGAGATTTTTGCCTATGTTGTCTTCAAAGAGTTTTATGGTTTCTTGACTTACATTCAGGTCTTTGATTCATTTCGAGGTTACCTTTGTGTATGGATTAACAATAATCCAGTTTCATTCTCTTACATGTAGTTGTCCAGTTTTGCCAACACCAGCTGTTGAAGAGGCTGTCATTTCCCCCATTGTATGTCCATGGAACCTTTATCATATGTTAATTGACCATATTTGGTTGGGTTTGTATCAGGGCTTTCTAATCTGTCCCATTGGTCTATGGTTCTGTTCTTGTGCCAGTAGCAAATTGTCTTGATTACTGTGGGTACTGTCTGATTGCTGTGGCTGGGACCTCCAGTACTATGTTGAATAAAAGTTGGAGAGTGGGCCTCCTTGTCTTGTTCCCTGTCCTAAAGGAAAAGCTTTCAGCTTCTCACTGTTAAGTAAAATGTTAGCTGTGGGCTTTTCATACATGGCCTTTATTATGTTGATGTACTTGTCCTGTACACCCATTTTGTTGAGAGTTTTCATCATGAATGGATGTTGAATTTTGTCAAATGCTTTTTAGCATCTATGGAGATGATTATGTGTTCTTTGTCCTTTTTGTTGATGTGGTGGATGATGTTGATGGATTTTCGAATGTTGCACCATCCTTGCATCCCTGGAATAAACCCTACTTAATCATGATGGATGATCTTTTTGATGTATTTTTGAATTCGGTTTCTAATATTTTGTTGAGTGTTTTTGCATCTATGTTCATCAGGGATATTGGTCTGTAATTTTCTTTTTTTGTGGTGTATTTGCCTGGTTTTGGTATTAGAGTGATGCTGGCCTCATAGAATAAGTTTGGAAGTATTCTCTTCTACTCTTTGGAAAACTTTAAGGAGGATGGGTATTATGTCTTCACTAAATGTTTGATAAAATTCAACAGTGAAGCCATCTAGTCCAGGGATTTTGTTCTTAAGTAGGTTTTGATTATCAGTTCAATTTCATTGATGGTAATTGATCTGTTCAGATTTTCTGTTTCTTTCTGGGTCAGCCTTGGAAGGTTGAAGTTTTCTAGAAAGTTGTCCATTTCTTCTAGGTTATCCCATTTCTTAGCATACAATTTTTCACAGCATTCTCTAATAATTCTTTGTATTTCTGTGTTGTCCATAGTGATTATTTCTTTGTCATTTCTCATTCTATTAATGTGAGTAGACTCTCTTTTTTTCTCAATAACTCTGGCTAAGGGATTATCTATTTTGTTTATTTTCTCGAAGAACCAGCTCTTGCTTTCATAGATACTTGCTATTGTTTTATTCTTCTTGATTTTATTTATTTCTGTTCTAATCTTTATTAGGTCCCTCCTTCTACTGAGTTAGGGACTCCTTTGTTCTTCTTTTTCTAGTTTCCTTAATTGTGAGTTTAGACTGCTCATATGGTATTGTTCTTCTTTCCTGACTTAGGCCTGTATTGCAATATACTTTCCTCTTATCATGGCCTTCACTGTGTCCCACAGACATTTTTTGTATTATTTATTGTTGTCATTTGTATCCATATATTGCTTGATGTCTGTTTTTATTTGGTCATTGATCCACTGGTTATTCAGGAGCATGTTGTGAAGCCTCCAGATGTTTGTGGGATTTTTCATTTTCTTTGTGCAATTTATCTCTAGTTTCATATTTTTGTGGTTTGAGAAGCTGGCTGGTACCATTTCAATCTGTTTGAATTTACCAAGGCTCTTTTTGTGGCTTAGATTATGATCTGTTCTTGAAAATGTTCCATGTGCACTTGAGAAGAATTTCTATCCTGCTGCTCTTGGGTGGAGATGTCCATTAGGTCCATCTGTTCTAATGTGTTGTTCAATGTCTCTGTCCCTTACTTATTTTCTGTCTGGTTGATCTGTCATTCAGAGTGATTGGAGTTTTGAAGTTTCCTGGAATGAATGCATTGCATTCTATTTCCCTCTTTAATTCTGTTAGTATTTGTTTCCCATATGTTCGTGGTGCTGTGTTGGTCACGTAGATATTTATAAAGGTTATATCTTCTCATTGGACTGGCCCTTTTATCATTACATAATGTCCTACTTTGTCTCTTGTTACTTTGTTTTGAAGTCTACTTTGTCTTATACAAGTCCTGCAACTCCTGCTTTTTTTCTCCCTATTAGTTGCATGAAATATCTTTTTCCATCCCTTCCCCTTTAGTCTGTGTATGTCTTTGGGTTAAAGTGAGTCTCTTATAGGCAGGTCTTGTTTTTTGTCCATTCAGTGACTCTACATCTTTTGATTGTTGCATTCAGACCATTTACATTTAGTGTGATTATCAATAGGTATGTACTTATTACCATTGCAAGCTTTAGATTCGTGGTTACCAAAGGTTCAAGGTTAACTTCCTTACTATCTAAGAGTCTAACTGAACTCACTTAATATGCTATTACAAACACAATCTAAAGGTTTCTTTTTATTTCTTCTCCTTTTTCTTCCTCCTCCATTCTTTACATGTTAGGTATCATATTCTGTACTCTTTGTCTATCCCTTGATTGGCTTTGGGGATAGTTCATTTAATTTTGCATTTGCTTACTAATTAGCTGTTCTACTTTCTTTACTGTGTCTTTAAACACAGTACAGCTTTTAAATGTTAGAGCTATTAAGCATTAGGAACACTTCCATCTATAGCAGTCCCTCCAGAATACACCGTAGAGATGGTTTGTAGGATGTAAATTCTCTCAGCTTTTGCTTGTCTGGAAATTGTTTAATCCCTCTTTCAAATTCAAATGATAATCTTGCCAGATAAAGTAATCTTGTTTTGAGGCTCTTCTGCTTCATCGCATTAAATACATCATGCCACTCTCTTCTGGCCTGTAAGGTTTCTGCTGAGAAGTCTGATGGTAGCCTGATGGGCTTTCCTTTTTATGTGATCTTATTTCTCTCTCTGGCTGCTTTTAATAGTCTGTTCTTATCCTTCATCTTTGCCATTTTAATTACTATATATCTTGGTGTTGTCTTCCTTGGATCCCTTGTGTTGGGAGATCTGTGCACCTCCGTGGCCTGAGAGACTATCTCCTTCCCCACATTGGGGAAGTTCTCAGCAATTACCTCCTCAAAGACACTTTCTATCTCTTTTTCTCTTCTTCTGGTACCCTTATAATGCGAATATTGTTCCATTTGGATTGGTCACACAGTTCTCTCAATATTCTTTCATTCTTAGAGATCCTCTTCTCTCTCTGTGCCTCAGCTTCTCTGTATTCCTCTTCTCCAGTTTCTATTTCATTTATCGTCTCCTCCACCATATCTAATCTGCTTTTAATACCCTCTATTTTGCTCTTCAATGATTGGATCTCTGACTAGAATTCATTCGTGATTTCTTGAATATCTTTCCATATCTCCAAGAGCACATTAATGATTTTTACTTTGAACTCCCTTTTAGGAAGATTCATGAGGTCAATGTCATCTTTCTCCTGAGTTGTATTAATGTTTACTTTGGACCAGGTTCCTTTGGCATTTCATATTTGTATATGGTGCTGTCTAATGTCCAGAAGCTCTACTCTCTGGAGCTGCTCAGCCCCTGAAACAATGTCAGGGGTCACAGGGGAGTGGTATTGGTGCCTGGGGGGAGGAAAGAGCTGTTTCCTACTTCCTGGCTCCTATGCCTGTCTCCACTGCCTGAACCAGTGGGCCCAGCACACAGGTATAAGGCTCCATGCTTTGTGTTTGTAGTTGCTGTAGACAGATCTTTCCTCTGTCTGGCCTAATGCCAGGGTAGGGTTTGCCAGTTTGTGAGCCAGGTTGGGCTGGCCGGGAGAAAGACACATTTGGTTGCATATTATGGAGGGGGTTCTTGGAGCTGTGTAGCCAACCAGGGAGCTAGAGCACCTGAAAATCCTGAAAGTTCCCAACCTGCTGGGCAGAATTGACCCATAGAATTTTGTCTCCCTGTCCTTTCTCTTGAGAAGTAAGCTCTGTGCTATCCTTGCCCCTTTAGCAGCCCTCTTGCTAAGGGCTTCCTTGTTGGAAGTCTCACAGACTGCCTACCTTTCTTTTGTCCCAGAGCAGCCAAATATGGATCTCTGCTTTCCACAAGTGGCTGGAATCCAATCTCTCCAGGAATTCTGCCTGTCTTAGCTTTCCAATCCTCTAATCACGAGAGTATCATGAAAGCACCATGATATGTAGGTTTGTGCTCCCAGAGGAGATCTCTGGACTTAGGTATTCAGCAGTCCCAGGCCTTGACTCCCTCTCTGCTCCATTTCTCTTCCTCCCCCCAGTGAACTGGTTAAGGGAAGGGCTTGAGTCTCACTGGGCCACAGCTTTGGTACATTACCCTGTTTTGTGAGGTCTGCTCTTTTCTCCAGGTGTATGCAGTCTGGCACGTTGCTCTTTCAGGATTAGTTGTATTAATTATATTTTCATTTTATATGCTGTTTTAAGAGGAAGTCTCTGTCTCACCTCTCACACTGCCAAATTTAATACTCCGATGCATGTTTATGATTTTTATTTTGAAATATCTTTCAGGAATATTTATTAATTCAGTCTCACTCAATCTTTTCTCTGCTCTTGAGATTTGCATTGAACCAGGTTCCTTTGACGTTTCATATTTGTCTGTGGCGCCCTCTAGTGCCCAGGTGCTTTATTTTCTGGAGCACCTCAGGCCCTGGAGCAATGTCATGGGTTGCAGGGGAGTGGTGCTGGTGCCTGGGGGGAGGAAAGCTGTTTTCTGCTTCCAGGCTGGTATTCCTTTATCCACTGTCAGAACCAGTGGGCCAAACACACAGGTGTAAGCCTCTATCCTTTGTGTTTGTACCTGCTGTAGGTGGGGCTTCCTTCTGGCTGGCCTGACACCAGGGCAGGGGCTGCTGGTTTGTGAGCCAGGTGCGGGCTAGCCAGGAGGAAGGTACAGCATGCTGCATAACATGGTGGGGGGCCTTGGAGCTGTGTAGCCAACCAGGGGGCTGGAGCACCTGAAGATTATTTAAGTTCCCAACCTGCTGGGCAGAGTGCACCCAGACAATTTTGTCTATGTGTCCTTTCTCCTGAGCAGTAAGCTCTGTGCAATTCTTGCCCCTTTAGCAGCTCTCTCACTTTTACGATGTCTCTCAGACTGCCTGCCCAGAATGGCTGGATATGAATCCCTATTTTCCACAAGCAGCTGGAATCTCAGTCTCTTCAGGTATTCTGCCTATCTTAGCTTTCCAACCCCACTAATCAGAACACCATGCAATGTAGGTTCGTGCTCCCAGAGCAGATCTTCAGAGCTAGGTCTTCAGCAGTCCCAGGCCTCCACTCCCTCCCTGCTCTGCTTCTCTTCCTCCCACCAGTGAGCTGGGGTGGGGGAAGGTCTTGGGTCCCAACGGATCATGGCTTTGGTATGTTACCCTGTTCTGTGAGGTCTGCTCTTTTCTTCAGGTGTATGCATTCTGGCACAGCCTTCTTTTCTGTTGCTCTTTCAGGATTAGTTTTATTAAATATATTTTCATATTATATGTGGTTTTAGGAGGAGGTTTCTGTCTCACCTCTCACACCACCATCTTTAATCCTCTCTCCTATTGCAAAATTTTTAATTTGTGTATTTTAAAAATAATTTTTTAATGTAGCTTCTAGGGTTTTCATGTTGCTACAAAATTAAACTGACAGCTAGATTCTCCTTTTTTAAGGAATTGGTCTATCATGTTAATAAACTTCCTTGAAGGAATTCTCTGGTGTTTCTTCCCTCAAGTTTTTCCCACATTTTTATCCCTCATTTTTCCTCAACACTCAAGATTTTATAGAGTTTGCTTTTATTGTGGAGTAAAAGCTTATATGTGAAGGGCTTTGAAAGTAAGATACCAAGGAAGAACTTCACTGTGATACAGACTTTGTCCCAGTAGGAGCTCAGAGAAGGGAGGTATCACCCAACTGAGTCCCTTATTAGGAAAACCAGTTCTGGATGCTCCACCTCCCAGAGACAGCATCTCTCTTTGGAGTTCCCACCCTTAGGGCCAGAGACTCCCTGCCTTTCTATCCCAAACAGTTGAACTTACAGCTGTTTAAAAATCTTTGATGATTCCTATTGCTTTTTGGGTAAATACACAAACTCTTCATACACCTACAAGGCCCCAGAGAATCTAGTCATTGCTTGCTTCACCAGGCCCATCTTGGACCTTGGGTGCCTCATTCAGTATTAGTCACTTACACTTATCTTCTTTATTATCCTGGTTGGTATTATGTTATTCCTGCTTCAAGGTCCTTACACATACTCTTCCCTCCATCTGTGCTTCTTTTCTTCCCCTTTTTATCTGTGAGTTAACTTCTTTTCATCTTTTACTCTCAGCTCAGTTGTTACTTCTTCAGTAAAATCCTGTCTTAAATTAAATTCATACTGTGTTAGAGCCTGGATATACTCTGATCTAACCATTCACTTTTACTTGATAGCATTTATCACAGAGTGTAGGTCAGTATGCATTTGTGCACTTACTTAGTTCTTGCCAGTTTTCCCACCAGCTTAAGCTCCTTGAAGTCTGGGAAAGTAACTGTGCATCACTGTATCTCCTGAGCCCAGCACATGTAGAAGACAGTCAATAAATAATTGTTAAACAAGTGAGTGAATTTCTATTTTGAAAGCTGGAAGTTATAGCACAGCCAGGCTACTCATGACTTCTTTTCTCCCTTAGCTCTGTCTTACTAGGACACTACGGGCTCAGAATTGCTCTAACATTTGAAGAAGAAATGTGTAGTATTATAATACCCAGGACCCAGGTAGGGTGAGATCAATAGATTTATTTATTTATTATTTCAATTCCTAAATATGAATTTTTATTCTTCCATGATTCTGATACTTAATGATTAACCAAACCCTGCCCTGGAACTTGTACTTTAATTCTCTAGTAGATAACTAGAGGTAGTACTTTAGGGTATAACAATATCTGAAAGCAATGTTACCCATTTTTCAAGTGGCCTCCCTTCAACATCCTTCTTTATTTTCAACTATCTTTAATACATGCATGCAGCCATTAATCTCTAATACTAGTGGCATGCACAGCTTTGTACTCAGCCTTGTTTGCAATGGAAGGCATGCATTGGACCTGGCTCTGTCCCCAGAAAGTTTACACAATAATTACAGAGTTATTAGGTATTCTGTGTATACACATACATATATATACATATATTGAGTGCATGATCAAATGTGCAAGGTAAGAGTTAAAGGAGTTTTAGAAGGGAGAGGGCCTTGCAAACAGAAGAAGGCAGGGAGAGCTTCATACAGCATGTGAGATTTTCATTGGCTCTTTAATAATGTGTAAGAGTTTAGGGTGTTCCAGGCAGAGGGGAAAGCATGATGATAGCAGTGAATGTATCCTGTGCAGCAGCCAAAAAGGAGACTGAAGTTGCCGTTGAAAATATAAGGTGAGGCCAGAAGGTGGAGAATCTTGAACTCCAAGTCTGTCCCCTGTGTCCTAATAGGGATTCTTCTGAGAAAGAAGGTTGATTTGATGAAAGAATTGGATATAGAAATTGAGGAGGAAGGAAGTTACTGGAAAATGCCAAGATCATTTTGTTTGGGGAACCTATGGAAAGCTAGACTCTGGAGTAAGATTTGATTTGGAATGGATATGAAGAATATGTTCTCACCTATACACTGAGAAAACAGAAGTGAGCAAAGGACTAGGGCAGAGAGTTCAAAAAGAGCTGTCCATTAGAGTTGTAAAAGAGAATTCTGTGACATCATATTTATTTCTTCTATGATTATCCTTTACAAGTCAGGAAAATTCTCTCTTATCTTTTGTGTTCTTCCCTTGGAGAAGTGCTTCTCAAACTTTAATGTGTATTCAGATCACCTGGAGATCTTGAAGATCTGAATTCTGATATAGTAGGTCTGGAATGGTGAGACAGGGAAAGAACAGGGCAGCCCCTTTCCAGTTAGAGCTAGATAAAGACCCTGTGAAGGACAAATGCGACTTACTAAGGACCTTAGGAATGTGAAAAACAGGAGACTTGCAGCTAAAACAATGCAACAGTGTATAAGAAGGTTCCACCAGTGATGAAGAACCCTTTGACTGACTGTAAGTCATGTAACACACAGCTTCACAAAGGCATACTAGTTAAAAATAGAAATGACCTTTTCTTTGGCTAAAATATAGTTGGCTTTCTGACAGGAACCTGTAGAGAACAAACAACTTCTCTCCCTCATGGATGCAACAGGCATAAAACCCCTAGAACTGAGCCCATAAATGGCACCCTTGCCACTCCCAGTATATGCCTGGGAGTTCTGTATCTTCACTTCTATGAATAAAAAGCCTCTTGCTTGCTTGCCTACCTTGAGCATTTGCAAAGTTCATTCTTCAACTCCGTAAACAAGAATCCCGGTATCATCTTTTGGGGCCTTGTCCAGGATCTCTCCCTGTTTTCAGCCTCCTAGAGAGGACAGTTACCACTCTCTACTACTCTCTCCTTAATGAATTCCTTCCTTACATATACTCAATCTACCTGTTCAAGAAGTCTTTCTCGTCCAGAATCAAGAACCCTCCCCCATCCAGAGTCAAGAACCCTCCCCCATCCAGGTTGAGGTTTCTCCTAGTGCTTCACCTAGTGCTCAAGGAGAGACCTCCCCAGACACAGCTGCCTGGCAACATGGGGTCTAGGATTCTGCATTTCTAACTAGATCTATGGAGATGCCAATGCTGCTGGTTGATGGACCACATATTGAGTAGCAAGGCCTTAGAGAATCAGTGTGGGCTTGAGAGGATAAGGAGGACTTTGTGGAGGAGAAGGTCGAGTTAAGTGTGATTTCCTAAATTTTTACTAAGGAATTTGCATTGAAAGCTTAGGTTCAAATACTGTGAAACTACCATTTTTAATAGCTTCAATTTCTTTTTATATCTTGGCTTTTGATACTTGTTTAAAGTGGGCATAGAGTTTTAAAATCCCAGCATGTAAATAAATAAAAGTAATATGAAAATAGGGATGTAGTTTGGATTTTTCCCTTCATAATGTACATAGAATGTACATAATACCCATATTATAGAGAATGACACTGAGAATGCATTCTCACACACATTAAATCATCCGATGGTTTGCTTGATCTTTAACCTCTCCTTAAATTGCGTTTTCTCCTTATTTTTTTCCACCATAACTTTTTTCTTTAGGAGAAGGATTCTCAATGCTGAATTCACATTGGCATTGCCCAGTATATTAATAAAAACAAAACACCAATGTTTTGGCTCTCTGTTTGACACTTTAAATCAGAATTTCAGGGAGTTGGGGCTTGATATTACTACATTTTAGAAACTCCCCAGTTAATTGTTTTGTTCATCCAGGGTTGAGAGCACTGTTTAAGTGAACTCCGCTTACTACCTTGGCATACCCTGATCTCCTTTCTTGAATGCCTTTTTTACATTTTGTCTGTACCAAAGAAGTCCACAATTTGTTTATTTGCTATATTGTTTTGAAATTATTTCACATGTAAAATTTCCAGTCCCTTGTGGACTGGTATTCTTCGTTTTTGTATTTCACATAGACTCAAGCATAGTACTAGTCACAAAGTAAGAATTTTTTGCTTTGTTTTGTTTTGTAAAACATTTTGCTTTGTTTTGTTTTCATTTTGTTCACTTCTAGGATTATAGCCCTTCTTAGGCTGTTTTGTATTTGTTTTTCAGGAACCAATGATATTCAATGATTTGACTATAGAATTCACCAAGACTTGGCTGGATTCTGAACAGTATTTACACTGGGATATGATGATCAAACAGTGTAGAAATCTGATCTTACTGGTAAGAATTCCTTTCCCCTTCAAAATGTCTTTGCCTCTTTTTTATTTTTAGTAATGTTGGCATATCAGAAGAATTTGACTTCTCTGCTTTGGAGCCAGAATAACGAAATATTTCTAAAGCACATTTTAAACCAAGAGACTAGGTGTTTATGCTTTTTATTCCCCAGATCTGTTAGTTCAAGGTATATGGGTAGAAATCAACCAGTATATTTACTAACATGATACCTTATCCTCCTCACTCCAGATCTGAAAAAATCTTTGAAGTACTTGTCATTATCAAAGTTTAGTAGGAAGATATTAGAACTGAATGGCTTTAAGTTCAGGTTTGGGAGTTCCTTCATTACCAAATTTGATGTGTTACCCTGGGCAAGTCAGTCAACCTTTCTGAGTCTGAGTTTTATCTTTAACAAAATAGCACATTGTTTGGGTATTTATTATTCTCTTAGCAAAGAAAAGTAAATTATATAATCATTTTTGTGGTCACTTGCCTCTATCCCTGCTCTTACGTGGTGCTCTCTCATTCTAGGGACATATTAATGTGCCTATTTTGCACTGCTTTCTGGATCTTCCCAGGTATCCTGTATTCCAAAATACTCAAGTCTGTGCTGAGGAACCTATGTCGATTCTTTGACTTTTGAATCTCCAAGATCTTATTTTACTCAACTAATACTTAAAATTCTTAATGTTTCACTCCTGTTTTTCAACATTATATTCTGAAAATTTTCAGACACAGATTTTACAATGAACACTCATATACTCACCACCTAGGTTCTACAATTATAGTTTTACTATACTCATTTTATCATACATCTATACATATATCCCATTCATCAGTTCATCTTATTTTTTTATGCACTTCAAAATATGTTGCAAACATCAGTATACTTTTCCTCAAATATATCAACATAATATCATTAACTTGAGTTTAATAACTGGTTATTGTTTTCTGCTTTTAAGGATAAATTTATAAACAATCAAATGTATCAATCTTAAGGGTACCATTTGATGAATTCCAACAAATGCATGCATATTTGCAACCCAAATCTCTATCAAGATGTAGAGTACTACCATCACTGTAGAAAGTTTCCTCATGTTCTTTCCCAGTCAATCCACATTCCACTCCCCAGAGGCAAACATTGCTCCGATTTGTTTTCTACCATAAATTAGTTTTCCCTGTTTTAGAACTTACATAAATTGAATCATACAGTATATACTCTTTTGTATAAGTATTCTTTCTCTTAGCCTAGTATGTGTGAGATTAATCCATGTTTTCCGAAACACCAATAGTTCCTTTTTATTGCTTGATAGTATTCCACAATGTGAATATACTACAGTTTGTATATCCATTCTTCTGATAAAACACCTGAGCTAATTATGAATATAATTTCTATGAAAATTCTTATAAAATTCTTTTTTTTGGTCTTATGTTTTCATTTCTAAGTTACAGTCTAATTATACATTTAATTTTACAAGAAACTGTGATATTTAGGTTCACATCAAAAGGGCATGAGAGTTCTAGTTGTTCAACTCCCCACCAATATTTGGTGTTCTCAGCCTTTAATATTAGCCATTCTAGTGAGTGTGAAATGGTCTCTTACTGCCTTTACCTCATCACTGTTTCCTTAATTAACCCACTTGCGTGATTTCTGATCTTTTGGATCTATCTGGACTGTTAACTGCCAGTTTACTGAAGATCAAACTCTTTCCCTAATCATTGTTATGGATTTCTGTTGCATTTAATCTTCTTTCTTAGTTTACATATCCTAACTTTCTTGATCCTTTCTAATTAGGGTGACTGCATAATTTATTATCAAATCCATGACATTTGGATATAAGAATAAAAGGGAGCATTGTTAGTAATTTTGCCTGATCAATAGGCATAAGCTAAAACTTTTCTAGGAAAGCTAGAATGTATATTCGAGTCCACTTTTCCTGTTATACTGACAGACTCTTTTTTCTCTATCTTTTGGGGGCCCTAAGACTTTTTCCTCATCCCTCTATTGTCTTAAATGTTCTTCTATAAATTGTCTCTGTTTTTCTGTAGAGATAATCCTTCCCTCATGCACCAGAATCTGCCCTCTCTTGTAACTTCAACAATTTTCCCTTTCTCTTTAGTCATAGTTTTTCCCTTTCCTGAATCCATTCCAAAATCATAGAAATAGGCTCTTAAGTGATCTTGAACCCACTCCTGTCTCCCTCCAGCTCCTGTTTCTTTGTCCCTCTTTACAGTACAGCTTCTGAAAGTGCTAATTATATCTACTGTCTCTATTCATTCTGTTCCCTCTTGAAACCACTACAGTCAAGTGCTCCCCACTACTCCATAAAAATTATTCTTGACAAAGTGAAGAGTGACCTCCATTTTGCTTAATGTAATGGCTAATTCTCAGCTGTCATTTTATTTGTACTATATGCAATATTTGATCCTTGAAACATTTTCGCAGCTTGGTTTCCAGAAAACCAAATGTGCTAGTTTCTTCCTACCTTACTAGTTACTTTTCTCAGTTTGCATTATTGCCTCTTCATTAACCTGACTTACAAACATTAGAATTTTCCACATCACTGTTTGAAAACACATTATCTTGAAACTGTGCTAATATGTATAAAAATTAAAATAATTTTTACCTTTCATCTAGGTTCAACAGTTAACATGTTGTAATATTTGTTTTCTTTCTTACTGTCTGCATACTCATATACAGCGTTTTTTCCTAAAAATTTAATAGTACATAGCCTTTTACCCATAAATATTTCAGCAAGTATCTTCTAAGAATTAAGATATTATCCCACACAATTCCATTATTATACCTAAGAAAATAAGATATAATTCCTTAATATATTCTAATGTATCATTCATATTCAAATGTCCCAATTTTTCCATATATATCTTTTTAGCTGTTTTTTTTCAAACCAGCATCCATCATTTATGGTTTATGCATTACATTTGGTTTTTGTTATTGGCTCTTCAGTCTCTTTTTAAAATCAAGATATAATTAACATGTACCATTATATAGTTTCAGAAATACAACATAATTATTCAAAATTCATATATATTGCAAAATGATCACCACAGTAAGTCTCTTTAACATCCATCACCATACCCTAGTTATAACTTTTATTCTTGTCATGATAACTTCTAAGAACTACTCTCTTGGCAATTTTCAAGTGCACAATACATTATTATTAACTTTAGTTACCATGCTGTATATTATTTCTCATGACTTATTTATTTTATAACTGGACATTTGTATTCCTGGTCCCTTCACCCATTTTGCCTATTCCCTAACTCCCACTTTTGGCAACCACCAATCATTTCCCTGTATCATGAGTTTGGATTTTTGTTTTGTTTTGTTTTTAGATTCCACATGTAAGTGGAATTATATGGTATTTGTCTTTCCTTATCTGACTTATTTCACTCAGCATAATGCCCTCAAGGTCCACAAGGTTGTTGGAAATGGCAAGACTTTTTTGTTTATTATGGCTGAATAAAATTCCTATATTCCATATCACATTTTCTTTATCCACTCACACATTAATGGATATTTAGGTTGTTTCCATATCTTGGCTATTGTATATAATGCTGCAATGAACATATGAGTCATATATCTTTTCAAATTAGTGTTTTCATCGTCTTTGGATAAATACCCAAAAGTGGAATTGCTGGGTCACATGGTAGTTCTATTTTAATTTTTTGAGAAACCTCTGTACTGTTTTCCAAGTGGTTTCACCAATTTACATTTCCACCAACAAGGCACAAAGTTTCCCATTTATCCACTGCTTCACCAAGATTTACTATTTCTTGTTTTTTGGATTTTTTTTTAAATATTAGCCATTCTCACAGGTGTGAGATGAAATCTCATTGTGGTTTTGATTTGTAATTCCCTGACAGGTAGTGAAGTTTAGCATCTATTCATGTACCTGTTGGCCCATTTTTTTTGAAAAATATCTACTCAGCTCTTCTGCACATTTTTAAATTGGGTTGTTTGGGATTTTCTTTTCTTTTGAGTTGTATGAGTTCTTTATATATGTTGGATATTAAGCTTTGTCAGATATATGGTTTGCAAACATTTTTCTCCTATTCAGTAGTTTGCCTTTTTATTTTATTGATGTTTTCCTTTACTGTGTGGAGCTTTTTAGTTTGGTAGAGTCCCTTGTTAATTTTGGTTTTCTTGCCTTTGCTTTTGATGTCAAAATTTAAAAAATATCACCAAGATTGATGTCTTACTATAAGGAGCTTACCACACGTGTTTTCTTCTAAGAGTTTTATGGTTTCATGTCTTATATTCAAATCTTCAATCCATTTGAGTTCATTTTGGTATATGTTGTAAGACATCAGTCCAGCTTCATTCTTTTCCATGTGACTGTCCAGTTTTTCCAACACTTACTGAAGAGACTATCCTTACCCCATTGTGTTTTCTTGGCTCGTTTGGTGTAAATTGTAATTAACCATATATACCTGGGTTTGTGGGCTCTCTATTTTGTTCCATTGATCTGTGTCTGTTTTTATGCCAATGCCATACCATTTTGATTATTATAGATTTATAATATAGTTTGAAACCAGGGAGCATGGTGCCTCCATCTTTGTTCTTTCACAGGATTGCAATGGCTATTCAGGATCATTTGTGGTTCCATAAAAATTTAGGATTCTTTGTTCTGTTTCTGTGTGCCTTTGGAATTTTGACAGTGATTGTATTGAATCTGTAGATTACTTTGGGTAGTATAGACACTTTTTTACTTTGATTTATTTAAAAGTTTATGCAATTTAATTATTTTAAATTAAAGTATTGTTAATATACAATCTTGTGTTGGTTTCAAATGTACATCACAGTGGTTCAGCAGTCCCCATGAACAATTTATATTGTGAATGCAAATTACTGTGCCCCTTCATCTCCCTTTCTGCTCCATGAACTCTCCCACTCCCCTCACCATTGGTAATAACTAAGCACTTCTCAGTATCTATGAGTGTACTGTTATTTTGTTCTTTCTCTTTTGCTTTGTTTTTATATTTCACAGAAAAGTAAAATCATATGATATTGTCTTTCTTCACCTGGCTTATTTTACTGAGTATAATACCCTTTAGATCCATCCATGTTATTGCAAATGACAGGATTTCTTTTCTTTTTGTGGCTGAATAATATTCTATTGTGTATATGCATCACATCTTCTTTATCCATGCATCTATTGATGAACACTTAGGTTGCATACATATCTTGGCTATTGCAAACAATGCAGTGATAAACATAGTGGTGCATATATCTTTTCGAATCAGGGATTTTGTTTTCTTCAGGTAAATTCCTAGGAGTGGAATTCTTGGGTTAAATGGTATTTCTATTTTTAGTTTTTTGAGGAACCTCCATACTGCTTTCCACACTGGTTGCACCAATTTGCAGTCCCATCAAACAGTGTACAAGGGTTCCTATTTCTCCACATCCTTGCCAGCATGTGTTGTTTCTTGTCTTTTGGATAGTAGCCATTCTAATTCATGCGAGGTGATACCACATTGTAGTTTTAATTTTCATTTCCCTGATGATTAGTGATGTGGAGCATCTTTTCATGTGCTTCTTGGCCATTTGTATTTCTTCTTCAGAGAAGTATCTGTTCAGGTCCTGTGTCCATTTTTTGATCAGGTCATTTGTCTTTTAGATGTTGAGGCATGTGAGTTCTTTATATATTTTGGATGTTAACCCCTTGTCAGATATGTCATTTATAAATATATTTTCCCATACTGTAGGATGCCTTTTCATTCTTCTGATGGTGTCCTTTGCTGTACAGAAGCTTTTTAGTTTGATGTAGTCCCACTTCTTCATTTTTTATTTTGTTTCCTTTGCTCAAGGAGATGTGTCCAGGAAAATGTTGCTTATACTTATATTCAAGAAATTTTTGTCTGTTTCCTTCTAAGAGATTTATGGTTTCATGACTTACATTCAGATCTTTGATCCATTTCAAGTTTACTTTTGTGTATAGAGTTAGACAATAATCCTGTTTCATTCTCTTACATGTAGCTGTCCAGTTTTGCCAACACCAGTTGTTGAAGAGGCTGTTTTTTCCCTATTGTATATTTGTGGCTGCTTTATCATATAGTAATTGACCATAGATATTATATCTGGGGTCTGTATTCTTTTTCATTGATTTATAGGTCTGTTCTTGTGCCAGTACCAAAGTGTTTTGATTACTGTAGCTTTGTAGAACAGCTTGAAGTTAGGAAGAGTAATCCCCTAAGCTTTCTTATTCTTTCTCAGGATTCCTTTGGCTATTTGGGGTCTTTTGTGGTTCCACATGAATTTTAGAACTATTTGTTCTTGTGCAAGAACCAAATTGTCTTGATTACTGTGCCTTTGTAGTGGAGCTTGAAGTTGGGGAGCATAATCCCCCCTGCTTTATTCTCCCTTCTCAAGATTGACTTGGCTCTTTGGGGTCTTTTGTGGTTCCATATGTATTTTAGAACTATTTGCTCTAGTTCCTTGAAGAACACTATTGATATTTTGATAGGGATTGAATTGACTCTGTAGATTGCTTTGGGCCAGATGGCCATTTTGACAATATTAATTTTTCCTATCCATGAGCATAGGATGGATTTCCATTTATTGGTTTCTTTTTAAATTTCTCTCATGAGTGTCTTGTAGTTTTCAGGGTATAGTCTTTCACTTCCTTGGTTAGGTTTATTCCTAGGTATTTTATTCTTTTTATGCAATTGTGAATGGAATTGTTTCCCTGATTTCTCTCTCTGCTAGTTCATTGTTAGTGTATAGGAATGCAACAGATTTCTGTGTATTAATTTTGTATCCTTCAACTTTGCTGAATTCAGTTATTAGTTCTAGTAGTTTTGGAGTGAATTCTTTAGGGTTTTTTATGTATAATATCATGTCATCTGCAAATCATGACAGTTTAACTTCTTCCTTACCAATCTGGCTGCATTTTATTTCTTTGTGTTGTCTGATTGCCATGGCTAGGACTTCCAGTACTATGTTGAATAAGAGTGTAAGAATAGGTATCCTGGTCTTGTTCCCAATGTTAGAGGAAAACCTTTCAGCTTTTCACTATTAAGTACAATGTTGGCTGATGGTTTGTCGTATATGGCCTCTATTATGTTGAGGTATGTACCCTCTGTACCCATTTTGTTGAGAGTTTTTATCATTAATGGATGTAGAATTTTGTCTAATGTTTTATCAGCATCTGTTGAGATGATCAGTGGTTTTTATCCTTTTTATTAATGTGGTGTATGATATTGATTGATTAAAAAATACTGTACCATCCTTGTATCCCTGGAATAAATCCCATTTGGTCATGAAGGATGATCTTTTTGATGTATTTTTTAAATTCAGTTTTCTAACATTTGATTAGTATCTTTGCATCTATGTGAATCAGGGATGTTGGTGTATAATTTTCTTTTTTTGGTGTATTTGTCTGGTTTTGGTATTAGAGTAATGCTGGCCTCATAGAATGAGGTTGGAAATAGTCCTTCCTCTTTTTTTTTCTTGGAATACTTTAAGAAGGATGGGTACTACCTGTTCTTGAACTGTTTGGTAGAATTCAGCTGTGCAGCCATCTGGACCTGGTGTTTTGTTTTGGGGGAGTTTTTGATTACCAATTCAATTTTATTGCTGGTAATTGGTCTGTTCAGATTTTGTTTCTTCCTGGGTCAGTCTTGGAAGGTTGTGTTTTTCTAGAAAGTTGTCCATTTCTTCTAGGTTGTCCAATTTATTAGCATAGGGTTTTTCATAGTATTCTCTAATAAGTCTTTGTGTTTCTGTGGTATCCATTGTGATTATACCTTCTTCATTTTTTATTCTGTTTATCTGTGTATATTCTCTTTTTTTCTTGACAGGTCTGGCTAGGAGTTTATCTATTTTGTTTGTTCTCATAAAAAACTAGCTCCTAGTTTCATTGATTTTTTTCCTATTGTTTTATTCTTCTTTTATTTATTTCCACTCAGATTTTTATTATGTCCCTCCTTTTTTTAACCTTGGGCTTCATTTTTCTTCTTTTTCTAGTTTCTTTAATTTTTATTTTAGACTCTTTATTTGGGATTGTACTTCTTTCTTGAGGTAAGCCTGTGTTGCTATGTATTTCCAGTTAGAACTGCATTTGCTGCCTCCCAAAGATTTTGAACTGTTATGATTTTGTTCTCTATTGATGTGAGTTGTATGTTAAAGTCTCCTGAAATGGCTGCATCACAATCAATTTCCCCCTTTAATTCTGTTAGTATTTGTTTTACATATTTAGGTGCTCCTCTTTGGGGTGCATAGATATTTATAATGGTTATATCCTCTTGTGGGATTGATCCCTTTATCATTATGTAATGTCCTTCTTTGTCTCTTGTTACTTTCTTGTTTTGAAATCAATTATGACTCATATAAGTACTGCTACTCCTGCTTTTTTCTCCCTATTATTTGTATGGTATATCTTTTTCACTTTTAGTGTGTGTATGTCTTTGGGTCTGAAATGAGTCTCTTGTAGGAATTCCCTTGTAGATGGGTCTTATTTCCTTGCCCATTCTGCCACTGTTTTACATTTAAGGTCATTATTAATAGATACGTACTTATTACCATTTTATTAATTGTTTTCTGACTGTTTTTTATAGCTCCTCTCTGTTCCTTCCTTCCACTCTTATACTCATCTCTTGTTATTGATGGTTTTCTTTAGTGTTGTAATTGGATTTCTCTCTTTTTTTAATTTATTTTTTTCTATGTGTTTATTTATTGTAGGCTTTAGTTTTGTGGTTACTAACTGTTTCAGGATAGCTTAATTACTATATAATGGTCTATTTTAAATTGCTGGTTACTCTATTTCAAACACAATCTAAAGGTACTTTTTTTTCTTCTTCCTCCTCCACATTTTTTTGTATTAGATGCCATAATATGCAGTTTTTGTGTATCCTTTGACTGATTTTGTGTATACTTGATTTTGCTTCTTTTGTTTTGTTTTAATTTCATACTTCTTCTTAATTAGTTGGTCTACTACCTTTAGTGTAGTTTATTTTCACTGGTGAAAGCTATTTAGCCTTAGGGTCATGTCCATCTACAGCAGTTCCTTTAACATATCCTGTTAGGCTGGCTTAGTGGTGGCAAATCCCTTCAACTTTTGTTTACCTGGACATTGTTTTTTACCTGCTTCAAATTTAATGATAATCTCATGTGGTAGAAGATCTTGGTTGGAGGTCCTTCTGTTTCAGTACATTATATATATCATGCCACTCCCTTCTTACCTATAGAGTATTTTGCATTTTAAGTGTTGTATGTCTCAGTGTTGTCTTCCTGGGGGTTCCTTTTGTTAGGGGATCTCTGCACTTTCATGACCCGAGTGTCTATTTCCTTCCCCAGATTGGGGGAGTTCTCACCAACTATTTCCTTAAAGAGACTTTCCATCCCTTTGTCTTTCTCTTCTCCTTCTAGTACCCCAATTATGAAAATATTCTTTCATTTGGATTGGTCACATAGCTCTTATCATGTTTTCATTCCTAGAAATCTTTTTTTTCTGTGTTCCTCACTGTTTGTTTTCCAGTTCTTTAATTTCCATTTCAGTTACCATCCCCTCTGCATGATCTAATCTAATTTTAAATCTCTCCATTTATGTTTCATTTTAGATACTGTATTCTTCAGCTCTGAGTGGCTCTTTTTGAGATTTTCTGTATTTTTGTTGAAGTCTTCCCTGGGATTTTCAATACTTTTCTGTAAACCCATGAGCATGTTTATGACTTTTATTTTGAAATCTTTATCAAGAAGATTGGTGATCTCTGTTTTACTTAGCCCTCTTTGTATGGTTCTGTCTTATAGTTTTCTTTGAATCATTCTTCTGCCTACACATTTTGTCAGGGTTTCTGTGTTTCTTCCTTTGTATTAGATGTCTATGCTATGTTTTTTCACCTATAGAGTAATAGCTTTATGAAGAAAGTGCTCTATGGTGCCCAGAAGCTCAAGATTCTTTACTCTATAGTGCCTGGTTCTATTTTGTGGGTTCCACAGCTTGGTATGGCATGGGCAGGACTTCTTTGTGTCTGGCATCTGGGTCGTTGCTGGAGTCCAGCTCTCATGGGGGGTGGGCTGTCCAAAAGGATGAGATGGAGTTGGCTCATGAAGAGACAGGATGTGGAGTCAGTTGGAGGAGGTCTCTTGACAAAGTGCTGATGACATCTTTATTTATACCATTTTGCACAAGTATATAATTATTTTTTATTTGTTATTTTGATTAATAAGCATAGGCAAGCTTTTTTCTTTCTATTTCCTTCTAATCTATACATGATTAGCCAAATGTAAGACAGGTGACCTTTTCCTGTTCCTTGACCTAAACTTTTCTTAGCAACATATACTCTATTGTGTTTCTCATTTCTATGCAAAGCAGTTTCTAAGTAATGCATGTGACTGTAGAAGCATGCAGCATGTAGCAGTGACTATGGAGTCTATCAGCTCAGGGTGAAATACAGGTCACCCACTGCCACAGTTAGCTAGGCAGGTATTATCATCTATGCAATGGGTACATTTTATCCCCTCATAATATTTATTCTGTGGTGCCTTCCAAACCCTTCATTCTGCCCCCATCCACAGGCACCATGCTCATTTTATTCACTTTATTCTTTCCCACAAATATGTTCTAGAAGCTTTAATAAATTTATAATTAATCCAAAACCATAAATTCATATATTCATCATACACCCCTTCATAGGGCAGAGTAGGCAGCAAAATAAATTTCCCTATCTTATTTATATTTCTTTTTCCTCTGGGTGGATATCACAATCTCCCTGATATATAATATGTAGGTCCCCATGGCCCCATCACTGTAGGGACTAAACAAGTTCTTACATGGTGAACAGTGCAAGGGCATTCATATCACAGAAACTGTTTCTGTTTTTATCATGAATCATAAACTATAAACAAACAAGTCAGATATGACGATTCATTTGATTTTTATACTTTATATGTGAATCCCACATTTCCCTATCTTATTTTTCTAATAAAATACTGAAGTAGTAGGTAGATACAAGATAAAGACAGAAAGCATGATTTAGCGCTAAAAGAAGGCAAGTGTAGATGATCAGGTCTGTGCCTATAGACTAGGCATTAATCCAAGATAGACAAGGGCAACAAAACATCCATGGGTGTAGAAAATTTCTCTCAAAACTTGGGGGGTGAGGTTCTAAGCCTCACCTCTGTTGGCACCCTTTATCTCACCTGATGGCCCCCCTGTAACTGTGCCTGTCTTAGGTTGTTCCTCCCTTGAGGAATCTTGCCCATATCTGGCTAACCAGACATCTTCCAGGGCCATACAGGAAGATGTAAAGCTGGTAAGTGAGAGAGAAGTAATATTCTTCAAAAAGGTTAGCATTTCACTTTGCAGATTTATGCCCCGTGACTTCTATGCCCAGCACTTGTCTTGAGGTATCTTTACCACTCGGAAGAATTATGGCACTTGTTATGAGGCATGAATTCTAGTAAAGGGCTGTAATTAAAAAGGAAGAAGAAAAGCTATAGAAGTAGCAGATGGACGAAAATATGAGAAGATTGATTAAGTGTCAGACAGGGTTATTCCATTCAGTATTCCCCCATAACTCTATTTCTCTAATTTTCTTATAAAACTCATCACTAATTTCACTAGCACTGCAAAAAAGGGGTGGGGGCATTCCCACTTAGGTGGAGATGGGGTAATCAATGTTTAACTAACTGCAGGTTTTGGTATTCCATGCCAAGATAGCCATCTGTCCCCTGCATGTCCCGTTCTTCAGGAGCACTGCCCTGGAAAGCTTCTGGGAAATTTTTGTTCTCATCTTTTCCATGCTGCTTATCAAAGGTTAGCTCAGCCTTTGGCAAAAATGCAAGCAAAAACAAGCCAACATTATAATGGAGAATAACAAAATCAAGGTGGGTAACAGGGGGAGCCAGCTGCAAAGGCTCCTGCTTTGTGGGGGTCTTCCTCCAGCCTGAGCTTTGCTACACAGCTTGAGTATCATGGCTCCTGCCATGTCGTCTCAGTCTGGGCAGGCAGTTTACTTTAGGTGTGCCTTTATGATCAGCTCAGGAATCTCTGCTGAGCTCACTGTGGGCCATGCCACCCTCTGCCTGGCCTGTAGCAATGGCAGAGCTGCAGGGTTAATGGGGTGGGTGGGCCAATGTGAAGCTCTGCCCTGGATGGTTCCATAGCACTGGGTTTGGACACCTGCAGGGAGGAAGGAGCTCTTGGGGCTGGCTCCTGCAGGTACCTCCATGGTTGGGCTGAAACAGAGCCAAGGAAACTTGGAAAGTCTCCCTCTGCCTACCAGGCAGTTGAGTCTGATGCTGCCACCGGGCCAAGTGTGTTGGGTCCTAGCAGCATGTGCAGGGCTGTGTTGCCAGCAAGGTGGATGGAGCATCTGGAACTCCTGAAAGTTCCTGATTTATTAGGCTGAGGGAGGGCTGGGGAGGTATCCTCCACCTTCCTGTTTTCCTGTGTAGAGAGTACCACCTAAACCTTGCCCCTCTGGTACCCCTTTCACTGCTGGCACGTCTTTCAAACTGCCACGCCTGCTTTGGGTCTCAGGACTGGCAGAGTATTCCTGCCTTCCACACTGGCTAGAGTCTCAGCCTCCCAGAGTGTTCTGCTTGTCCCTGGTATCCAGCCCTGCTAATCACCAGACACCAGTGTAATGTGGGTACATGCTCTCAGAGCAGATCTCCAGGGCCAGATGTGAGGCACTTCTGGGCTCCTACCCACTACCTGTTTTGTTCCTCTTTCTCCTGCTTGTAGACTAGGCTGGGGGGAGGGTTTGAGTCCCGCTTGATCTCGGCTTTGCCACCTAACCCCTATCTTGTTGTCCTCTCTTCTACCTCAGGTTTAGGTGGTCTGTTCTGGTCTTCAGGTCATTTTCAGGTCTAGTTGTACTTTCTGTATTTTCTTTTTTCATATGTTTTAGGGAGGAGGTTTCTGTCTTGCCTTTCTATTCTGCCACTTTAATCATTAATTTAATTTAATGATTAAATCTGCCACATTTAATTTAATCTGCCACATTTTAACCATTAATTTTTGCAGTACAAGAGCACAGGATATCTGTCTATTTACTTGTGTCTTCTTCAGTTTCTTTTATTATTATCTTACTCTTTCCAGTACAGAGACCTTTCACCTTCTTGGTTAAAATTATTTCTAGGTATTTTATTCCTTTTGATGTAATGGTAAATGGGATTTTTTTCTTAATTTATTTTCAGATAGTTCATTGTTAGTGTATAGAAGCACAACTGGGTTTTGTATATTGATTTTGTATCCTGCAAATTTATTGAATTCATTTCTTAGTCCTAACAGTCTTTTTATGTTATCTTTAGGGTTTTCTATACATAATGTGTATACATATGCAAATAGTGACAATTTTACTTCTTCTTTTCCAATTTGGATGCCTTTCATTTCTTTTTCTTGTCTAATTGCTCCATCTAGGATTTCTAATAATATATTGAATAAAAGTGGCAAGAGTGGTATCCTTGTCTTGTTCCTGATTTTAGAAGAAAAGCTTTCAGGCTTTCATCATTGCATATGATATGGCCTTTATTATGTTGTGGTACATTCTCTCTATACCTATTTTGTTGAGAGTTTTTGTCGTAAATATATGTTGAATTTTTTCAAATGCTTTTCTGCATGTATTGATATGAACATATTTTTATTCTTCATTCCTGCATCAATGTGGTGCATCACATTGATTACAGATGTTAAACTATTCTTGCATACCTGGAATAAATCCCACTTCATCATAGAATATAGTCCTTTTAACGTATTATTGAATTCAGTTTGTTAATATTTTGTTGAGGATTTTTATATCTATGTTCATCAGGAATATTGGCCTGAATTGTCTTTTATTTCATCTGATTTTGGTATCAGGGTAATGATAGCCTCATAAATGAGTTTAGAAATGTTCCTTCTTTTTTTTGGAAAAGTTTGAGAAGGATTGGTATTAATTCTTCTTCAAACCTTTGGTAGAATTCTCCAGTGAAGCCATCTGGTTCTGGAATTTTGTTTGTTGGGAGGTGCTTGATTGCTGATTCAATCTTCTTACTAGTAGTCAGTCATTCAGATTTTCTATTCATAATTCAGACTTGATTGGTTACATGTTTCTAGGAATTTATCCATTTACTCTAGGTTGTCCAGTTAGTTGGCATGTAGTTATTCATAATAGTCTCTTATGGTCATTTGTGTTTCTTTGATTTTGGTTGTAACATCTCATTCATTTCTAATTTTATCTGAGTCCTCTCTTTTTATTTCTTGGTAAATCTAGATAAAGGTTTGTCAATTTTCTTTATCTTTTTTATAAAACCAGTCTGTAGTTTTACTGATCATACCTATTGTCCTTTTAGTCTCTTTTTCATTTATTTCCACTCACATATTTGTTATTTTCCTCCTAGTACCTTTTGGCTTTGCTTTTTCTTTCCTAGTTTCTTGAGTTGTAAAGTTAGGCTGATATTGGAGATTTTAGAACTGCTTTCATTGCACCCTATAAGTTTTGGTGTGTTGTATTTCCATTTTTATGTATTTTCCATTTCCATTGTATTTTCATTTGTCTGAAGATATTTTTTAAATTCTTTTTCCTTTCTTCTCTGACCCAGTAGTTGTTTTAAATAATATTTACCCTGTTATTGCTTGTTGAGTTTTCTAAATATGTCAGTTATGTCATGTCTATCAGTTATAAACTTCATATAATACCCAAAAAAAGTGTGCTTAAGAAATTGTTACCTACTGTAAATCATGACACTCTTCTCCTGTTTTCCTCTTAAAATTTTCTTCCTTTCACATTTATAACTTCAATTCTTACAAAATTTATTTTTTGTTAGTAAGTTAATATTTGCTTATTTTTTCATGTAAGTATCTATTTGTCTCAGCATAATATTTTGAACACCGAACTTTCCTCACTGCATATAGTTACTATCTTTGTCATTAATCAGGGGATTTAGATAGTTTCACAGTGTATCAAGTTCTAGTTTACCAGTTAGTTATACCGAGCCTTCTAAAAATATCATTGCATTGTCTTCTGGTTTCCATCCTTTCAGTTTACAATCAAGTCTAAAATCAGATTGCTCTTTTGAAAGCATTATATACTATCTCTGTCTGATTTCAAGATTTTCTTATTGTAATTTGTGTTTTTCACCGGTTTGACTATGCTTTACCTTGGTTCAGTCTTTCCTGTAGGTTGAGATTTGCAGAACATCTTCAATCCATTCATTTATATCTTTCATCAGTTTGGGGAAATTTTCTTTTATTTTCTTTTCAAATATTTGTCTTTTTCTACTCAATCTATCTTTCTGGTATTACAATAACAGCTATATTAGAAATTTTAACTATGTCCTACAGGTTTTATATGCTTTGATTTTCCATAACTTTTTTTCCTCAGTGTTCAATTTGAATTACTACCAAACTGATTTCCAGTAGGCTAAGCATCTCTTGTCCTGTGTCTAGTGTGCCATCAAACCCATCTACTAGAATATTAAAGTTAGTTATTATATTTTTAATTCTAGAGTGTTGATTTTTTAGTTCTGAATTCCAATTCAGTGGTAAAATGCTAGATATTTTCACTTAATTTTTAAATCATGTCTAACTTTCTTCAACATGTTTAAAATAATTATATTAAAGTCCTTGACTTTTAATTTAGCCCACTGGATATAAAGTGTATCTCTTTTATCCTTTTTCCATCTCTTTATATTCAGTTTTATGATTCTGTCTCTTTCCATGCCTAGTTATTTTGAGTTAATGCCAGACATTTTGTATAAAGCATGGAGTCCCATACTGATGTTATTCTGCCAGATAAAGTTCCATTTTCCTCTGCTGAACCAATAAAGTGGTGATGTAACAAGACTATGCATTATATAGGAGCGATTTAATGAATAATGATCATGGTTTTGGGCTTAATAGTAGCTTAATTTGAAAGTATCAACTGACATAGCAAATATGGAGGACAAAAATAAAAGCTTATTGAACAAGTTTTGCCATGGAACAGAGAACAACAGGATTCAAGGACCAAGATGGTATTGTTAACTTTGGAAATAATAGAGCCTGCACAAGAGAATCAACTGGTAAGATTTTTAAAATAGCAATGTTTGGCCTCTTCTCAAGAGATTCTGATTCAGTGGGCTAAGAACCATTTGGTCTTGGAAAATACTTTAGAATCTCAAGAGATTCTAATCAGTACCCATGTTTGAGAACCACCAGGATAGGAGATACAATAAATTGTTAAAATTTTAAAAATCCTGACATGAGACAGGTGAATATTTCAGGCAGTCTATATTACTATTGATGAAAGAAACACATGTTCATTACTATCTGGTATGAAAGTAAATATAATGCTGGAAACAGGAACAATTACCTAGATGACTTAGGAAAAAATTGGAAGATATCTTCACCATTATAATTAAAGACAAGGGAAGGAATCCCCACAGACTAAGAAATTTAACTAAGAAAAAGCCCTAGGAATTTAAGCCCTTTTATTAAATCAGTTGGTGCTTCTGTATCTTCTTGGGAAACACAAAAATGTAAGATTGGAAAAAGAAGTTAAAATTACAAAATTTCTAGAACATTCTTGGTTTCAATGAAGCACAAATATATGAAAACTGGTACTATTACAGTTACTTCCAAAGCAATAGATGCATTTTAATAACTTGGCCTGCATTAATTCATCCATTACTTAAAACTTGAGTAATATTAATCTTGGCAAGGTCTTTTTTTTAGGAGTTCTTAACAGATATTATGTAAATATAAGGTATTATTATGATTTTATTGTTCTTTACTGCATGCTACTTTAAAAATCAGAGAACCTGTTCATGGATCTAGTTCATCAGTTCAAGACTTTTTACCCCTAAGAAGCACATATGCAACTCTGTGTGTGGTTCTATTTGATTAAAATTGTATTTTGAAAATGTAACACACAGTGGGGTGGAGCCAAGATGGCAGCATGAGTAGTTCAGTGGAAATCTCCTCCCAAAAACATATATATTTATGAAAACACAATAAATACAACTATTCATAAAAGAGACACCAGTGGATACAGTACAACAGCCAGGATATATCTACATCTACAAGAACTCAACATACAAGCTGTGGCGGCAAGGTGGGACCCGAACACCCCCCCCACCCCAAAACCCGATGGGAAAAAGGAATCAGAACAGGGAGGGAGTGAAAGCCCAGGACTCCTAAACAACCAGCTCTAGAAATCCACACCAGGAGTGAAGACACAAGGTGCATGGGGTGATAGATATTAGAGAAACGGAAAAACAAAAACTGTGGGCAGGTACCCACAACTGGCACCCCTGAGACAAAAGAAAAGCGAATGCATTTTGAAAGTGTTAAAGAGACAGGGACCCCACAGCTGGATGAAGTCATTCTGGCACAGTCAGCCAGCAGCTGGGAATCCCGGGGAACTTTAGGTGCCCTAAACCCCTGGGTGGAAGCGCAGCTCTGAAGCCCCACATGGAACTAAGCAGCCTGCCAGTCATTCCCCCAACTGGCGTGGACCTCGATACACTGGCCCAGTACTGGGAGAGTGGCAGCATGTGCCAGGGTTGGCAGTGCCAAAGGGGACTGGGAGCAGACAGTGTGTGCCAGCGGCACCAGAGGGGACTGGGAGCGGCTCATGAGAGCCTGCCACGGTGGCGACCGAGCATCCCGGGAGTGGCCTGCATGTGCCAGTGGAAGCGGTGCCAGAGGGGACCAGGCGAGGTCTGCGTGAGCCCAAAGTGGCAGCGACTGAGTGGCCTGTGTGTGCTGGTTACCCTGGCACCAGAGGGGCCAGGGAGAGGGCCAGGCAAGCCCACAGCAGCGGTGACCAAGTGGCCAAGGAGCGACCTGCGTGTGCCAGCTGCGGCGGTGCCAGAAGGGCATGGGAGAGGCCCGCACACACCTGCAGAAGTGCCAGAGGGAGCAGCCACACTCCAAGCAGCCGACTGGAATCCCAGCCCAACGCACAGCTGCCCAGGCCAGACCCAAAGGCCGCTGCTGGCACACAGCTGCCCAGGAGGGGCGCCGCTATTGCAGAAGAGTGCACCTGGTGTGCCTGCCACTCCCCGCAGGGTTCTGCGCTACTCTGACAGAGACCCCGCCCACAGCAGCTAAGGGGATTAACCTGGTGGCTGCTCCAGGAGTGCAGGTAACTGACACAGGCAGTGGAGAAGGTCAAGGCATCCAGCAAGCAGGAAAGAAATTTTTCTCCCAGCTGTCACATCCGCAACCTGCCTACAGCCACCGCTATCACCATGAAAAGGCAAAAAAATTTAGTCCTGTCCAATATAGTCCAGACAACCCCTGAGAGAGGATCTGCAGAGACAGACCTAACCAGTCTCCCTGAAAGAGAATTCAAAATAAAAATCATAAACATGCTGATGGAGCTGCAGAGAAATATACAAGAGCTAAGGGATGACGTTCAGAGGGAGATTACAGAAATGAAACAATCTCTGGAAGGATTTATAAGCAGAATGGATAAGACGCACGAGGCCATCGATGGAATAGAAATCAGAGAACAGGAACGCATAGAAGCTGATGCAGAGAGAGATAAAAGGATCTCCAGGAATGAAACAATATTAAGAGAACTGTGTGACCAATCCAAAAGGAACAATATCCGCATTATAGGGGTATCAGAAGTAGAGGAGAGAGTAAAAGGGATAGAAAGTGTCTTTGAAGAAATAATTGTTCAGAACTTCCCCAAACTGGGAGAGGAAATAGTTGTTCAGGCTATGGAAGCACACAGAACTCCCAACAGAAGGGACACAAAGAGGACAACACCAAGGCACACAATAAATAAAATGGCAAAGATCAAGGACAAGGACAGAGGATTAAAGGCAGCCAGAGAGATAAAAAAAGGTCACCTACAAAGGAAAACCCATCAGGCTATCATCAGACTTCTCAACAGAAGCCACACAGGTGAGAAGAGAATGGCATGATATATTTAATGCAATGAAACAGAAGGGCCTTGAAACAAGAATACTGTATTCAGCACGATTATCATTTAAATATGAAGGAGGGATTAAATAATTCCCAGACAAGCAAAAGTTGAGGGAATTTGACTCCCACAAACCACCTCTACGGGGCATTTGAGAGGGACTGCTCTAGATGGGAACACTCCTAAAAAGAGCACAGAACAAAACACCCAACATATGAAGAATGGAGGAGGAGGAATAAGAAGAGAGAGAAATAAAGAATCATCAGACTGTGTTCATAATAGCTCAATAAGCGATTTAAGTTAGACAGTAAGGTAGTAAAGAAGCTAACCTTGAACCTTTGGTAACCACGAATCTAAAGCCTGCAATGGCAATAAGTACACATCTTTCAATAATCACCTTAAATGTAAATGGACTGAATGCACCAATAAAAAAATAAAGAGTAATAGAATGGATAAAAAAGCAAGACACATCCATATGCTGCTTACAAGAGACTCACCTCAAACCCAAAGACATGCACAGATTAAAAGTCAAGGGATGGAAAAAGATATTTCATGCAAACAACAGGGGAAAAAAGCAGGTGTTGCAGTAATAATATCAGACAAAATAGACTTCAAAACAAAGAAAGTAACAGGAGATAAAGAAGGACATTACATAATGATAAAGGGCTAAGTCCAATAAGAGGATATAACCATTATAAACATATATGCACCCAATACAGGAGCACGAACATACGTGAAACAAATACTAACAGAATTAAAGGAGGAAATAGAATGCAATGCATTCATTTTGGGAGACTATAACACACCAATCATTCCAAAGGACAGTTCCACAAGAGAGAAAATAAGTAAGGACACAGAGGCACTGAACAACACACTAGAACAGATGGACCTAATAGACATCTATAGAACTCTACATCCAAAATCAACAGGATACACATTCTACTCAAGTGCACATGGAACACTCTCCAGAATAGACCACATACTAGGCCACAAAAAGAGCCTCAGTAAATTCCAAAAGATTGAAATACTACCAACCAACTTTGCAGACCACAAATGTAGAAAACTAGAAATAAACTGTACAAAGAAAGCAAAAAGGCTCACAAACACATGACGGCTTAACAACATGCTCCTAAATAATCAATGGATAAATGACCAAATCAACATGGAGATCCAGCAATATATGGAAACAAACGACAACAACACTAAGCCCCAACTTCTGTGGGACACAGCAAAAGCAGTCTTAAGAGGAAAGTATATAGCAATCCAATCATATTTAAAAAAGGAAGAACAACCCCAAATGAATGGTCTAATGTCACAATTATCGAAATTGGCAAAAGAAGAACAAATGAGGCCTATGGTCAGCAGACGGAGGGACATAATAAAGATCAGAGAAGAAATAAATAAAATTGAGAAGAATAAAACATTAGAAAAAACAAATGAAACCAAGAGCTGGTTCTTCAAGAAAATAAACAAAATAGATAATCCTCTAGACAGACTTATTAAGAGAAAAAGAGAGTCAACACACATCAACAGAGTCAGAAAAGAGAAAGGAAAAATCACGACAGACCCCACAGAAATACAAAGAATTATTAGAGAATACTATGAAAACCTATATGCTAACAAGCTGGAAAACCTAGGAGAAATGGACAACTTCCTAGAAAAATATAACCTTCCAAGACTGACCCAGAAAAAAACAGAAAATCTAAACAGACAAATTACCACCAACAAAATTGAAGCATTAATCAAAAAACTACCAAAGAACAAAACCCCCAGGGCCAGATGGATTTACCTCGGAATTTTATCAGACATACAGAGAAGACATAATACCCATTCTCTTAAAGTTTTCCATAAACTAGAAGAGGAGAGAATACTCCCAAACTCATCCTATGAAGCCAACATCACCCTAATACCAAAACCAGGCAAAGACCCCACCAAAAAAGAAAACTACAGACCAATATCCCTGATGAACGTAGATGCAAAAATACTCAACAAAATATTAGCAAACCGAATTCAAAAATACATCAAAAGGATCATACACCATGACCAAGTGGGATTCATCCCAGGGATGCAAGGATGGTACAACATTCGAAAGTCCATCAACATCATCCACCACATCAACAAAAAGAAAGACAAAAACCACATGATCATCTCCATAGATGCTGAGAAAGCATTTGACAAAGTTCAACATCCATTCATGATAAAAACTCTCAACAAAATCGGCATAGAGGGCAAGTACCTCAACGTAATAAAGGCCATATATAATAAACCTGCAGCTAACATCATACTGAAGAGTGATAGGTGGAAAGCTTTTCCACTGAGATTGGGAACAAGACAGGGATGCCCACTCTCCCCACTGTTATTCAGCATAATACTGGAGGTCCTAGCCATGGCAATTAGATAAACAAAGAAATACAAGGAATCCAGATTGGTAAAGAAGAAGTCAAACTGACAGTATTTGCAGAACAACATGATATTGTACATAAAAAACCCTAAAGACTCCACTGAAAAACTACTAGAACTAATATCAGAATTCAGCAAAGTTGCAGAATACAAAATTAACACACAGAAATCTGTGGCTTTCCTATAGACTAACAATGAACTAATAGAAAGAGAAATCAGGGAAATAATTCCATTCACAATAACATCAAAAAGAATAAAATACCTAGGAATAAACCTAACCAAGGAAGTGAAAGACCTATACCCTGAAAACTACAAGACACTTTTAAGAGAAATTAAAGAGGACACTAACAAACGGAAACTCATCCCATGCTTCTGGCTAGGAAGAATTAATATCATCAAAATAGCCAACCTGCCCAAAGCAATATACAGATTCGATGCAATCCCTATCAAATTACCAACAGCATTCTTCAATGAACTGGAAAAAATAGTTAAAATTCATATGGAACCACCAAAGACCCCAATAGCCAAAGCAATCCTGAGAAGGAAGAATAAAGTGTGTGGGGGGATCTCACTCCCCAACTTCAAGCTCTACTACAAAGCCACAGTAATCAAGACAATTTGGTACTGGCACAAGAACAGAGCCACAGACCAGTGGAACAGAATAGAGACTCCAAACATTAACCCAAACATATATGGTCAATTAATATATGATAAAGGAGCCATGGACATACAGTGGAGAAATGACAGCCTCTTGAACAGGTGGTATTGGTAAAACTGGACAGTTACATGTAAGAGAATGAAACTGGATAACTGTCTAACCCCATACACAAAATAAATTTGAAATGTATCAAAGACCTGAATGTAAGTCATGAAACCATAAAACTCTTAGAAAAAAACATAGGCAAAAATCTCATGGACATAAACACGAGTGACTTCTTCATGAACATATCTCCCTGGGCAAGGGAAACAAAAGCAAAAATGAACAAGTGGGACTATATCAAGCTGAAAAGCTTCTGTACAGCAAAGAACACCATCAAAAGAACGAAAAGGTATCCTACAGTATGGGAGAATATATTCATAAATGACTGGTCTGATAAAGGGTTGACATCCAAAATATATAAAGAGCTCACACACCTCAACAAAGATAAAACAAATAATCCAATTAAAAATTGGTCAGAGGATCTGAACAGACAGTTCTCTAAAGAAGAAATTCAGATGGCCAACAGGCACATGAAAAGTCACTAGTCATCAGAGAAATGCAAATTAAAACCACAATGAAATATCACCTTACACCATTAAGGATTGCCACCATCCAAAAGACAAACAACAACAAATGTTGGCAATGACGTGGAGAAAGGGATACCCTCGTACACTGCTGGTGGGAATGTAAATTAGTTCAACCATTGTGGAAAGCAGTATGGAGGTTCCTCAAAAAGCTCAGAATAGAAATACCATTTGACCCAAGAATTCCACTTCTAGGAATTTACCCTAAGAATGCAGCAGCCCAGTTTGAAAAAGACAGATGCACCCTTATGTTTATCCCAGCACTATTTACAATAGCCAAGAAATGGAAGCAACCTAACTGTCCATCAGTAGATGAATGGATAGAGAAGATGTGGTACATATACACAATGGAATATTATTCAGCCATAAGAAGAAAAGAAATCCTACCATTTGTGACAACATGGATGGAGCTAGAAGGTATTATGCTCAGTGAAATAAGCCAGGCAGAGAAAGACAAGTACCAAATGATTTCACTCATATGTGGAGTATAAGAACAAAGAAAAACTGAAGGAACAAAACAGCAGCAGAATCACAGAACCCAAGAATGGACTAACGGTTACCAAAGGGAAAGGGACTGGGCAGGAGGGGTGGGAAGGGAGGGATAAGGGAGCAGGGAAAGAAAGGGGGCATTATGATTAGCATGTATAATGGGGGGTGGGCATGGGGAGGACCGTGCAACACAGAGAAGTCAAGTAGTGATTCTACAGCATCTTAATATGCTGAAAAACAGTGACTGTAATGGGGTTTGTTGGGGGACCTGCTGATGGGGGAAGTCTAGTAAACATGACGTGCCTCATGTAATTGTAGATTAAAGATACCAAACTGAAAAAAAAGGGGGATGTCTGGATACAGACATAAACACAGGGAGAATGCCATGTGAAGATGAAGGAAGAGATATGGGTTATGCTTCTCCAAACCAAGGAATAATACCAATGATTGACAGCAAATCATTAAGAGCTAGGTGAGAGACATGGAAGTGATTCTTCCTCACAGCCCTCAAAAGGAACTGACCCTGGTGAAAGCTTGATCTGACAATTCTACCCTCCAGACTGTGACATAGTAAGTTTCTGTTCTTTTTTTTTTTTTTTTTTTTTTTTGGCATCTCTCATATTTATTGATCAAATGGTTGTTAACGACAATAAAATTCTGTATAGGGGAGTCAATGCTCAATGCACAATCTTTAATCCACCCCAAGCCTAATTTTCGTCAGTCTCCAATCTTCTGAGGCATAACAAACAAGTTCTTACATGGAGAACAAATTCTTACATAATGAATAAGTTACATAGTGAACAGTACAAGGGCAGTCATCACAGAAACTTTCGGTTTTGCTCATGCATTATGAACTCTAAACAGTCAGTTCAAATATGAATACTCATTTGGTTTTTATACTTGATTTATATGTGGATACCACATTTCTCTCTTTATTATTATTATTTTTAATAAAATGCTGAAGTGGTAGGTAGATACAAGATAAAGGTAGAAAACATAGTTTAGTGTTGTAAGAGAGCAAATGTAGATGATCAGGTGTGTGCCTGTAGACTATGTGTTAATCCAAGCTAGACCAGGGCAATAAAATATCCACGTATGCAGAAGATTTCTCTCAGAATAGGGGGGGTGAGGTTCTAAGCCTCACCTCTGTTGATGCCCAATTTCTCACCTGATGGCCCCCCTGCGACTGTGCCTGTCTTAGGTTGTTCCTCCCTTGAGGAATCTTACCCGTCTCTGGCTAACCAGTCATCTTCCGGGGCCATACAGGGAAATGTGAAGTTGGTAAGTGAGAGGGAAGCCTTATTGTTTGAAAAGGTTAGCTTTTTACTTCTTTGCATATTTATGCCCTGTAGCTTCTATGCCCAGCATTTGTCTTGAGAGTTTCTGTTCTTTAGTCTACCCGTTTGTGGTATCTGTTATGGCAGCCTAACAAACCAATACAATATGATTAAATGTGAAAATTGTGATAATGTTAATATTAATATAGTTGAAGTTTATATTTTCTGAGTTAAATTTTGGGCTATTCTTTATATTGAGGGTCTTGTGAAAGTTATCTTTTATAATTTTTATAATAATCATGAGAGGTAGATAGATATTAGGCCCACTGTAGAATTTTTTTTTAAATAGGAGGCCTGATGATACAACTTTGGCAGTAGAGCAATAGTTGAAATCCAGATAAGTATGATACCAAAATCCCTGTTTTTGTTCAACACTCTGCATTGCTTTTGGTAAAGAGCAGTAGAAGAGGCCACATGGCTGAGTTTAGTGCATGGGTTGAATATTATCTATTAAAATAAAACAGCTCATTAGAATGATGAACTTGTTCTCAAGGTTCAAGGAAAGAATGAACTGAAAATGTTGGGGTACCATGAGGGGAGCAACCTGAGCAAAGACCTCATGTAGGGAAACACAGTGGTATGTTTAAGATGAAAGAATAGTATTTTCATGGTTTCTGTTGAAAAATAATGAGGAGAAACCTCTCAAGATGGTGGGTGTAAGTTCTTATGCAGTATTCTGAACCCCAAAACGAATAGCGGCCATTTGCATCTCTGACAGTTTATAACCTGTGATGAAAAGTGACATAATTCAACAGGGTCAGTTCCTTTTGAGGGCTGTGAGGAAGAATCACTTCCATGTCTCTTAAGGATTTGCTGTCAATCTTTGGTATTATTCCTTGGTTTGGAGAAGCATAACCCATATCTCTTTTTCAGTGAAAAAATGTAATCATGGAATATTGAATCCAGGTGATGAGAAGTAAAGGATTTACTTTAGTAGAAACTGAATAAGGTTACTGGGAAAGGCAGAGGAGATTTTGAGACGTAGCACTGTGTTTTTCCAAAATGTAGTAGCTTTTCTCTATATAGGATACTGGAAAACGTCCTCTTGAAGGCAGGAAGATCCAAACCATATGGAGGCTTGTCAAAACATATTTCTGGGTCAGACTCCTAGAAGTTCTAATTCAGTAGTTCTGTGGTCATACCTGGAATTCAAATTTCCAACAAGTTCTCACTGGTATTGATGCTGGTTTTTTGGGCAATAACCCTGTGAGAACCACTAGACTAAATGGGTACTTTCTAAGCATCTTACGGGACATTCTTGTGCCATGACAATCCACCTTGCCACCTGCAGTCTTTTTACCGTGTACTGCATGAGGATGGCATTTCTGGGTTTATACCTAAGGGAGATGCAAGTTAGTAAGCATTATGGCATCCACACTATTGAACTCTTCATGCTTGATATGCCACAACCATATCCATGTTCGCATCTCTCCTCTCCATATGGTCTCTCCTCTATTTATTATTGCTCTTAAGCGTCCTTTTTTTCTCAAAATTTACACTAATTCAACTTCCTCATTACAGGTTTTCCTCTTTTCCTCCTTTGTCCCATTTTCTATTTACATATATATTTAATATGTATTTGGAAAAGTCCTCCTTCTTGTAAGTAACAAGGAAGATAAGCTCAGTGTATTTATGTACTCAAAATAATTAGATATAGCTGCATAGTGTTTTATGATGAAGTATTTCTAATACTAACAATACTAGGGCCCTAAATCCAGCACTACATAGCACCAAGCATTGCATGAGAATTTGGGTGTGGATTTTCTATCACAGAAAAAATTTGCAATACATATAAAATATTGAAGTAAATCAATTTAAGATTTTGCATGTATTACTCTAGTGACCCGTGTATTATTGTTTCTATAACTAAACCAAGTCTAATGTTATTTTGAAAATCATTGAACCACAATCTTATGAGCTACTAATATTCTCCAAGACACAGTTTTACAGATGTGATAATACTGAGATGTTTAAATTCTATTTTTTTATAAAGTCTCCAGCAAATTTAAGGTTTTTTAATCACAATTTCCTATTATAATTGTAAAGGATAAAGACATGTTACTTGCTCTCTGGGAGAGTCCCCCCACCATCCCCCACACACAGAAACACTGGTCATTCCCTAAATTATATAATCCTTGGGTAAGTCTGTTAAACAATGCCTATGCATGATATTGAAATACATGCCAACTGCCTTTTGCCTCATTTTGATACTGTCAATAATTACTTAATAAAATATTTCAAGGACATTAATATGCTGGCTTGAGTGAAGTGCAAGCTTCCTATGTAAAATTAAACTTTATTTAATAACTAGGATACATGCTTGAACACTTAGATGTTCAAATGTCAAGTTGAAGTTTTGGGAGTTTTAGAAAAACAGTGATAGTATTTAACATGTATATGTAGGATTAACTGGAAACTTAAGAACCTTTGGGAAATAAAGGTTAATTCGCTGATACAATAACTATCAACATAAAAGGATTAGAGTTGTGCATAATGGAAATAAGAACATATGTGTTTGTATGAATAAGAGAGTTTTAAGGACAAATTTGTATGACTGAGTCTAGGAAATAAAAAAAGAGTGAAGAATCCAAATATGATTTGTGATTCCTATGCTGTACAGCTAAAGAACTGTGAAAAACTGGTTAGAAATATTTTGAGAAGCCAGGATAAAGAAACGGGTAAGGACACTGGCAACAAGGTACTTTTGTTTCACCTCAGGGAAGATATAAGTGAGCATCTACCTCTGCTGAACATTGCACATCCATAATTATTACAACACAAACTGGTTAGTGCTATTGTGCAGGTATATTTAGAGGGTCATTGGAGGGTTTCCAGCTCAAGAATACTGGGTAATGCATGTAGCAATAAACAAGGTCAATGCTAATGCAGGAAGAGATGATGAGCAAATTCAACATTACCAGGGATACATGGGAGGATCGAAACACAAGAATGTCTGATGAATAAAAGAAACCAGAGATTGGTGCAGTTATAAATTACACACAAAGTCCCCATGTGAAAAGGCATCAGCTGAAGACCTGCTCAAAGAATGCTGTTCCAATGAGCCTCACCACCATTCTCACCATCCTCACTCCTCATGCAGAGTGCATCACAGAACTGGGATATTTCTTGGAAGCCGCAGTACCCTGAAGAGGGTGTCTGAATTGTGAACACTGGTTAATTAAGAGGAGACCACAAATGAGAGACTTAAATCATAGAAGGCATTGTAAGTGGAGGGTTAACTCTTAAAATTGGACTCACGGAATACCTAAATGATAGGAATCTTATGAGGGAGTGCCACCAACCCCGGGAGAAGCCTTACCCTAGTCAATTTGATGGCTATCCCTAGAGAGAAGTACTCTGCCTCTTTCGTTTTGCTTCCAGGTATGCAACTGGCTGCCAGATTCCAAAGGGGGAAAGTGAAAGTAGGTGAAAATGGGAAAGATCCTGTTTGCAAACAATACCTAGAATGTAATGATATGTCACCTGCCATAGCACAAATTCGAAGCAGGAAAGCAGGCAGCCTCTGGATGAAAGAATCTTATAGGCCTTCTACCAAGAGAGCAATGGGAGCAAGAGCAGGCCCAATTCTGGTTCAGCTTGAAAAATATTGAACATTGAGGGCCCTCATTAAGAAAAAAGTGTACACAAATATGAATACAAAACTGTTAGATCTTTGAAATGGGACTGTGCAGAAGATGGGCCCTAAAGCCTGGGCTTCAGGTAAATCCTCCTCTGAGTAGGGATGAAAAAACAGAAATGTGAGAATAAAGGGGTTTTTTACCGTGCTTTCTCTTTGCCTGAAAAGTGTCTTAGGACAGGACCATAGTATGGAAGCCAGAGACCTTTACCAGGAACAGTAAAAACTTGCTTCATCAGCATTTGAGAGTAAAAGCGTGAAACCTGTCTAATTTCTAAACGCAGCTGAGTTGAGTCAGTGGTGGGCAGGCTGAGAGAACACCCTTCCTTTAATGACAGAATACATCCTGTCATGTGGTTGGCTGGGGTCCTCTTTCTTGTAAAACCTGTAAAATGTAAAACCTCTTTGTTAAGGTTGCTTTTGTGTAATCTTTTGTCAAACAATTCCAATGATCCCTGAGCACAAAAGGCTAGGCTTGAGTCACTCTTACACTGATAGAGATATACTAAGACATTTGTTGTTTCTTTTGTCTCTTTTGATGCTGATGTAAAGAATTCAGCAGAAACACAAGGAATGGAATTTGGGTATCTTGCTACAACTTCTTTAAGTTTCTTCATTTATTTTCTGTGTGAAAAGAAATCTGAAGCTACTGACTTCCTCAAACTGGAACATAAATGATAATTTAGATTTTTACTTCCTCACCTATGATTAAATGATCTATTCATGATGAATGAATTACTTGCGATTACTTACCAACTGTTCTTAAATTGAGGTTCATCAGCTATCTAACTGTATAACTAGTAGTCCTGTTTGATCTCTAAGTTTGCCACACAAATGAAATCATACATAAATATTTTAATATCTCTTGAAAACAACAGATTAGTTGGGTATTTCACATTACTATATAGGCAATGTCATACAAAATACTTTATTCCTATGTTGCAGAATTTTTTATGGAATGACATATGATAAATTTATGGATATACTCCTATCCAATGCTTGAGGAGTCAGCTGCTCTGTGCAGATGCTGTAGTTGCATTTGATATCTTGTGTAATAACCACAACAACTCAATTGAAAATTAGTTCTGCTTTGTAAAAGAAGAAACATTAAGTACAAATAAATAACTTGTAGGAGAATGTACACATCGGTAGAAGTGCAGCTTGATAGTAACTAATGCTACCTGACTACACTCTGCTCATTCTCTTACACAGTCCTGGCTTTTCACGTGTGGTCATTTACCAGAATACCTCCTCCCATAGTGTAGACAGTGGATAAATAACTATCCAAATGTTTAACTTTTACAACTTTTTGTGGGTCTAGATAAAGAAAATATTCATCATGAAGTGGGAGAATCACACGTTCAGCCCTGACTTCATCCTGATGGGACTCTTCACTCACATTCACACTCTTATCTTCCTCTTTGGTTGTGGGTATCTTTACAGTGGCTTTCTTGGCAAACACTATTATAATTCTGCTCATCTACCTGGATATGTGGCTGTATACACCCATGTACTTCCTCCTCAGTCACCTCTCCCTCATGGACCTTATGTTCATCTGCACCACTATACCCAAAATGGCATTCAACTACTTGTCTGTAAGGAAGTCCATTTCTGTAGCAGGGTGTGAAGCCCAGATATTCTTCTATGTGTCTCTTCTTGGTGAAGAATGCTTCCTGTTGGCTGTCATGGCCCATGACCTCTATGTTGCCATTTTCTACCCTCTTCAGTACCCCAGTCTAATGAACTGGAAACTCTGTGGATTCATGGCTGCCTCTTCATGGATCCTTAGTTCCCTTGATGGGATTGTTGATGTAGCTGCTTTGTCCTTCTCCTATTGTGGCTCCCGAGAAATACCCCAGTTCTTTTGTGATGTGCCTGCACTCCTAAATCTCTCGTGCACAGATACCTACACATTTGAAACACTTGTTTTTATCTGTTGTGTATGAATTCCCTTTATCTATCATTGTCATCTCTTATATGCATGTAATTATGGCTGTCATTTGCATAGGCTCTGGGGAGGGTAGGCCCAAGGCTTTCACGACCTGAACTTCACACCTTATTGTCATTGGGATGTATTACAGAGCAGCTATGTTCATATACATGCAGTCCCCTTATAATCATTCCCCAACCCAGGACAAGATCGTTTTGGCCTTCTACACCATTCTCACCCCCATGCTGAACTGCCTTATCTACAGCCTCCACAACAAAGACGTGGCCAGAGCATTCAGTAAGGTGCTAGAGAAGGGGAAATCTAGAGAATAAACTGGATAGTGGTTTAAAAGTTTTTTTTCCTCTCATAACTTCTCTCTCTCTCTGGAACACTAATTTATGTAAAAAACAAGATTTTGCAACAAATGTATGCAAACCATCTGGATAATGTATTTGGAGGCATCAGAATGGTTAGACTCTGGACACACATCTAGTTCATGAAAATACTTTTGCATTCATTTATATTCATTTTTGTTTACATAAAAAACTATTAAAAATCATGAAAGTGAAAAATTAAGTTAATAAAATGGTGTAGTTCAGTACAGAACTAAATAATAAATAAAAGTGTGTTAGGTTTTCCTCATTTTGAAAACCATGACTTATTGAACTGCTTATTTATGACTTACGTACTGTGTTAATTGCTCAAATCATTTTCTTAGTTCATTCTAAACAAATAAATGGAAGAGTCACTGATTTTTCATTTACCAAAGAGCTTGTCTTATAATGAATGTTACATTGGCACATTCATTAAGGAAGCACTTTCTTTTAAATAAACACTTGAATTCCTTGATGTATTGAGCATCTGTATATTTGAAGATTGTCTTTTGGTAGAATCAGTTGTATTCCAGAATTTTTGTAAATAATGCAGTAGCGATTCATAGATTAAAGATGGTGGCATGAGGTGAGACAGAGAACTCCTCCCAAAACAACACATAACATGAAAATATAGTTAATACAAATAATCCCAAAAGAGCAACAAGAAAGAGGACTGTGTCAGACTCAATACACCTAGAGAACAGAGCAGACCTCATGAAACAGGGTAATGTACTAAAGTCCTGATTCAGCAGGACCCAAGCCCTTCCCCTGCCCCAGTTCACCTACAGGAGGAAGAGAAATAGAGCAGGGAGTGGGTGGAAGCCTAGGTCTGCTGAACACTCAGCCCTGGAGATCTGCTTTGGGAGCACAAACCTACATTGCATAGTGCTCTGGAGATTACTGGGGTTGGAAAGCTAAGACAGGTGGAATACTTGGAGAGATGGGGATTCCAGCCATTTTTGAAGGACAGGGATCAACATCCAACTGCTCTGAAACAAAGGGAGGGCAGGTGATCTGAGAGACTTCCTAGCAGCAAGAGAGCTGATGAAGGGGTGGGGTATGCACAGAGCTTGCTGCACAAGAGATGGTATAGGTGGGCAAGGTTGTCTGGGAGTGATATGCCCAGCAGGTTGGGAACTTTCAGGAGCTTCAGGTGCTCCATCCCCCTAGCTGGCTACTCAGCTCAGAGGCATGCCACTGTGATATGCAGACTGTTGTGCATCTTGGCCTGCTGGCACCAGCTTGCAAACTGGCAGTCCCTGCCCAGGCATCAGGCCAGCCAGAGGGAAGCCTGGACTATGGCAGCTACAAACGCAAAGCGGAGGCTTACACCTGTGTGCTCAGCCAATTGGTTATGACAGTGGAAGCATGCGCTGCAGCCAGGAAATGAAGAAACAGCTCTTTCCTCACCCAGGAACCAGAACCACTCCCTGCGATCCTCAGTATCACTCCAGGGACTGAGCAGCTGCAGAGACTAGAGTTTCTGGGCACTAAAGGGCACCACATACAAATATGAAATGTCAAAGGAACCTGGCTCAAACCAAAATCTTACAAACACCAGAAAAAGGATCAAGTGAAACTGAACTCACCAATCTTCTTGAAAGAGTTCAAAATAAAAATCATAAACATTCTCATGGAGGTACATAAAAATATTCAAGAACTCAGGGATAAATTTAGGATGGAGATTCAATCATTAAGAAATTCTATATCTGAAATGAAACATACAATGGAGGGATGTAAAAGTAGATTTGACGTAGTAGAAGAGGTGGTAAATGGAATAGAAAGTATATAAGAGTAATACAAAGAAACTGAGGCACAGAGAGGAAAAAGGATCTCTAAGAATGAAAGAATATTGAGAGAACTGTGTGACCAATCCAAATGGAACAATATTTGCATTACAGGCATACCAGGAGAAGAAGAGAGAGAAAAGGGATAGAAAGGGTCTTTGAGGAGGTAATTGTGGAAAACTTCCTCAATCTGGGGAAGTAGATTGTCACTCAGGCCATGGAGGTGCACAGTTCTCCCAACACAAGGGACCCAAGGAAGACAATACCAAGACATATAATAAACAAAACTGCAAAGATCAAGGATAAGAACAAACTTTTAAAAGCAGCCAGAGAGATAAATAAGATTACATATGAAGGAAAACCTATCAGGTTATCATCAAACTTCTCAACAGAAACCACACAGGCCAGAAGGGAGTGGCATGATATATTTAATGCAATGAAGCAAAAATGCTTTGAACCTGGAATACTCTACTCGAAAAGATTATCATTTAAATTTGAAGGATGGATTAAACAATTTTCAGATAAGCAAAAGCTGAGGAGTTACCTCCCACAAACCACATCTACAGTGTATTTTGGAGGGACTGCTATAGTGTTCCAAAGACTAAATAGCTGTCACCAGGGAAAATAAAACCACAGTAAAGAAAGTAGAACAATGAATTACAAAGCAGATGCAAAGTCAAATCAACTACAAAGTCAATCAAGAGATAGACTAAGAGTACAGAATATGATACCTAATATATAAATAAAGAATGGAGGAGAAAGAAAAAGGAGGGGAAAAAAGAACCTTTAGGTTGTGTTTGTAATGGCATGCTAAGTGATTTAAATTAGACTGTTAGATAGTAAAGGAATTACCCTTGAACCTTTAGTAACCACAGATCTAAAGACTGCAATAGCAATAAGTACATGCCTATCAATAATCACCCTAAATGTAAATGTTCTGAATGCACCAATGACATAGAATCATTGAATGGATAAACAAACAAGACCCAACTATATGCTGCCTACAAGAAACTCACTTCAAACCCAAAGACATACACAGACTGAAACTAAAGGGAAGGAAAAAGATATTTCATGCAACCAATAGGGAGAAAAAAGCAGAAGTTATAGTATTTGAATGAGACAAACTAGACTTCAAAACAAAGAAAGTAACAAGACACAAAGAAGGATATTACATAATGATAAAGGAGTCAGTCCAACAAGAGGATATAACTATTATAAATATCTATGCACCAAACACAGGATCACCTACATATGTAGGTGAAAAAACACTAACAGAATTAAAGGGGGAAACAGAATGTAATGCATTCATTTTAGGAGACTTCAACACAGCACTCACTCCAAAGGACAGATCAACCAGACATAAAATAAGTAAGGACACAGAGGAACTGAAAGACGTATTAGCACAGATGGACCTAACAGACATCTACAAAATACTCCATCCAAAAAAACCAGGATACACATTCTTCTTAAGTGCACATGGAACATGTTCAAGAATAGATCATATACTAGGCCACAAAAAGAGCCTTAGTAAATACAAAAAGATTGAAATTGTACCAACCAGCTTCTCAAACCACAGAGGTACAAAAGTAGAAATAAATTTTGCAAAGAAAATGAAAAAGCCCACAAATACACAGAGGCTTAATAACATGCTCCTAAGTAACCAATGGATAAATGACCAAATACAAACAGAGATCATACAATATATGGAGACAAAGGACAACAATAATTCAACACAAAATCTGTGGGATGCACAAAGGCCATGCTAAGGGGGAAGTATATCGCAATACAGGCCTACCTCATGAAAGAAGAACAATCCCATATGAACACTCTAAATTCATAATTAATGAAACTAGAAAAAGAAGAACAAATGAGGCCCAAAGTCAGTAGGAGGAAATTAAAGATTAGAGCATAAATAAATAAAATCAAGAAGGATAAAACAATAGAAGGAATCAATGAAAGCAGGAGCTGGTTTTTTGATAAGATACACAAAATAGATAACCCCCTTAGCCAGACTTATCAAGAAAAAAAGAGAGTCTACATGAATAAACAGAATCAGAAATGAGAAAGGAAAAATAACTACAGACACCACAGAAATACAATGAATTATGAGAGAATACTATAAAAATTATATGCGAACAAACTGGATAACCTAGAGTTAATGGAAAACTTTCTAGAAAAATACAACCTTCCAAAGCTGACCCAGGAAAAAACAAAAAATCTGAGTAGACCAATTACCAGCAAGAAAGTTGAATTGGTAATCAAAAAGCTACCTAAAAACAACACACTTTTACCAGGTGGTTTCACTGCTGAATTTTATCAAACATTTAGTGAAGACCTAATATCTATCCTCCTTAGAGTTTTCCAAAAGGTGGAAGAGAAGGAAATACTCCCAAACTAATTCTATGAGGCCAGCAACAGTCTAATACCAAAATCAGGCAAAGACATCACAAAAAAGAAAATTACAGTCCAATATCCCTGATGAACATAGATGCAAAAATACTCAACAAAATATTAGCAAACCAAATTCAAAAATACATAAATAAAAAACATCCATCATGATCAAGTAGGATTTATTCCAGGCATGCAAGGATGGTACAACATTCAAAAATCCAAAAACATCATCCACCACCTCAACAAAAAGGACAAAAACCATATTATAATCTCTTTAGATGCTGAAAAAGCATTCGACAAAATTAAACATTCATTCATAATAAAAAATCTCAACAAAATGTGTATAGAGGACAAGTAACTCAACATAATAAAGGCCATATATGACAAACCCACAGCCAACATCATACTTAGCAGTGAGAAACTCAAAGCTTTTCCTTTAAGACAGGGAATAAGACAAGGATGCCCACTCTCCCCACTATTATTCAACATAGTTGTGAAGGTAATAGTCACAGCAATAAGACAATACAAAGACATAAAAGGCATCCAGACTGGCAAGGAAGAAGTTAAACTGTCACTGTTTCCAGATAACATGATACTGTACATAAAAACCCTAAAGAATCTACTCCAGAATTACAAGATCTAATATTTAAATTCAGCAATTCTTTACAGCATACAAAATCAATACACAGAAATCAGTTGCATTCCTATACACTAACAATGAACTGGAAGAAAGGGAAATCAGGAAAACAATTCCATTCACAATTGCATCAAAAAGAATAAAATACCTAGGAATAAACCTAACCAAGGAAGTGAAAGACCTATAATCTGAAAACTACAAGACACTCATGGAGAGAAATTAAAGAAGATACCAATAAATGGAAACTCATCCAGTGCTCATGGATAGGAAAAATTAATATTGTCAAAATGGCCATCCTGCCTAAAGCAATCTACAGATTCAATGCTATCCCTATTAAAATACAAACAGCATTCTTAAATTATCTAGAGCAAATAGTTCTAAAATTCATGTGGAACCACAAAAGATCCCGAATAGCGAAAGCAATCCTGAAAAGGAAGAATAAAGCTGGGGAGATAATGCTCCCCCACTTTAAGCTCTACTGGAAAGCCACAGGAATTAAAACAATTTGGTACTGGCACAAGAATGGACCCATAGACCAGTGGAACAGACTAAAGAGCCAAGTTATAAACCCAACCATATATGGTCAATTAATATACGATAAAGGAGCCATGGATATACAACAGGGAAATGACAGCCTCTTCAACAACTGGTGTTGGCAAAACTGGACAGCTACAGGCTGGAGAATGAAACTGGATTATTGTCTAACTCTATACACAAAAGTAAACCCAAATGTATCAAAGACCTGAATGTAAGTCATGAAACCATAAAACTCTTAGAAGAAAACATAGGCAAAAATCTCTTGAATATAAACATGAGTAACTCTTTCCTGAACGCATGTCCTCGGGCAAGGGAAACAAAAGCAAAAATAAACACATGGGACTACATCAAACTAAAAAGCTTCTTTGCAGCAAAGGACACCATCAGCAGAACAAAAGGCATCCTACAATATGGGAGAATATATTTGTAAATGACATATCCGACAAGGGGTTACCATCCAAGATATATAAAGAACTCAAATGCTTCAACACCCAAAAAACAAATAACCCTATTAAAAAAAATGGGTGGAGGATATGAAAATACACATCTCTAAAGAAGAAATTCAGATGGCCAACAGGCACATGAAAAGATGCTCCACGTCATTATCAAGGTAATGCCATTTAAAACCACAATGAGCTATCACCACACAGCAGTTAGGATGGCCAACACCAAAAAGCAAGGAACAACAAATGCTGGCTGAAGGCAAATTCTGTCGTGCTAAGACTCCTGACACCTTAATATCACCAATAGCCAAATGGTCACCCCACCCCTTAAGATCCATTCACCAACGCAGAACACACCCTACCCCTACTCCTTAAAACCGCACTTCCTCACCCATGAGCTGCAGCTCTCCTCCTAGAGACAGCCATTCTCTCTTTCAGCCATTAAAATCTCTTGCATGGGTCCATGCCTCCCTGAGTCATAGCAAGACACCCTTTCAATGGTGCCATGACTCGAATTGAGGCTCTCCCATTGATCTTGTTCCTCCTCCAGGAATTTGAGCTGCCTTGGGAGCCCTCACTCCCTGATCCTCCTTCACAGACCCACCTCCCATCCCCCCAGTCACTCAATCTCCTGCACAACACTGGCCTTCAATTTGGTTAGATTCCCTTCAGGGTCGACTTAAATGCCCCTGTGGAACCCGAGAAGTGACCATTGAGCATCTGGCACCCCTGTGGTCTCCTCCGGGGCAGGGGAACCCCCACCCAAGGCCTTCACAGCCACGGTTGATTCCCATAGTTGACACTTCTCTTCCTCCCCATGGTGAGAATCCTCATTCACTGAGGCCCGGTCTCCCTTTATCTACTCATAAACTCCTGGTACCAGGTACCAAGCCTCCTCGGCATTTTTTGCATTGACCACCCAGTTAGACGTGGTGAAGACCCCCTAGCCATGTTCGGTCTTCTCCTCAACCTTTCCTTACCACTCTGGGGTGCCTTTGCAATCTGTCAACTGTCTCATTTTCACCATGGGAATTAGCCCTTCCATCCCCATAGACTCACCATTGGAATGTTTACTCGATAATTTCAAACCCCATTCCCTTACTCCCGACCTCAAACCTTTCAAACTTATTTGTTACTGTAATGAGGTCTGGCCACAATATTCTCTAGATAATCAGTCCAAGTGGCCACTCAATGGCTCTTTAGATCCTAATATTCTCTGAGATTTATAAAACTTCTGTGAGTGTATGGGTAAGTGGAAAATGATTCCTTATATCCAGGCTTTCTCCTACCTCCGAACCAAGCCCTCTCTCTGTCTTCCCTGCAATCCTAAACACCTACTACTTGCCTTAAAGTCATCACCCTCTGACAAACCAGATCCCACTACATTCTCTTACTTTGACCCCACTGACAAACCCCCACACTACCGAACCCAAATCCCCATGGCACCTCCTCCTTCTCCTCCTCCTCCTCAGTCACCTGATCTGCCTGGTGCCACCATGGAAACTTCCCAGCCTCCTCCCTGTCAACACCCCCTAGGTCTTTCACCACAAGCTCCCATTGGTGGCAGCATAACAATGCCACCTCCCCAATAGCATCCAGTCCCCCTTCCATGCCGAGATCCCCTACCAAGTCCCCCAGTTATTCGCTCTCGTACCCAAGTCATAGCCCCACTATGAGAGGTAGCAGGCACAGAAGGCGTTTTTTGGGTCCATGCTCCTTTCTCCCTCTCTGACCTGTCTCAAATAGAGAACAGATTGGGCTCCTTCACCTCCAACCCAGCCACTTATATAAAGGAGTTCCAGTACCTGACCCAATTGTATGATCTAATCTTTCACGATGTACACATGATGTACACAACTACTTATGACTTACTTTTTCTCCTGGAGCTTCCCAACATGGCAGTACGTTCAAGGTATACAGTGTAAGAGATGATAAAGTGGGTAAACAAAAATACCAATACCCAAGGAGCACAGGCAAGTCTGGGAACAGACTAAAACTTATGCCGATGAGGTCCACCAAACCACACCTGCTCAGCCTATCAGTGCTGAGGCAGTTCCCGATCGAGCCACCAAGTGGGATTACAACACCCCTGGGGGAGTCATTAGCCGAGATCAATTTATCACTTGTCTCATGGAGGGTCTCAAGAGGTCAGGCAATAAAGCTATCAATTATGAGAAACTCCAAGAAATTCTCCAAGATAAAAATGAAAATCCCTCCATATTCCTAGACTGTCTTACTAAAGCCCTTCTACAGTATATACCAATTTAGACCCTGAGACCCCAGATGGGAGACAACTACTTATGACTGACTTTTTCTCCTGGAGTTTCCCAACATGGCAGTACCTTCAAGGTATACAGTGTAAGAGACGATAAAGTGGGTAAACAAAAATACCAAATGATGGCTAAGGCCTTCCAGCCTGCCTCAACCACTGGTACCCGTGTAACATTGCTTCTCAAGAAACAACCAGGAGGACCTCCAGGTCCATGTTTTAAATGTGGCCTATTAGGACATTGGAATAGAGCTTGCCAAAATTGCCAGAAGCTCCCTGATCCATGTCCAAAATGCCATCAGGAGGGACATTGGGCTGTTTACTGTCCTCACACACCGAGAGGTGCCAGGTCACCAAGCTCTGACAACTGACCTATAGACCTTCTAGGTCTGGCCACCGATGACTTGGGGGGTGCAGGATTCCCACAACCAGCTCCTAACATCACTTTGCGGGAGCACAGGGTGATTATTGTGGTAGCAGGCAAGCCCATATCCTTCCTATTAGACACCAGAGCTACTTACTCAGTCCTGAAGCAGTTCTGGGGGCCCACCTCCCTTTCACAGTCCTCTATAGTCAGGGTAGAGGGCATACCCTGTCAGCCTTTACAAAATCTCATGCTTCACTGCCTCTTTAAGAGTGTTGCTCTCTCTCATTCCTTTTTAGAAATTCCCTGTTGTCCAGTTCCCTTATGGGAAGGGATCTATTTCTAAGCTATGGGCCTCCATCACCTTTACCCTTAGCCCATGCCTCAACTCTAACTCGCCTTCAATGCGTTTTCTACTTGCTCTCCAAACCACACTAGACCCACCTCTCTCGCCTTTTCCCTTACCCTTTGCCAAGTTTACCCCATAGTCTGGGATACCTTACCTCCTCCATCACCACCTGCCCACCCATAACCATCAAATTCAATGCCACTACCACCTTCCCCTCACAATCTCAATACTCCTTACCTCTCAAAAGCCTATTGAGTTTACAACCCATCATCCAAGAGCTCCTACAAAAGGACCTTTTGAGACCAGCTAATTCCCCTTACAATACCCCGATACTGGCTGTCAAAAATCCAAATGGCATTTATAGGCTAGTTCAAGATTAAAGGATTATCAATGCAGCAGTTATTCTAATCCATCCAGTAGTCCCTAATCCTTATACTACATTATCCACTATCCCTTCCCCTTCTACTCACTTCTCCATCCTCGACCTCAAAGATGCATTCTTCACGATACCCCTCCATCTCAACTCTCAAGAACTTTTCCATTTACATGGACTGATCCCATCACCCAAACCTTTACTCAACCTGGACAGTCCTTCCTCAAGGCTTCAGGGACATGAGTCCCCACCTCTTTGGACAAGCCTTGGCACAAAACCTCAAATCCCTCACTCTCTCAGGCTCTACTCTTCTTCAATATGTTGATGATCTTCTTTTATGAAGCCACTCCTTACAAACCTCTCAGCAAAATACAATTCTCCTTCTCAACTTTCTCTCAAAACACAGATATTGGGTCTCACCTTCCAAAGTCCAACTTTCCACCTCTGACCTAACTTACTTAGGGATTCTGCTTACCCCCAGCCATAAAGCCATTACCTTAGAGAGAAAGAAACTCATTCAAAACATACCAGTTCCCTATGCAAAAGATGAAGTCCTCTCCTTTCTAGGACTCTCTGGGTTTCTTCACTCATGGATTCCCAATTCCTTCCTCCTAGCCACTCCCCTCCATTCAGCATCCCAAGGATCCACTTTGGAACCTCTTCTAACACCTGTAGCCAAGCCCTTTCATAGACTCCAAGCAGCTCTTTTACAAGCCCCTGCTCTCCATCTCCCTGATCTCACACACCCCTTCTTCCTGTTCATCTCAGAAAATCAAGGGTTTGCTCTGGGAGTCCTAGGCCACAGGCTAGGGCTCTCCTTTGACCCCATCACCTATCTTTCAAAACGGCTGTACCCCACCATTCGGGGATGGGTCCACTATCTGCAAACACTGGCTGCAGCCACCATTCTCATCCAAAAATCAAAGAAACTCACTTTAGATCACCCACCACTGTTCTTTCCCCTCACCATCTTTCTGAACTCCTCACCTACAAGGGCTTACAAACTCTTGCCCCTTGTAGGATTCTGTCACTTCAAGTTGCTCTGATGGAGGATAATGCCATCAAATTTGAAGTCTGCTGTCCCCTCAATCCTTCTACTCTTCTCCCATTTCCTACCAAATCACAGGAAAAATTAGAATCTTCCCCTGACTCTCATAGCTGCCTACAAATTCTAGAAGAGTTACTACCCTGTCCTTCTCATATCCAGGAGGGAACTCTCCCTCAGACTACACATACTTGGTTCACTGATGGTCCTTTATCCATGAGGGCATCCATAGAGCCAGATATGCCATTGTTTCCCTTGATCAAACCATTGAGGCAAAGATCCTTCCCTCTAACACCACAAACAAACAGACAGAATTAATTGCCCTCACCCATGCTTTTACCTTAGCACAGGGATCTTCACTTACCATCTACAATTCCAATTATGCCTTCCATATCTTACTCTCCCATGCAGCAATCTGGAAAGAAAGAGGCCTCCTCAATACCAAGGGCAGCTCCATTACCAATGCTAACTACATCATACAACTTATAGAGGCCTCATACCTACCAACTGCCATAGGCCTAGTACACTGCCACTCTCATCAATCAGATCAATCTTTCGTCACTCAGGGAAATAACAGAGCAGACGAAGCAGCCAGATGGGCAGCAATGATTTCTATAATATGTGCTCTCACTTCTATGCCTAATGACCCCTCTCCTGCTGACTCTAAATCACCTTCTACTAAAGCCATACTCTCCTATCTACACAATCTATTTTATCCTAAACTCCAATTTTTCAACACTTTCTAAAAACCCACCTACCTCTCTCCTCTTCAGACATTATCTTTCTAAAAACACTTACCACCTCATGTGAAATCTGCCAAAAGGTTAATCTTAATTCACCTTCTCGACCTCCCTCCTTTCCCACTCATCAAGCACGGGGTCTCATTCCTGGGGCCGACTGGCAGATGGACTTCACAAATATGCCCTCAAAGAGCTACTGATACCTTCTAGTACTGGTAGACACATTTTTTAAGTTGGGTTGAAGCCTTTCCTACAACTAACAAACGAGCTCAGATAGTCTCCACCATTGTGTTATCAGAGATCATCCCCCGTTTTGGAGTACCTACTTCCTTACAATTAGACAATGGCCCTGAATTTATGTCCCAAGCTTCCCAGACAAGCGCTAAAGCTCTTAATATCCCTGGCATTTCCATATCCCATACCACCCACAATCCTCAGGTAAGGTGGAGAGAACCAACCGAACTCTTAAATCCATCCTTACCAAACTATCCATAGAACTCCATCTCAACTGGACAAAGCTTCTCCCTTTAGCTCTGCTCTAATTCCACGATTTGCCTTAAAAGCCCACCTCACTTTCTCCTTTCAAGTTTATGTATTGCCTCCCTATGCTTTCACCAGGTCTTAAATCTGAAACCCCCACTCTTTCTTCTCATGTTATATCCCCATTACTCCAACACATCCACTCTCTACTATGGTCCCTTGCTGACCTCTACATGCCAAAACGTCATGACCCACCCTCTCCTACATTTTATCAACCTGGAGATTCAGTCCTCCTCTCTTCTCCTAACCAGGTATCATCACCCCTAACTCTCAAATGGCAGGGACCCTATCAAGTGGTCCTATCCACTCTTACTGCAGTCAAACTTACAAAATTTCCTCACTGCACCCACAACTCCCATATAAAACCCTTTATCTCACCCTCTCTCCCTTCCTCTGAATCTTCCACAGATTCCTACTCCTCCATCCCAATGGGACCACCTACACCTTCAAGTCCACAGACTACAAATCCTCCAGTAATATACTCTACAACACAAACAGAACTTCTCCAAATCTGGTTATCATCTCGGCCTACATCTCTTCCGGCCATCCCCAAACACCACACCCCAGAAGATATAAAAGGACAAATACAACACCTACATAATTGTACTCATTTCCTATGAGCCCAAACTTGCATAACTTTGCTCATTCCCTAGCCATCTTATTAGAACTTCCCCAGTACTCATCCTCTACCACCTTACATATAATAATTCAAGATTTATGGCTGCAGGGAACACTTTCAGACTTCTCCCCAAATGAAATTGCTACCTTTTCCTCATGCATTCTCTTACTTCAAGCCTTATTCTCTTAATAACACTTACTCACTCAACCTCTAACCCCATGGCTCAAACCCTTCCCACATACCTCAATCAAACAATCTCTCACACAGTCCAAATCATCCAAATCTTTAATGGAACTATCCAACCCCCTTCCTGGGTCTGTCTTCACCTTTCTCAGTTAGCAGACTCAGTAACCCCTGCTCCCTTAACAGCCTGGATCAATACCTCAACAGGACTTCACTTCACTGAAACAGCTAACCCCAGAGGCACAGCCCTAGCTGAGGGATCTGACATCAGACTACCAGGAGGACTAAAAAGCATTAGACAAACCTTGAAAGCCCACCAACTTCCCCAATGAGCCATTATCAGCCTATGGCAAAGTAAACTTCATATGACCCATCCTGCCCCCTTATGCATTTTTCTAGCCCAACAAGACCACTATATTCCAGTAGGCTCTCTAGATCCTTCCCTCTGCAAACACTTCCTCCAACTCCTTCCACCATCAAAGTACCACAATACTAACCACGTGGGAGCTCTCTTAAGAGTCCCTGGATATCACTCTTTCCAAGGCAGTATAAATGCCACCACATCCCAATATTACCAAGACAGAGGAAAAGACCCCCTAAAGGACACTACCCTAGCTCATAGGAGAAACCAAGAATGCAAAAAACTAGACATGCCCGAAGGTAGAATCTTCTTAAACCAAAAATATACAGCTCTCAGCCAAGAAAGTCCAGCCAAGATACAACCAGCCCCACCTCTATCCCCTTTAACAGTTGCAGCATTAAGCTCCTCTGTTCAAATATGGTATAAATTTCAGGCAGTTCAACATTTACTCCCCAAACCATCCCCAGATCTCCTCCTCTTATCCTGCTTTGACATCATAGATTGTCTATCCTTGGAAACAGGCATCTTTTGGGTATGCAGAGATAGAGCATATGTCTGCTTGCCAACCAACTGGATTGGGACTTGTACTTTAAGTCTCCTTACTCCCACCCTTAGCCACACCTGACTTAACCATTCCTGTCTCCCATATAAACCACATCACAGTGCACCATATTGTACAATTAGTTCCCCTAATTGCTACCCTAGGAATAATCACAGGTACCAGAACAGGAATTGGGACTTCTAGGACTATCTCTTTCAGAATTTGCTAAACTATCAAGGTAACTCACAAAATGGTTAAAAGAAGTCTCTAACCATTTAAAACACCTACAAGATCAAGTACACTCTCTAGCCTCAGTTGTTCTCCAGAATCGCAGAGGTCTAGACCTCCTTACAGCTGCCCAAAGCAGCATATGTGCCCTACTCCAAGAACAATGCTGCTTCTACACCAACAATTCCAGTCCCATTCGGGACGGTGCAAAATGCCTCTGTGAATGAGCCTCCAACCTTCTAGAAAGCCCCCCTAAAAATCCATTCCCTTATCACTTCAATTGGCTCCTTCCCATCCTAGCCCCTATTACCTTTATTATTATAATTCTCCTTTTCCTTCCCTGCATCATTAACCTATTCCAAAAATTCATTCAAAATCAAATTTTGAAAATTTCTAACCATACTCTCAACCAGTTATTCCTCCAGGAATATCAAGGTCTTCTCACAAAGAATAGCAAAACCAGGTATGATGACATCACGAATCATCTCAAGATGCCTGCCCTTCCCCAACTCTACAGCAATAGCCTCGCCAACTCCAGAATCTGTGCCCCTTTCCAGCAGGAAGTAGCTAGAGAATGAGATTCTATACCTAGTTCCCCAGAAGCCCCTACTAAGAAAAGAAAAAGATGGGAATGAAGGCAAATTCTGGCACGCTAAGAGGCCCAACACCTTAAGATCCAATCACCAACAGCCAGATGGTCATACCACCCCTTAGGATCCTATCACTAATGCAGAACACACACTAGCCCTACTCTTTAAAAAGTGCTTCTTCACCCATGAGCTGCTGCTCTCCACCTAAAGACAGCCATTAAAATCTCTTGCATGGGTCCGTGCCTCCCTGAGTTATTTCAGGGTAAGGAGGGTCATGGAGAGATACCTTTTCACTGGCATGGGAGCTGCTCCTGTGGATGATGGGGAGGCCCCAGTGGATGCGGTGGCAGAAAGTGCCACTTCTCCTACACTGTTGGTGGGAATGTAAATTAGTTCAACCATTGTGGAAAGCAATATGGAGGTTCTTCATAAAACTAAAAGTAGAAATACCATTTGACCTGGGAATTCCACTCCTAGGAATTTATCCAAAGAAAACAATTTCTCAGAATCAAAAAGATATATGCACCCCTATGTTTATCACAGCACTATTTACAATAACCAAGATATGGAAGCAACCTAAGCGTCCATCAGTTGATGAATGGATAAAGAAGAGGAGGAATTCCTGGGTCAAATGCTTTCCACAATGGTTGAACAAATTTACATTTCCACCATTAGTGTAGGAGTGTTTCCCTTTCTCTTCATCCGCACCAGCATTTGTTGTCCCTAGTCTTTTGGATGTTGGCCATCCTAACTGGTGTTAGGAGATACCTAGTTTAATTTGCATTCCCCTGATAATTATCTAGACTAAGAGAAAAAGGTTGAAACAAACACTTGTTTTTCTGTTTAAGAGATTGTGGGTAAAATCGTAACATTTCCAGAGTATCTCCCCAGTCTCTAGTGCATTTGCATATCCTCAGGAGTGGAAAGAAATTAATCTCCATGTCAATGGGTAATTACCTGGGCAACTCAGGGCATGTCTGAACCTGGGAGTTTAAAGGGAGGGGCTAGTGTGCATGCTTGCTTACTTCTTCAGGAGTAGAGGAGAGAGATGAACCTGGATTGCAGTTTTTAAGCAATAAATTGATTTTAAACTTTATTTCTCCCTTTGTGTTGATAAAATTGTAACATTTCTGGAATATCTTGCCTGTCTTTAGTGCATTTGCATATCCTCAGGGGTGGAGAGAAGTTCATTTCCATATCAATGGGTAATTTACCAGGGCAACCCAGGGTCTGTCTGAACCTGAGAGTTGAAAGGGAGGGGCTTGCTTGCTTGTTTGTTTGCTTGCTTGCTTCTTCTGGAGCATAGGAGAAAGAGGACCCTGGACTGCAGTTTGTAAGCAGTAAACGGGTTTTAAACTTTATTTTTCCCTTTGATTTCGGTTCTTACAGGTATTTTGCCCAGGACTTCCTCTCCCCAGACTTACATCTGGCAGCAGTAAGAAGGGTGACTCTGAACCCAAAATCTGTCATAATGGGTGCAACCTTTGGGAAGACTGCTCCTGTGGATGATGGGGAGGCCCTAGTGGATGCAGTGGCAGAAGGTGCCACTTCATCTGTTTTTATCCCCCCAGATGAGGGGCTTCCAAGCTGGGAACCCCTAGTGGGGACTTGATCTAGGGTAGAGTACTTCTTAGAGGGGTGGGGCCTTCCTCAGAACTGGGGAAGGTTGGAAACACCAGAAGCAGCAGAATTAGCACTCCATGAGTTGGAAGACTGTTTGGAGACCTTAGGGGGCCATGTAGAGGCTGGTGTTGCATGGTCTCTTTTCATTGAAATAGTGAAAAATGTTATACAGGAGAAAGGATTATTGAGAGGGTTAGCAAGGAGAGAGAGGGATGTAAGCGGGAGAGAGACACACTTCAACATAGCTTGGAGGAGCTGGGCAATAACCTATGGGATGCTGTTAAAGAAGAGAGACAGTTACTGAAAAGCAGGTCACACTCCTAGAAGATTACTTAGCAGTGGTGAGGGGGAAGACAGCAGGAAAATCCACGTTGCAGGAGGCTGTGCGGAAGGAGGAGGAAAGAGTAGTGCCTTCAGCCCCAGAAATGGTGGAAGAGGAGCTGAGGGAGAAGAGGAGGCAGGGTGATTGGCTGATCTGCTATACAGGCCACTCCCTGAGGTACCACCTTCTCCTGTTTTAAAGGCCCACCCAGCTGTAATTAAGAAAATAAAAATGAAATTGAAAGGGCAAGCTCCCAGATCCTATTTCAGCCAATCGGAGTTTAGTATCTCTCCAGTCAGCAAGAAGTACACCCACCACCCCTAGACCCTGCCAACTGACCAAAGCCATGACTCATCACCCCTGCAACTATCCCCAGGCCCAGCCAATCAGCCAGAGCCACGGCCATCACCCCCCCAAACCACCTTGGAAACCCATAAAACCTTTGTTCTGGGGAAAACGCGCTCTCTTTCTCTGGTATCTTGCCACTGCGTTGGTGTAGATGAGAGATTGAGCTCGAGCTAACTCGAATAAAGGCTCTTTGCTTTTGCATCGGTGTTGGCTCCTTGGTGGTCTCCTTGGGATTCGCGACTTTGGGCACAACAGAAACAAACGTGGGATCCCCAGGGGGATGAGAGGCCTCCTCCCCAGGTTGTGGAGCACTCCATGTTCTGCCCCTATACTCAGGATAAGCTGGTGGACATGAGCATCTGGCATAGGCAGAGGCCATTGGAATTTCTGCCTACATGGCTTTTACGTGTCTAGGATATGGGGTTGGAAAACATTGTTACGTCAGGTACTGAAATGAGTAGAATGGCTTCTCTGATGACTCACCCTTTCCTCCGGCAGCGGTTACAAAATGCCTGTCATACCTCAGAGAATCAGACACTCCTGGAATGATGGACAGCCACCATCAGGATTGTTTGGCCTAATCAGGGTGATTTACCATATTTTCTCAGTAGTTGGAAAACATATGCAGAGCTCCAACAGGTACTGCAGGAATTGTGTATGAAAAATACCATCTATAATATGGACACCCAGGACCTGATGAGGAGATGTTCACTATAGAAATGAGAAACTTGGTGCTGCATACATCTCCCACATCTCTCTTTGGGTCTCTAGTAAATACTCTTTCCCCCCACCTAAGGAAACCCATAAGGGAGGCTACTCATACTCTAGCAGATCTGGGGGAGGTTGAAACAATAAGGGCACAGAGAGAAGTACCAGCCAACACTGAAAGGAGAAGTGCAAAAGGCCCCATGAAAATCCCGAGGATCCACATGTGGGTTGTTTTGATAAAGGCCAGGGTAATGAAAGAAAAACTTGATGGGCAGCCTAATAGACTACTGTTATAACTGTGACGCCAATTAAAGCCAGAGCAGCAGTTCCACCACTGAGGTCCATTATATGAAAACCACAGTCAAGGCCTCATGTCCAGCCTGTGTACCTGCAAAACTTCATGGGAGACAGTATTCAGAATTTGCCTGAGACCTCACCCTCACAGGAGGGTGATTGGGCATTGCTGTTCAACTGGGGGGGGGGATCAAAATCCCCAACTTGGTGACATGGTGGGAACCAGAGGCCACATGTAGAATTAGCAATTCATTGGTCCCCTTTGAATGTACAATGTGTCCTATCACTGGTGAACACAGGAGCTGAGTGTTCTTTAATTCATGGCAATCCTGAGCATTTTCTCAGGACACCTGCTGTGATAGATGGCTATGGGGGTAAGGGGAGTGAAGAAAGCCCAAATCTCATTAGGTATAGGGTGTTTACCACTAACGGAGTATACTGCGTACTTTCTCCCATTGCTGAATATATTTTGGGTAGATATACTGCAAGGCAGGTGGTTACAGACCCCTGCAGTTGAGTTCAGACCGAGCGTGTGTGTGGTAAAAGCAGTTCTGAGGGGACATGGTAAGCACCCATCTGTAGCTCTGCCTGTACCTCAGTGGGTGACAAATATTAAGCTGTATAAATTGCCTGGGGGGGCAAAAGGAAATTAGAGAAACTCTACAGGAGTTGGAGAGGGTGGGCATCATAAAGCTGACTCATAGACCTTTTAATTCCCCAGTGTCAGCAGTGAGAAAGCCAGACAGCTCCTGGTGTATGACTGCAGACTACAGGGAATTGAATAAATTCACACCCCCTTTGCATACTCCTGTCACCTCTATAGCAGACATTCTGGACACCCTCAGCCATGAACTCAGAATGTAGTAAACCTTGCTAATGCTTTCTTCTCTATTGACATAACACATAAAAGCCAGGAACCATTTGCCTTCACATGGGAAGGCCGGCAGTGGACATTCACTCTCCTCCCACAGGGATACCTCCACAGTCCCACCAACTGTCATGGGCTTGTAGCCCAGGATTGGCCACATGGAAGAAACTACAAACAGTGCGGTTGTATCACTAAATTGATGACATTACTCTCACATCTGATTCTCTTTCAGATTTAGAAGGGGCATTTCTTGGGCTCTTGCAACATCTGCAGGAAAAAGGATGGGCTGTGAACAGCACCAAGGTTCAGGGACTCAGTTTGTCTGTGAAATCCTTGGGGACTGTCTGGTGGGATAAAACCAAAGTTGTTCCTGAAACAGTTATAGACAGGGTCCACGCTTTCACCACCCCTACCACTGCGGTAATCTTACAAGTGTTTTTGGGTCTTTTGGGTTCCTGGATAGTGTTTATCCTGCACTTGGCACAAATTCTGAAGCTCTTATACCAATTGGTATGAAAGGGCATCAGGTGGGACTGGAATGAGACATGTGCAGCTGCTTTTACTGCTGCCGAGTGGGCAGTCAAGGCCGTACAAGCCTTGAATGTAATGGACTCATCAAGATCCTATGAACTAGATATTCATGAAACTGAAGATGGTTATGGATGGAGTCTTTGTCGGTGGCTTGAACAGACCTGCCAACCTATTGGATTCTGGTCTCAACTGTGGAAAGGAGCAGAGGTCCGGTATACCTTGATAGGGAAGCAACTGGCTGCTGTGTAGCACACCTTGCTGGCTATGGAGCCTATCACCAGAACAGCTCTGACCAAGGTAATAATCACCTATCCTATCATGGGGTGTGTGAGAGACTAAACCCAAAAGCCATAGAGTGCATTGCACAGACGCCTACACTGGCCAAATGGGCCACATACTTACAGCAGTGCAGTGCTCTCTCTACTACCCCAAAAGTGGAGAACTCCAATGCTTATTGGGACCAGTGACCTATACCAGTGGAAAGCAGAAAGGACTTGCTTTTCAGCCCTTGGTAACCAATACTCTTTATCAGGAGGGAAAATCCCCTATACCTGAAGATGTGTGGTACACAGACAGTTCCAGTCATGAGCAGCCCCTGAAGTGGAGGGCTGTGTCTTTCCGTCCTAAGACTATGACTATATGGATGGAAGATGGAGAAAGGAAAGGCAGTCAATGGGCTGAGTTGCAGGCAGTATGGCTCGTGATCATTCAGAAGCCTTCCCCAATAGTTGTCTGCACTGACAGCTGGGTCATCTTTTGGGGCTTGACCCTGTGGCTATAAACATGGTGTCATGCCAACTGGATGGTTGGTCACCAGTCCCTAAAGGGGCAAGAGCTGTGACAACACCTATGGGCCTCTGGTCGGACTAAGACTGTTACTCCATATCATGTGACTGGCCATTTGCCTTTGGCATCCCCAGGGAATGATGAAGCAGACTCATTGGCCCAGGTGCACTGACTGAAAGGAAAGCCTGCCTCTGATGTGGCCCAGTGGCTACACCAGCGTTTGCTGCATGTCGGACAAAAGACAATGTAAGCTGTAGCCCACTGGTGGGACATGCCATTGACCTTTGAAGAAGTCAGCAGAGCCCAGGAGTGCTTTGTGTGCTCTCAGAGGGATGTGAACTGAGTCCCACAGCAACATGGGGCAATAGTAAGGGGGCCAATACCCCTTCTCAGGTAGCAAAGACACTAATTTGGGCATCTGGCCATATCAGGATATCATTATTCCATGAAATGTGTAGACATGGCCACTGGACTATTGGTTGCTTTTCCTGCACATCGTATAGATCAGCAAACCACCAAGAGGGGTCCTGAGTGTCTCTTTGCTGCCTATGGCTGGCTGCACGTGATTGAAAGAGATCAAGGCACCCACTTTACTGGACATGAGTTACAAAAATGGGTGCAGCAATTAGCAATAAAGTGGAAATTTCATGTACCATATAGTCCTACCAGGCAGGCATGATAGAGAGGTACAATGGCTTTTGAAATCTGGCCTGAAGTCAGACACCAATAGTCTATGGGGTTGGTCAGTTCACCTATGGACAGTGCTGTGGCGTTTGAATGAGAAGGCATGTAAAAGGGCTTTGAGCCCCATGGGTATGCTCACCTTGCTGCTATACAATTGTACATTCAAACCAAAAAAGAGTTATTGAATCCAGGATATGGCCAGCAGAGCAACATCCTGCTGCCAGCCCCTACTGCATTAAGCCCTGGACACACTTTTGAATGGACCTGGCCCTCGACATTTTGACACATGGACCAGCGATGTCTGGCCCTTCTGGCAGCTTGAGGGAAAGGCCATGAAGCTGACCTTGTGTGTATTCCTGGAGTAACAGCTGATTGCCCCCCAAATGTCATGGTAATGTACCTAAAACATCCAGGAGGTAAGAGCATCTTGGGGGGAAGTTTTGTTTTATCTTTATGCCAAGTGCTTGTACCTCCAGTAGCCATGTCTATTGACCCATCTGTAACTCCCACAGGGAGCGGGGTGAAAGTATGGTATAGACCAGGATTAGATCCCATTCCTGACACTGTTTTATCACAGGATCACTCTCTTGCATGTATCCTACCTGATGGAAAAGATTTGCCTATGCTGGTGTCATTAAAACATGTATCTTATCACCCTTAAGGTAATTTTCTCCTAAAGTCCTTGTGGCTTGAATGCGTCCCCTGGCTGCAGCTGCCACATGATGATCGCTCTGAGCCCTCGATTACTGCCTGCCTATGGAATGGAAGAGCTATGGACTTAATGTGCATAAGACTTTGAAACTCACTGAATCCTCCAGCCTGGGGATTATCATGATTTTATGCTGTTGGTATTGTTATGTCATTAGTCTGGTCATAATGCTACAGCTCTCTCACCCAGGGACCATTGCAGAAGGGGAAGAAGTAGATTGTAAGGTGAGATTTCTGGAAGGGTAGCCTGTGGGTAAAATTGTAACATGTCCATAATATCTCACCTGGCTTTAGTACATTTGCATATCCTCAGGGGTAGAGAGAAGTTCATCTCCATATAAATGGGTAATTACCAGGGCAACCCAGGGTCTGTCTGAACCTGAGAGTTTAAAGGAAGGGGCTGGCTTGTTTGCTTGCTTGCTTGCTTCTTCCCGAGCAGAGGAGAAAAAGGGCCCTGGACTGCAGTTTGTAAGCAATAAACGGGTTTTAAACTTTATTTCTCCCTTTAACTGATTTCGGTTTTTAGAGGTATTTTGCCCCAGGGTTTCCTCTCCCTGGACTGACAGCATCCGCTCTCTTCTTTCAAAGAATCCCAATTTACATTTATTGGGATGCCCTGGGATTATCTGAACTCATTAGCTATTGTCACAATTTAGGAGGGATTTGGACTTAGTGCAAGTCTCAAGTGCATTAATATACTCTATTAATGACATCATGAAAATATCAGAAACAAAGGGCAAGCTAAGACTAAGCATAATATCTGATGGTGGGCTACTAATAATAACATATATGACCAACCAAAGCTCGTTAATCAAGTCAGCAAAGGTCCAAAGCCTGCTCAGACAGTAAAATTCTTAAGAATAACATGAGCAGGAGCCATCTGAGATGTTCTGTGTTAGGCTACAGGCATCAGGGGAAGGGGTGAGCCTGATGGACAAGCTCAGGCCTCACCAAACAAGGCGAAGAGACCAACAGGTCCCTGTCTGACAACATTCCAGAGCCTGATGGGTAACCCTCCCAACTAGAGCCCTTCCCCCAAGCTAAAGGATTAGCGATAACTTTACAGTACCTGGCTAAAGGCCAATGAGAGACCCCCACATACCCTAGATGAGCCAATCCTAGCGTCAATGTACACCTTTGAACTTCCTCCCCCTTCCTTCTTTAAAAACTTGCTGCCTGCCCAGCTGGGTGTGACTTCTCTGGCTTGTAGTACCCAGGCCGTGGAACATCACCCGGGGGTGGCATTCAAATAAACTACCTGGCCCTTTGATGCCTCTCTTCGCCTGCTTATTTTGGCTAAAATTTATCTTACATATGGTGCCGAAAAAGCCGGGAAGGAGTGTGAGCGTGGAGCCCCGACCGGCCACTGGTGGCTCTGCCCCCTCCTTCCCCGACCCGGGACCTCAGACTGCTCTCCGACGCGTGGACTATTTTCTGGTGAGTCCCTCAGTTTCCCCCAGTCTGTTTCCCTCCCTAACTCCATTTCACCTGGTCTGTTAGAAATCCTACGTACGTCCAGGTAGGGGCAGCTGGCCCCTTGGGCATCCAGCCCACCCTCTGCAGGCATCTGGCCTGCCCCTGGCCCTGCGGTACGGGAGACATCCCTACCCCAGACCCCAGGACGTCTGCGGGCATCCGGCCCACCCCTGGCCCTGTGGTGGGGGAGATGTCCCTCACCCAGGCTCCCAGGATGTCTCCCCTGACTTGGCGCGCATGGGACGCTGGGTGCTCCTCTCAGCGGGATTAATTGGGGAGTGATACAGGCATGGGGAATCAGCCCTCAAAAGCGGAGGCTCAGACCCCACCGTGGTGTCTCATTTCTAATTTGGCTACTCTGTATTTGTCCCGTGAAGTTCGCAAATAAAAGCTAGTCTTTCTTTGCTCTGAGGCCGAGCCTCAGTATCCCTTGGACAATCAATCTCGCTGACCCCCTGAGGGAACTTTGAATTTTAGCCTCCTCACCATCCTTAATTAATTATTGCCCCTGGAACGGAGAGTAGAGTGAAATCTCATATGTGTAGGCTTTCTGAACTTTGCACTCCCGTCCAGACCTTTATGTTGTGTTCAATGACTCAGGTTTTTCTAGTCCGATCTCCAGTTAAAGATTGTCAGCCTCTCTTACTCTGCCCAGTCCTTCCTTTTCAGATTCTCCAGAAAACCTCAGTCATTGCCTCCCTCAGCTCGCGATCCCCTCCCCATCTCTCCACCACCATCTTTAAGACATTCTCAACCATGCCGTTGTCCTGCTCTCCTCTTCCGGTAGCTGCACCACCCCCTCCCCCTCTCCTTCCACCTTCACCGCCCTCTTCTCCCACCAGAACACGCTCCTCCCACCCTCTAGTTCCAGAAGCCAGAGACAAGAAGCTGAGAAGAGGGAAGGCAATTGAATATCAGTGACTCAAGACTTTATATCAGTTTGTCTGTCTGTGTATATGTTTTTGTGTGGGGGATGTTGCTGACTGTAGTCATTGTATCTCAGTTGTACGTTTGTGTGTCTAGGTGTATAGATGAAAAATATTTTATTTAAAAACAAGCGCTTGTGAAAATTGGGCATTCTAAAACTTCAAGAAAATCTGATAAAAATGTTAAGCATTAATGCTAATTTGGGTTTGGCTGAGGAGGGCATGTCCTTGTTATCAGCTGCCCAAATTTACCTAAGGTCATTTAAGTCAATGTTATCTGCTAAATCTTTTAAGAATAAAATGCTTAAAGGCTTGGCTTTGTCTAACATTCAGTAAGGGTTTTGTAAGTAATCTAGCATAGTTGCTAAAAATAAGTAAACAAGCCTAGCAAATAAATATCTTAATAATACTGTATTAATGTATAACAGTATATATACATATGTATTTATATGTATATATATATGTAAACAGCCTGAGAATTTTTGTAGTAACCAAAATTCTTAAAGTTTACTAAGTTATCTAGACATATTTTGTGCCTAATAAGAAATTGTGCTATAAAGCACATTTCCAAAAATGATAACATACGTTCATAAATGTATCAATCTGAAGAATGCTAGTGTAAGTTTACAGTAGCCTATTTTTCAGTGTTCACTGAAGGTAAAAATAATAGTTTTAAGTTCTAATCAAAACTACTTAAAGTAGTAAGGAAAACATTTCTGCATGCTAAAAATATGTCTTTTGATAAGAGGAAGTAGAAGTAACTTTGTTCTAAAGTACAGCTGTTTATTTAGAAAGATCTAAATGTAAAAAGAAAGTTGTAAAGAATTTGTAGAAGAATTTAATATGGTCATGCTATATAAAATTAAAGCAAATGAGTCTCAGTATCAAGTACACAGCAAAATTAGAATTCTGTTTTCAATTAAAATGAAAGTTTTCTTAACTTTTAGTCTGCTTTTAATATTGAAAGATTGTAGAAAGTTCTAATTGTTTTATCAAAGCAGTTTCTTATGCTTAAAGTCTCAGTGAGTTGTCAGAGTATTTAAGAAAATGAGATCTTAATATTAAAAGGACTAAAAGCTAAAGTTTGCTAACAACTGTGTAACCTTTTATTTGCTGTTGAGTTATTTTGTTGTCATTCTGGTTAAATAGATAAGTATTGTGTCATAGCAACCTACAATCCTATTTAAGCAAGTGCCTTAAAACTTTTAACAGCTTCCCAAAATCAAATTCAAAAAGGCACTTTTACCTCTAGTTAACTCTGATATTTTCCAGAAGGCCCCTGGAACATGTCAGAGGAACTTTTTCTCAATGGAGAAAATATTTGGCTAATTTAGCTTATTTATCTGATATATAATTACCTGCTTAATTACCTAGAAAGCACTGTCAAAAAGAATAATACTAAACTTTGTTACTGAATGTTTTGTTACAGAAATATAAGAATTTCCTTATGTTGACTGTCTTACAGTAAATTCTCATCAAATCTTAGCCATTGTCATTTATAAGTCTTTTGTTATTTATAATCACTAATTTATTACTCTTAAGCTAGTAAAGAACTAGATTTCAGCAAAACAGGTATTAGTTATATAGGATTAAGTAAACTAAGGAAGATGATTTTGTAGCTCTTTGTTTCAAATGTTGATAAAGTGTTTTAAGCTTTTTTCTCTTAAGCTGACAGCAGTTTAGTAAATGACTGCCTTTATAAGCAGAATTGAAACTTTATCTTTCTCTCTACCTGATCCCTCCAGAATTTAAAAACTCTCAGTAACTATTTTTATATTTCATGGCACTATGTTTATTTACACAAGTTCAGTAAGAATCCGCTTTCCTTGTAAGAGGACCAATTAAAAACACTGGTTATATTATGAAGGCTTTGATTAGAACTTCATACCTGAGAGACACGTGTATAAACTCAGATATGAACAGACAGCTTTAAGGAACTAAGATTGACTTTATAAAACCAACAAAGCCCCTTAGAAGAACTGGCCTGGTACCTTGCTTATAGAGTTCCCAGCAGCTTTACCAGGTGAGTAAAGAAGGTCACTGCCTGACAGGTGCAGGAACCTCAGAGAAGGGAGGAATTAACCCAAATGTACAGGTACTGCAGGCACAACCTGAGGGCAAGGTTAGCTTGGCTTTCTCGTGTCAAGAAGCCTTTAAAAGTCCAATCTGAAATTACTTATAAAAAGTTCCAGCAAAGCATATTTAAAAGCGCCTATGTAATCAATTGCTCTTCTTGCTGCACTTATGCAAATAATCAAGCCAACTGTTAATTATTTTCTTAATCTGGATACTTCTAATACAAATGAGGGTGATTTTAGAGAAAAGTATTCTTTCAATAATGCAGTCTTATCTATACTAAATTCCAGTACTAGTCATTGAGATGTAAACTCGATCCAGAATTCCAGTTCCCCATAATGGCCTGGCTAATGCCCCTACTAGGCCCCTTAATAACAGTTTGTGGTTTACTCTTAGTTGCCCCTTGTGTCTCCAGGTTCCTCCAACAGTAGCTAACCCAGATGACCTGGGTCGTCACCAACCAGGTGTTACTTCACCATTACACACCTCTTCCCACTGAGCCCCCTCCTTCAGCCTAATACCAGCCTCAAACCCCCACGATGCCCCTTGTCAGCTGTAAGTAGCCAGATTGAGTCATCGCCCATTATGACCAAAAGGCTGGAATATTAGGCTGCACGCATCAGGGGAAGGGGTGAGCCTGATGGACAAGCTCAGGCCTCACCAAACGAGGTGAAGAGATGAACAGGTTCCTGTCTGACAACATTCCAGAGCCTGATCGGATAATCCTCCCAACTAGAGCCCTTCCCCCAAGCTAAAGTATTAGTGGTAACTTTCCAGTACCTGGCTAAAGGCCAATTAGAGACCCCCACATACCGTAGATAAGCCAATCCTCACACCAATGTATACCTTTGCTCTCCCTCTCCCTGCCTTCTTTAAAAACTTGCTTCCAGCCCTGCTGGGTGTGATTTCTCCGGCTTTTAGTACCTAGGCCACGGGAACATCACCCAGGGGTGGTATTCAAATAAACTACCTGGCCCTTTGTTGCCTCTCTTCGCCTACTTATTTCGACTAAAATTTATCTTACATTCTGCAATTAAGAATAAATTGCTGTGATTATACACCCATAGCACCAAACAAGAAGCCCAGTGTATATTTATTTAAATTTTAGAAGATGCATATTCCACAAGTGAGAATATTGTTAGCTCCCATCTGTAAACTACACAAAAAAGCTGTATTTAAGTAAAGACTTGAGCAAAAGCAAGCCGTATCTAAATCACAAAAAGTAACCACACTCTCAGTACCTTTGACCCCTTATGACCCTCACTCAGATGGAATTTTAAAAGTATCTGCTATCCATACCCATGCAGACTAGAGCTTGAGACAAAAGCCCATGAGTGCTTCCCAATAGCAACTATTGAAATTTTAAACCAGAAAATTCCCAAATGCTGCTGCCCAGTAGACACCATTTGAGAGACAATTATTAGCATGCTGTTGGGTATTAACTGAGACTGCCTCAATGACTGAAGTGAAACCTGATGAGACGGAGGCCATGGGTATAATCAGAGTAGGGTGAAGGCATCTGGAAAAAATGAGGCAGAATATTTGCAGTCAGAGCAATGTAATTACATGCAAGGAAACCCCCTACCAAAACTCCATGTTAAACATTAAGCTCTAGAGTCATTCTTCAGTGAGATCAGTTGATATTCCCCAGATAAAGGAAAGTAGCCCATGTTTTTATTATGTTAATCACTTGTAATCATGTGTAAGGGACATAATGTCTCATCAAGGATAAACATCCTAAGACCACTTTTAACAAGTCCACACTGCTAAGCCCTTTATCAATTCCCAAAAATCCTCAACTGCCTATAAATCCCCTAGACAGTGCACAACCCCCTGGCGTGACCCAGGAGCTCTGTCCTCTCACTGTATTTCTAAATAAAAGCCTCTCCCTGCCTCTCCTACCATGGGTGTTTCCTAAGTTCATTCTTCAACTCTGCAAACAAGAACCCTGGCATCACTGAGATATCCGTAATATCTTGGGTGATGTTGTTGGATTCTCCCAGAGGAGGACGCCGCCCCAGATCACTCACGAAAGGCGTCTCTTGATGCAACAAGCAAGAGGAATTTATTCAGGAACCAGCTAGCTGGGGTCCAAGTTAGCCCGACGCAGCGGGTCTCAACAAGGACCCCGAGCACTCAAAACCAACGGTTTATATAGCATTTTCAAAACACTTAACTCTTAGTAATTTTCTACAGCTGCACATTATCTTTGCAAGACAAGACCACTCCTCAATTGTTAGGGAGGTTCTGCACGATAAGCTTGGTAAGTAGGATTAACTGACCAAGGTTAGCTGACCGAAGGCCACAGCTGCCCCCATCCCGGTGTTCATGATTAACTTGTTTTCCAAGGCCTTACCCAGTTCCAGTTTTTTTCTTTTAAGTCACAACCTCAGAAAACTGCTTCTAGGCCCTTAAGATGGCTACTCTTATGCTAACTTATTCTCATTCTTACAATGTCAGAGAAACACTCTAATTAAGAAGGCAGTGCCCAGAAAAGTTCCATAGTAAAATAAAAATAGTTCATACAAAAGCTGGCTGCCAGGGGAAGGCAAAGAAGCCCACACCATATCCATGAGCAAATAGCTTCTTTTCCTCTAAGACTGATGTTAGAGCCACCTGATGAACTGCCAGAACTGAAGGCTGCATGGGCTATGCCCTGTGAACAGCTCTCAGCTGAACAGCAAAGAGCGTCTTAAAATAGCAGTTTCAAGATGAATATGTGTGGGTAGAATTGTGATATTTCCAGAATATCTCACCTGGCTTTAATATATCTGCATATCAATAGGTGTTCAGAGGTGGAAAGAAGTATGGCTTCAGTGCATTTGCGTCATTCTTCAGGGTTGGAGAGTTCATCTCCATATCAGTGGGTAATTATCTGGGCAAGGAGGGCTTATCTGTATCCGAGAGGGGAGGGTAGAGCCGGTTTTGCTGATGCTGGAGCAGGAAAGAGAGAAACGGCCCCAGACTGAAGTTTGTAAGCAATAAACTGATTTTAACTTTATTTCTCCCTTTGCCTGATTTTAGTTTTTAAAGGTATTTTTGCCCCAGGATTTCCTCTGCCTAGACTTACATCTGGCGCAGTCAGCAGGGTTCCTCTGAACCTGAAATCTGTTATAGTAGGTGCAATCTTAGGGAGGGATGCCCATAGAAATGATAGGGAGAAGTGGTGCTCATACCGAGGGACATGTGTCTACACTCGTGTGGTCATAGGGGTGCCACCATCGCTGCTGGCTGCACTGATCCCAGCTGGCCTGAGCCTAAGGCTACTGCTTCTGCCACTGCTCCTGCTCCTGCTGCTGGCTGGAGCCTGGTCACAACTATGGAAAGGAGCAGAGGTCCAGGTCATCTTGATAGAAAAGCAAATGGCTGCTGTGTACCACACCTTGCTGGCTATGTAGCCCATCACTGGAACAGCTCCAACCAAGGTAATGACCACTTATCCCATTGTGTGGTGAGTGAGGGACTGGACCCAAAGGCACAGACACCTACTGTATATCATGTGACTGGCCATTTGCCTTTGGCATCCACAGGGAATGATGAAGTAATGGATTGGCCCTGGTGTACTGACTAGAAGGAAAGCCTGCCTCTGATGTGGCCCAATGGCTACATCAGCATTTGTTGCATGCAGGGTAAAAGACAATGTGGGCCAGTCAATGGGGCTTGCCATTGACCTTTGAAGAAGTCACCTGAGCCTGGAAGGCGTGCCCTGAATGTTGTGCAGATCAGTAAACCACCAAGAGGGGCCTAGATTGTCTCTTTGCAGCCTATGGCCAGTCACCAGTGATTGAGAGAGATCAAGGCACCCACTTTATTGGACATGCTTTGCTAGGATGGGTGCAGCAATTAGGAGTAAAATGGGCATGGCCCTGCACATTTCAACACATGGACCAGTGCTGGCTGGCTCTTCTGGCACCTTGGGGAAAATGCCTGCAAGCTGGTCTCCTGTGTATTCCTGGAATAACATCAAAGTGACCCTCCACAATCACAGTTATTTGCTTCTAAGTCCTTGTGTCTGGATACTCCTCCTGGCTGCAGCTGCCCCATGATGGCTGAAATGGACGAGCTTTGGATTCAATATGCATGGGACTTTGAACCTAGCTGAATCCTCTAACTTGAGAATTATCATGATTGTGTTGCTCTTGTCAGGAAAAAAATGCTTACAGTGGGGCTTGACTTTGTCTAATGTTTGGTAAATTTTTGTGAGCAGTTTAGCATGGTAGGAATGAGTAAACAAGTGTAGAAACATATTGTGCTTATGAGAGATTGTGCTGTAAATTACATTTACTTAATCTGCATAGGTTGAATCCTCTGGCTTGAGGGTTATCAAGATTTTATTGCTGTTGTTATTAGATGTTACTCAATTGGTCAGAAGAGAGAGAACAAGTAAATTGTAAGGTTAGATTTTTGCAGGGGTGGGTAAAATTGTAATATATCCAGAATATCTCTCTTGGCTTTAATATATCTGCATATCAACAGGTGTTCAGAGGTGGAAATAAGTACGGCTTTAGTGCATTTGCATCATTCCTTGGGGGTGGAAAGAAGTTCATCTCCATATCAATGGTTAATTACCTGGGCAAGGAGGGCTTATCTGTACCTGAGAGGTGAGGGGAAGGCTTTGCTGCTGCTGGAGCAGGAAATAGAAACGGCCCCAGACTGCAGTTTGTAAGCAATAAATGGATTTTGAACTTTATTTCTTCCTTTGACTGATTTCAGTATTTAGAGGTATTTTGCCCTGGGATTTCCTCTGCCCAGACTTACAATATGTTAGGCAGAAAAATATATATGAACGGGATGGAAAGAGAACAAGGTCAGTAAAGCCCCCTAGAAAGGACTCAGCAGTTAAAACAAAAAGCCAGAAAAGACTCAGAGTTAATGAGTTGATCAGTTAAAGCTCAAAAGGTCAGGAGCAACTTGGCCTTGAATGTTTGAATATTCCCCACATAAGGAAAAGTATTTGAGCATAGCCCATGTCTTCACTGTGTCAATTAGATCATTGTAAGATTTACTCTAGCCTGCTAAAAGGCCCACCTATAAATAGCATAATAAAGACAGGGAGATCCCACCTTAAAGCCAAACTTACATTTTGGAAAAAACCAGGAATTCGGGTTCATTCTTAACATATTTTTTAGCAAACAAATAACTGCCCACCTTGGAGGAAGGGCAGACAGTCTTGATATGCTCCCAAACCAGAAAGCTGCTATCCTGGGAGGAGACAAAGCAGTAAATTTCTTGTGTTAAGAAAATTTTGTAGAATTACCTAGAGGAATGATAAGAAACTTAATGTCTCATCAAAGATACTTGAGACCACTTAACAAGTCCACACCCCTAGCCCTTTGTCACATTCCTGAAAAATCCTTAAAAGGGCAAATCCCCAACTTTTCAGTACTCTCCTCTCTCTGAGGTCACCAGCGCTTTGTCTCTAAGTAACTTTAAATAAAAATTTTATTCTTTTTTACTACTATGTCTCTGCCTTTCAATTCTTTGTCACAGTGGGGACAAGAACAGAGGAAAATGTACAATGCACCACTCCCTTGTAAAAGATAATATCCTGTTTAGAAAACTGCATTAAGACCAGCAAATGGCAACACTGTAGTTGAAAATAAAAACAAATCAGCTCAGTGAGTTGAACTTTGTGCTGTTTTCCTGGCAGTGATAGAAAAATTGAACAATGATAAAAGCCCATATGTTTAAATTTTTACTAACTTGTAAGCTGTAGCCAATAGACTAGCTCTATAGTCAAGAAAATAAGCAATAGAAAACTAGACTTTTAAAAATGCCTGTGTGAGGTACAGCCCTATGAAAATCACTCCAAGAATTTAAAGAGAGCATTAAAGACATGCTGATGATCATCAGAAGAACCCCCTTCCAAAATCAGAAAGTGACTGAAACCTAGTAGACCTCTTGGTGCATTCTCTTGCCATAGCCACTTGAGTCCATAAAATGAGTGGACAAGGGGGAGCTGGAGCAATGCTTAAATAAGCTAAATCTAAACATATTCTTGCACTCTGTGATGCACAGCATGCCAACAAGAACTGTTTTATCTTTGAACAAGAGAGACAAAAATTGCAGTTAGGTATAAAAAAATTTCCCTGGGGAGAAGATCCTGCACATAGCTGGCAAGTAAATTACATTAGAACAATGCAAGCTGCCTCTAGGGGCTATAAATAAATCCTAACTAAAATAGACACTTATTATAAACTGGGCTTTGCATACCTGGTGGTATATGCAAATGCTCAAAATACCATAAGAAAATTAAAACAAAAAATACTGGTTTAAACCACCAAGTCACATCTTTTCAGACCAAGAAAAACTCTTTACAGCCCATAGTGTCCAACAGTGGGCCAATAGACATCCCATCAGATAAATATACCATATTGTTTATCATCCTCAGAGCAATAGTTTAATAGAAAATTTAAATAAGCAGCTAAAACACTTGCTGTCTAAAATGAGAAAAGATAAAGGCATGAAGGGATGACTTACATGCTTCCAAGAGTGTGTGCTCACACTTCACATAAGGGGGACTAAGGGAGAGTCCCACTAAATCAATTCCTCCACTTTTCCAGAAAATCTAGAAAAGGGAGTTGGGGAGGATGCTGGTGTGACTATACAGTTCTTCCCCATATCATGGCAATTATCATTTTTTCCTACTGTGGGTGAAATTGTACTATTTTCAGAATATCTCATCTGGCTTTAGTACATCTGCATATCAACAGGTGCTCAAGGGAGGAGAGAAGTATGACTTTAGTGCATTTGCATAATTCCTCAGGGGGTAGAGAAGTTCATCTCCATGTCAATGGGTAATTATCTGGGCAAGGAGGGTTTATCTGTACCTTAGGGGTGAGGGGAGGGCGGGTTTTGTTTCTGCTGGAGGAGGAAAGAGAGACGGCCTGGGACTGCAGTTGATAAACAATAAACCAATTTTAAACTTTACTTCTTCCTTTGACTAATTTCAGTTTTCAGAGGTATTTTGCCCTGGGATTTCCTTTCCCCAGACTTATACCTACCAAATGCAGTGAGGAGTGCAACTGCATGTTGTTAGACTGTAGGAAGGAAAAACAAGGACATGCAAACAGAACAGAGAGATACCATAAAAGGAGAACAGACCAGACCCCAAGGTCTGTGCCTTATATGGAAAGCGGACAGCTCTTCCTGAATTCCATCCTTCTGATGTGCCAACTAAGACCTGGACGTCACCATTGGAAGGAAAAAAAGTTTCTAGTTGTCTATTATGTCACCTTTAGCCAATCATACCTTTCCACGTCCCCTAGGATAGCTTTCCCACTCTCCCCCTCCTAACCCCTTATAAGCCCCCACCTCCCTGACCAGGTGTGACTTCCCTGGCCTGTAATACCCAGGCTGGAGAACATCACCCGGGAATTGTGCTCAAATAAACTGCCTGGCCCGTTGTTGCCTCTCGTCACCTGCTTATTTCGGTTGAAATTTATCTTATGTTTTAGAATTTACCTTACATTTGGTGCTGAAATCCCAGGAAGGAGCATGAGCGTGGGGCCCTGACCGGCCACCAGTGGCTCTGCCCTGCCCCCTCCTTCCCTGACCCGTGACCTCAGCCTGCTCTCTGCTGCTTGGACTATTTTCTGGTGAGTCCCTCAGTTTCCCCTGGTTTATTTCCCTTCCTAACTCCATTTCACCTGGTCCATTAGAAATCATAGCTATATCCAGGTTAGGGCATCCGGCCCATCCTCTGTGGGCATTCGGCCTGCCCCTGGCCCTGCGGTGTGGGAGACGTCCCTCACCCAGGCTCCCAGGACATCTCCCCTGACTTGGTGCACTTGGGACACTGGGCGCTCCTCTCAGCAGGATTAGTTGGGAAGTGGCACAGACATGGGGAACCAGCCCTCAAAAGCAGAGGCTCAGACCCCACTGCGGTGTCTCATTTCTAATTTGGCTACTCTATATTTGTCCCGGGAGGTTCGCAAATAGAAGCTAGTCTTTCGTTGCTCTGAGGCCAGGCCTCAGTATCCCTTGAATAATCAATCTCGCTGGACCCCTGAGGGAACTTTCGATTTTAGCCTCCTCACTGATTTAACTAATTATTGCCACTGGAGCAGAGAGTAGGGTGAAATCCCATATGTGCAGGCTTTTTGGACTTTGCGCTCCCACCCAGAACTTTGTGTTAAGTGTTCAATGACTCAGGTTCTCCTAGCCCGATCTGCAGTTAAAGATTGTCAGCCTCTTACTCCGCCCAGTCCTTCTTCCTTTTCAGATATGCCAGAAGACCTCAGTCGCCCATTTTCTTCAGCTGGCTATCCCCTCCCCCCTCTCCATCACCATCTTTAAGTCCTTTGTCTTCACATGTGTCACCACCATCTTAAAGTCCTACATTCTCAACCATGCTGTTGTCCTGCTCTCCTCTTCTGGTGGCTGCACCACCCCCTTCCCCTCTCCTTCCACTTCACCCCCCTCTTCCCCCACCAGAACATGCTCCTCCCACCATCTGGTTCTGGAAGCCATGGACAAGAAGCTGAGGAGAGGGAAAGCAATTAGATATCAGTGACTCAAGTCTTTATATCAGTTTATCTGTCTGTGTATATGTTTTTGTGTAAGAAATGTTGCTGACTGTAGTCGTGTCTCAGTTTGTATGTTTGTGTGTCTAGGTGTGTGGATGAAAAATATTTTCCTACCTCTGGATGGTATTCATAAAAATTGATTTAAAAACAAGTGCTTGTGAAAACTGGGCATTCTAAAACTTCCAGAAAATCTAATAAAAATGTTAAGCATTAATGTTAATTTGGGTTTGGCTGAGGGGGGCATGTCCTTGTGGTTATCAGCTGTCTAAGTTTACCTAAGGTCATTTAAGTTGATGTTATCTGCTAAATCTTTTAAGAATAAAATGCTTAAAGGCTTGGCTTTGTCTAATATTCAGTAAAGGTCTTGTAAGTAATCTAGCATAGTTGTTACCAATGAGTAAACTAAATAAGTGTGGCAAGTGAACACCTTTTTAATTGTGTGTTACAGTGTGTATACCTACCTACAGCCTGAGAATCTTTGTAGTAACCTAATACTTTAAAGGTTTGCTAAGTTAAGAAGATATACTTTGTATTTAGTGAGAGATTGTGCTGTAAAGCTCATAGTTATAGAAATTATAAAATGTTCATAAATTTGTCAATCTAAAGAATGCTAGTGTAACAGTTTACAATAGCCTGCTTCTCAATGTTTACTAAAAATTAAGGTACCTAATAGTTTTAAGTTCTAATTAAAACTACTTAAAGTAATAAGGAAAACATTTCTGCATCCTAAAGAATGTGTCTTTGGATAAAAGAAAGTAACTTTGTTCTAAAGTACAGCTGTTTTTACAGAGAGAACTCTAAAAGAAAAAAGAAGGGCATAGAAAGTTTGTAGAAGAATTTTAAATGGTCATGCTATATAAAATTAAAGCAAATGAGTCTCAGTATTAAGTACACAGCAAAATTAGAATTTTGTTTTCAGTTAAAAAGGACAAAGTTTTCTTAATTGTTGGTCTGCTCTTAATATTGAAAGATTGCAATAGGTTCTCTAATTGTTTAACCAAAGCAGTTTCTCATGCTTAAAGTCTCAGTGAGTTGTCGGAGTATTTAAGAAAATGAAATCTTAATATTAAAAGGACTAAAAGCTAAACTTTGCTAACAACTGTGTAACCTTCTTCATTTGCCTTTAAAGTACTTTGTTGTCATTCTAGTTAAATGGATAAGTATTGCTTCATGGCAACCTATAATCCTATTTAAGCAAGTGCCAAAGAAACTTTCTTCTGAAAACTTCCCAAAATCAAATTCAAAAAGGTACTTTTACTTCTAGTTAACTCTGATATTTTCCAGAGGGCCCCTGGAACATGTCAGAGGAAGTTTTTCTCATTGGAGAAAATATTTGGCTAATTTGGCTTATTTATCTGATATATATTTACCTAGAAAGCACTGTCAAAAAGAATGATGCTAAACTTTGTTACTGAATGTTTTGTGTTACATAAATATCCAAATTTCCTTATGACAACTGTCTTACAGTAAGCTCTCATCAGATCTTTAACCATTGTCATTTGTAAGTCTTTTGTCATCTATACTCACTGTTTATTACTCCTAAACTAGTAAGAAACTAGATTTCAGCAGAACAAATATTAGTTACATAGGATTAAGTAAACTAAGGAAGATGATTTTGTGGCTTTTTGTTTCAAATGTTGTTGATAAAGTGTTTTAAGCTTTTTCTCTTAAGATCACAACAGTTTAGTAAATGACTGCCTTTATAAGCAGAATTGAAACTTTATCTTTCTCTCTACCTGATCCCCTCAGAATTTAAAAACTCTCAGTGACTATTTTTATATTTCATGGCAGTATGTTTATTTGCATAAGTTCAATAAGAATCTGCTTTCCTTGTAAGAGGACCAATTAAAAACACTGGTTATATTACCAAGGCTTTGACTGGGACATCATACCTGAGAGACACGTGTGCAAACTCAGATATGAACAGACAGCTTTAAGGAACTAAGATTGACTTTATAAAGCCAACAAAGCCCCTTAGAAGAACTGGCCTGGTACCTTGCTTATAGAGTTCCCAGCAGCCTTACCAGGTGAGTAAAGAAGGTCACTTCCTAGCAGGTGCAGGAACCTCAGGAATGTCTTGGGAACCTCAATAAGAGAGAAATTCAACCAAATGTACAGGTACTGCAAGCACAATCTGATGGCAAGTCTGGATTGCCTTTATGGCCTCAAGAAGCCTTTAAAAGTCCAGTCTGAAATTACTTATAAAAAGTTCCAGCAAAGCATATTTAAAAGAGCCTATGTAATCAATTGCTCTTCTTGCTGCACTTATGCAAATAATCAAGCCAACTGTTAATTATTGTCTTAATCTGGCTACTTTTAATAAAAATGAGGGTGATTTTAGAGAAAAGTATTCTTTCAATAATGCAGTCTTATCTATACTAAATTCCAATACTAGTCATTGAGATGTAAACTCGATCCAGAATTCCAGTCCCCCATAATGGCCTGGCTAATGCCCCTACTGGGCCCCTTAATAACAGTTTGTAGTTTACTCTTAGTTGCCCCTTGTGTCCTCAGGTTCCTCCAACAGTAGCTAACCCAGATGACCTGGGTCACCACCAACCAAATGTTACTTCACTGTTACTCACCTCTTCCCACTGAACCCCCTCCTTTGGCCAAATACCAGCCTCAACCCCCCACCATGCCCTTGTTAGCCAGAAGTAGCCTGATTGTGTCATCACCCATTATGACCAAAAGGCTGGAATGTTAGGCTGGAGGAAGGAAAAATAAGGACATGCAAACAGAACAGAGAGATACCATAAAAGGAGAACAGACCAGACCCCAAGGTCTGTGCCTTATATGGAAAGCGGACAGCTCTTCCTGAATTCCATCCTTCTGATGTCCCATCTGGGACCTGGATGTCAACCTCCTCCCTCTTGGAAGTAAAAAATGTTTCTAGCTGTTTATTATGTCACCTTTAGCCAATCATACCTATCCATGCTTCCTATGATAGCTTTCCCACTCCTCCCCCTCCTAACCCCTTATAAGCCCCACCCTCCCTGACCGGGTGTTACTTCCCCGGCCTGTCATACCCAGACCAGAGAACATCACCCAGGAATTGTGCTCAAATAAACTGCCTGGAACTTTGTTGCCTCTCGTCACCTGCTTATTTCGGTTGAAATTTATCTTACGTAGGTAACAGAAGCAGAGAAGTTTACTAAGCTAGAAACTGTAATATTACCTGTAAATATCTATGTCAGAATTCCTAAGAGCCTGGGGTGGTTGTGTCTTCACCCAGTCTGGCCAAGTTGGAGCCAACAGCACAGCCCTGCTGCCCAGTGGCTGGGACAGCCCTCTAGTTCTGCACTTGTGTAACCCTACCTTACCTGAGTGGGAGTGGACATCAGGGGAGGCACTCGTTAGACTGGTACTGCTGCCAGCTATCTGGACCAGCACAGTAGCCAAACCTAATGCCCCTTCCACAGGGGGAAACGTCAGTAAAGATAAATGACAAATAGAGAGAAAGAGAAATTATAGCTGAAAGTAAAGAAATGAATAAGTAAGTTATGCAATGAGAAAAATTCAACAGTTTGTTAGTGCCTCAAGAAACGTTCAGAGTAAGAATAATAGCTCTCAGCAAAAGCAAACCAAATGCTCAAAAAAGTGAACCTTCATGACTGCAACAATCACTTCTGCTCTTAGAACCTGACAAAGTTGAACAAGAGCCTACAAGCCAGAGTTAATTGCCCTGGGAAAAACTCTAATCATAAGACTTTATAAGATAAATGAGTTGTCTCTTTAAATCTATCCATACCCAAAACTGGCTTATCCAAATGTCAAGCTCATTTGCATTAGTGCTATTGTTTTATCTGTTGTATAAAGTGTAAGGCTGGAGGTACTGGAGGGAGAAGGGCAAGGACAAAGTAGGCTCTTCTCTGACGGACTCAGCGGAGGATCTCGGCTAACTCCTTTCCCCGCTCCTCCAGGCCCACCACGGGGGCCAGCTCCCTTCCTCAATGTTCATGTCCTCACCCCTCTCCCACTCTCTCTCTCCACCATCTTGTTCCCCTTCTCTTCCCATCTCTCCACCACCTTGTTCCCCTTCTCTTCTGGTCGCGCCACCATCTTGCTCCAAAGTGCTGACTCCACTTTGAAAAAATGGATAAAACTCCCCCATATCCTGGTCCCCTGCCTTCAAGTTCTGCATTGATTCCCAGGTTGTATCCCCCATTGCTAGTGTCACCTCCTCCATCCCCTCCTTCAAATCCGCTGCCGTCCTACTCACCACAGTTGGCACCCAAATGGTCTAGCCCTCCTGTAACCTGCTCTAAGTCACAGCTGTCTCAAGCTCATGTGATGGCTCCTTTGAGAGAAGTGGCGGGGGCTGAAGGGGTAGTGCAGGTTCATGTTCCCCTTTCCCTGGCAGACTCGTCCCAAGTGGAACAGCAATTGGGGTCCTTTTCCACCAACCCTGTAATGTTCACTAAACAGTTTAAATATCTCACTCAAGCTTACAAGCTCACCTGGCACGATGTACATGTAGCCCTCCAATCCACTCTAACCCCGGAAGAATATAACCATGTAACGGTGGTGGCACAGATTGTGCCAATGAGGCCCATGCCACAGATGAACAGAAATCTATGGGCAGGGAGGCTGTTCCTCTACAGGAACCCCTTTGGGATTATAATTCTCTTGAGGGTGAGGTGTGCCAGGATCGCATGGTTCACTACTTGTTAGCAGGTATGAACTCAACTTCCTAAAAGGCCATCAATTATGATAAGCTTAGAGAAATTATGCAGAGGCCTGATGAAAACCCATCAGAATTCCTCAAGCACCTCAAAGAAACCCAAGGGGCTTTTACTAAGATTGACCCTGCCTCAGCTTTGAGTTCCTCTCTCCTGGCCATGCATTTTATAACTCAGTCAGCTTCCAACATCAGGCACAAGCTTAAAAGGCTGAAGATGGTCCCCAGACCCCTCTAGGAGACCTGGTAGATATGGCATTTAAGGTTTTTCATTACCGAGAGGACGAGAGCAAGAAGAGGTCATCTGCCCAAATGGTGGAAGAGACTCGTGCCATAGCAGCTGCTCTGCAACCGGCTCATGGGGATTGGCGGGGTGTCCTGAAGATTGACTCAAACCTCTGGGCCCTTGCTTTTGGTGTAGCAAAGAAGGGCACTGGGCACGGAAGTGCTCCTAACAACCATGCAGACTGACCAGACTGTGCCCCAGCTGCAGTAAGCAAGGTCATTGGAAAGTAGACTGTCCACTAGAGGGTGGTTCTCCTGGGGTGGCAGAGCCCCGCAGGGGGCAGATGTTCTTGAAAGACTACACTTCAGACCTGCTGGGCATCCTCAAAGATTGAAAACTCCTGGACTAAGACACCCCAAGCAAGGGCCAAGCTTTGGGTAGCGGGTAAGCCCATCTCCTTCTTGGTGGGCACGGGAGCTACCTACTCTGTTCTCCCCTCCTTTAAAGGGCTTTTATACCCTGCCGGGGTCTCCATAGTTGGGGTCATGTGATCCCTCTCCATGCCTTTAGAGATGGGCCCAGTGGCCTGCACTTTTCAAGGCATCCTGTTTACCCATTCCTTTCTGGTCATGACTTCCTGTCCTACCCCTCTGTTAGGACTGGATCTGCTCTATAAGTTAGGAGCTTTTATTTCCCTCCTACCTTGTTAATGCTTAGGTTCCCTCATTGCTTTAGTCAGCGAAGGAGGGTTGGACGACAGAGACCTGAGTCTCCTAACTCCCTGGACTGCTGTCAATCCGGTCATGTGGGACATCTCCAACCCTGTGGTGGCAACCCACCACACCCTGGTTTTAATACACCTTAAAGACCCATCCCACTTCCCCTCTGGCCTCAATTTCCTATTTCACAGGCTCACCGAAGGGGACTACAGCCTATTGTTAATCGTCTGCTCTCACAGGGGCTTTTAGTGCTGGCTAACTCTCCATGCAATACTCCCATCTTGCCAGTAAAAAAGCCTTCTGGAGCATATCGCCTCATTCAGGACCTCTGAATAATTGAGACTGTTATTCCCTTACAACCAGTAGTGCCTAACCCATATACTCTTCTGTCTCATGTCCCTTCCGGTACCTCTCATTTTACTGTACTGGACCTTAAAGATGCCTTTTTCACTACACCTCTCAGCTCAGACTCACAGCTGCTATTTGCCTTCACGTGGGAGGACCCTGACACCTGTCAATCTAGACAATTGACGTGGACAGTTCTACCTCAAGGTTTCAGAGATAGCTCCCATCTTTTGGGACAGGTCCTAGCAGAGGACCTCTCGCGACATTCAATGGGCAAGAGTACTCTCCTCCAATACATGGATGATCTTTTACTTTGCAGCCCCTCAAAGGAGGCCTCAGTTCTGGGCACCATATCCCTACTTAATTTCCTGGCAGACATGGGATACAGAGTATCCCCTGCCAAAGCACAGCTGTCTCTACCCCATTACATACCTCGGGCTAACTCTAACTCCCACCACTAAAGCCCTAATGGTGGAACAAGCAGCTGCGATTAAAGCTCTCTTGCTACCTACTTCAGGAGCCGAGATACTATCCTTTCTAGGATTGGTAGGATTTTTCAGACACTGGATGCCTAACTTTGCCCTTCTGGCCAGACCGCTTTATGCGGCTGCCATAGAGACTCCTACTGGGCCATTAACTTCACCCACCGAGGTGGCTTCTGCTTTCAGTCAGTTGTGGGATGCATTGCTCTCATCCCCCCAATTGATGCTCCTCGACTTAACTAAGCCCTTTACCCTATATACAGCAGAGAGGGCAGGGATGGCAACCGGAGTGCTGGTACAGCCAGTGGGGCCGGGGTACCATCCCGTTGCCTTTCTCTCCAAACAGTTGGATACCACTGCCAGGGGGTGGCAGCCTTGCCTCTGAGCCCTGGCAGCTGTGGGAAGTCTGGCCTGAGAAGCCCTGAAATTAACTCTCCAACAACCCATCACTGTGTATTCCCCACACCGGTTACAAGATCTTTTGAGTCATAAATCCCTGGCCTCCTTGAGTCGTTTAAGGGTACAGAAATTCCATCTTCTCTTCATTAAACATCCACAGGTAACCCTACAAGTCTCTCCACCCCTTAACCTAGCCCCCTTGCGTCCCATCAGTGATCAGGCAGATCAACCCACTCATTCCTGTGTAGAAGTTGTAGAGGCTCTTAGAAAACCTAGAGAGGGCCTAAAAGATGTGCCCCTTGAAGACCATGACATAACTTTTTTCATGAACAGAAGCTCGGTGAAGGGGAATGACGGGGTACGAAGAGTGGCCTATGCAGTGGTGACTCTGTCGCAGGTGATAGAAGCAAACCTACTCCCATCTGGGACCACCTCCCAGAAAGCCAAATTAGTGGCTCTTACCCAGGCATTACAGCTGGCAGTCGGAAAGAAGGCCACAATTTATACTGACTCTAAATATGCCTTCCTGATTACACACACTCATGCTGCGATTTGGAAGGAAAGGGGCTTCCTTACCACTAGGGAACCCCGATCATCAATGGCAGGGCTATCAGCCACCTGCTACAGGACCTACAAGACCCCAAGGACGTGGCCATCGTGCGTTGTAAGGGACATCAGACTGGAAATGATCCAGCAACCAGGGTTAATTTGTTGGCAGATGGCATGGCCCAACTGTTAACATCCAGGTTTAGCCTATCCTCTGTGCTGTTTCTTGCCCTCTCTCTATTGCCCCAGTAACCCAATGATGAATAGCAACTGCTTCTACATCAAGGGGGGACATTGGGATATCAGGGATGAATATACCTCGGGGGATGAATTGCCCTCCCCCTAGCCCAAGGCAGAGATATCATATCCAAAATTCATCAGTTTCTACACATTGGGTTGGAGGCCATACACCGGTTTCTCTCTCCTATATTTGCCCCTTATGGTCTCTGCAAGGCAATAGATCAGGTGCACCAAGCCTGCACTACTTGTCATCACGTCTTGTCTCAAGGTGATCTGAAGACTCAGATGGCCCTCCATCAGATAAGAGGAACGATCCCTGGACAGGACTGGCAGGTCAATTTCACCTATATACCTAGGCATTAAAAGCTCTGGTATTTACTAGTTCTGGTTGATACCTTTACAGGGTGGATCGAGGCCTTCCCCACCTACCGAGAGACTGCATCAGTGGTGGCGCAGGTGCTGGTGGAACTCATTGTTCCTCGTTTTGGGCTCCCCACTTGACTCCAATCTGATAACGGACCTGCCTTCATTTCCTGGGTCACTCAGCTAACAGCCAAGGCTCTCAATATCAGCTGGAATCTCCATATAACCTATCACCCCCAATCATCAGGTAAGGTTGAAAGGGCTAATGGTCTCCTAAAGGACCAACTAACTAAGCTGTCTCTGGAGGTAAAGCTCTTGTGGCCCGATCTTCTCCCTATCGCTCTCGCTCGGCTGTGCACTGCCCCTGGGGGACTGGCTGGACTAATTGCATTTGAGCTAATGTATGGCAGGCCCTTCTTACTGAGCATAGGCCTGCCTGCTATCTCTCCTCCTTTGGCCTCCTACCTTACTTAATTTTCACTGTTGAGACATCTTCTCAGGGAACATGCAGACCAGCTCCTACCCCAACCTACATGATCCAACAACCCAGGAAATGTAGTGATCCTTCAGCCAGGGGACGAGGTATTTCTAAGAGAACTCCAGCCAAAATCCCTCCAACCCCACTGGACAGGGCCTTATATGGTAATCCTCACTATGCCCTCAGCAGTCAAACTACACGGGGATTCTTCCTGGTATCACCTTTCTAGGCTCAAATGGGTGCCCAGACATGATGATTGGGTGTCTTGTGAGGTGGGTCCTCTTAAGCTGCATGTTAGTGGTGTCAAGTGCAACCAGCCAGATGAATAGCTCAGTGGTCTCCAGGTAGAGCTACTCTGCATGGAAGTTTAAGCTCCAACTAGCTCTTCCTCACGGAACCAAAGCCCGAGAAGGAGGCACCCAAAGTTGCCCATGTGCAGGTTGTCAGACACTGGTTCAAATACCAGTACACACAGCCATCTTAAACACCTTCTCAAATCCAATGCTGTGCTTTCCATATAACCAAACCTCTCATACATGTACTTTCCAGTCCAGCATGTATGGGGGATGTCATCCTGAATTAGACACATGTAGGGTTCATGCAGTAGGAGATACAACAAGAGGAGTCTCTGAAAACATGTTTGCCAGAATACAGGATAGGCTATACATTACAATTAGTGACCCATGGGATCAATGCTGGGAGAAAGGAGTACAGGGCAAGCTATACGATAGTTACCAAGCCCAGCCACGAGGCACAGTATACATCAAGAGGGAATGGGCCACTGTGAATCCCACTGTCACGGAGGTTCTAAACACCCAGGTACAGGTATCAAGTAATATTCTGCAGACAGAACAGGCACTAAAACAGAAGATCCAGTCGGACCCCAACCCTCACTCCCCACGATCAGCAGAAGCACCACTTTCCTGGGCCGGAGTCACTGGAGAAACACTGCAGTTTCTTAATGCTTCACATATTCTCAGCAATGTGTCTGATTGTTTCCTCTGCGCCTCCTTCCAACGCCCCCTGGTGGTGGCGGTTCCCATTAGTTTCTTCCAGGCTCAACCAGTAAACTCCTCTGAAAAGAACTGCCACCTCCTTTTGAGCGAGATACCGATATGGAAGACAAGCCTTGAGCCCGGGGTTCAACATAAGTCCGGAGCCACCAAAAAACGGTGTGAAGAATCATTGTCCACGCTGACCCGCTACCTGACCCAGCGTTCCACCATCTCGGGACTCTCAATGAGAAGCCAATGCCAACAATGGGTGACTGTAGACACTCTAATTTCCCTTCAAGGGGGCGAGATTTTCTGGTGCAAAACACACTTACCCAGTGTATCAGCAGCACCACAGTAGGACCCTGCTTTTCAGTGATGCTAGTTCCCCAATTGAAGTTATACAACATACCTGAGGTCAGACAGGCATTAGATGGATGGTCTATGTATCTGAGAGCTAGGCAAAAGAGGGCTGTCTTCCTACCCATACTAGTAGGAGTAAGTCTGGTCACCACAGTAGCCATGGCCACCACAGGAGCAGGGACGTTAGGCCATAGCCTGGTCAGCTCTCAAGGTCTAACAAGTCATCTGGCAGCATTAGATGATAGAGTGAGCCTGACCCTGGGAGAAACCTCAACCTCTCTTATTTCCCTCCAGTGGCAGCTTACTTCCCTTGCCCAAGTCACCCTTCAAAATAGGCGGGTTTTAGATCTGCTTACCGCAGAAAAGGGCAGAACCTGTATTTTCCTACAAAAAGAATGCTGTTATTATATCAATGAATCCAGGACCATAGAACAAAGCATTAAAAAATTACAAAAACTACAAAAAGACCTCCACAAAACACGAGTACCTGAAGGCAGCCCTTATGGGTGGCTTCAGTCCCCCATGATAGCCTGGCTAATGCCTCTACTGGGCCCCTTAATAACGGTTTGTGGTTTACTCTTAATTGCCCCTTGTGTCTTCAATTTCCTCCAACAGAAGCTAATTCAGATAACCCGGGTTGTCACTAATCAGATGTTGCTCCATCGTTATGCACCTCTCCCCACTAAACCCTCTCCTTCGGCATAATACCTGCCTCAAACCCCCCCCCCACAATGCCCCTTGTCAGCCGTAAGTAACCAGATCGAGTCGTCACCCATTATGACCAAAAGGCTGGAATGTAAGGCTGGAGTACCAGAGGGAGAAGGCCAAGGACAATGCAGGTGGATCAGAGACAGCACCAAGTAGCTCTATGCTGTATGGGGAAGGAATGAACAGCCCTTCCTGGATTCCAGTCCCATGATGTGCCGACAAACCCCAGATGCAGAACTCCTCCATCCAGAAGGAGGACACCTCTGGCTGTCCATCACCCAACCCTGAGCCAAAAAATATTCCCCATTTACCTATAGCGTGGCCCACTTCCCCCTCTCTTCCCTGTTCTCTTAAAAACTCCCTGCCTCCCCTCCTGGGCACAACTTCCCCAGCCTGCATCCCTGCAGACTGGTGAATCTCGCCTGGGAATTGTGCTCAAATAAACTGCCTGGCCCTTTGTTGCTTCTCATTGCCTGCTTATTTCGGCTAGAATTTAGCTCACATAAGGGTTATAGCATATTTAAGTGCTGTGATGAATATGATTATTTTCCTGTAAAAAATCTGTGTTTGAAAACCAGGGGGTGGACTTCAATATAATAAGTCATAAGAAACACATGTTTGGTCATTCATATGACCAACTATGTATTTCCCAAATATATTTAACCTTCAGCCACAGTGCCTGAAAACAATGCAGACTTAAAAGTAAAATTAGTGTTTTCTCAACTCTTAAATCCTCACCCAAGAGCAGGGACTGGAGGCTGAATCAGCCAATAGCCAATAACTTAGTAAATCATGACTATGCAGTAAAACCCTAACAAAATCCTGAGAGGAGTTTATGTCTCTCTCTGCTCTTCTCTACCTGCTGTGTTCAGTTAGATGCTGCTTCTTGGTCAGAAAGAGCTTCTATGCTTGAAGAACCAGAATGCCTCTGTGTGCCACAGAGCCATACCACAAGCTCCACAAGAATAAATGTTCCCTTATTTATGTAAGTCCAGGAAGAGGAAATCCTGGGGCAAAATACCTCTAAAAACCAGTCAAAGAGAGGAATAAAGTTTAAAACCCATTTATTGCTTACAAACTGCAGTCCAGTGGCATCTCTCTCCCCTGCAATGGAAGAAGCAAGCAAGCTCCTCCCTTTAACCTCTCAGGTTCAGGCATGCCATTGGTTGCCCTGGTACTTACTGACGTGAAGATGAACTTCTCTCCACACCTGAGGATATGCAAAGTGCAAAAGCCAGGCTAGATATTCTGAAAATACTACAATTTTACTCACAGGCCAAGCCTCCAGAAATCTTGCCTTACAATCTACTCATTCTCCTTCTTCCACAATGGTCCCTGGGTGAGAAAACTGGAGCATTGTGACAAGACTAATGATATAACAATAGCAACAGCAATAAAATTATGACAATCCTCAAGCCAGATGATTCAGCTAGGTTCAAAGTCCCATGCACATTAAGTTCATAGATTGTCTATTTCATAGGCAGACAGTAGCCAAGGGTTCACAGCAATCATCATGCAGCAGCTGCAGCCAAGGGGCACATTCAGGTCACAGGATTGTAGGAGAAAACCTTAAGGGCAATAAGATACATGTTTTAATGACACCAGCATAGGCAAATCTTGTCCATGCAAGAGAGTGGACCTGTGATAAAACAGTGGCGGGGATGGGATTTCATCCTGGTCTAGTATACCAGATTTTAATTCTCCTCCCTGTGGGAATTACAGATGGGTCGATATATAGGGCTATAGGACATGCACTGGCCATAAAGATAAAACATGGCTTTGCTGCAAGATGCTCTTACCTCCTGGATGTTTTGGATACACTACCATGACCTTTGGGGGCCATTCTGTTGTTACTCCAGGAATACACAAGAGGCCAGCTTCCAGGCATTTCCCCCAAGGTGCCAGAAGGGCCAGCAATCGCTGGTCCATGTGTCTGAATGTCCAGGAACAGGTCCATTCAACAGTGTCTCCAGGGCTTAATGCAGTAGGGGCTGGCAGCAGGATGTTCCTCTGCTTGCCATATCCTGGCTTCAATAGCTCTTCATTGATTTGGATGTACAATTGTATAGGAGAGGCAGAAAGGTGTGTGAGTATTTCCATGGGGCTCAAAGCTCCTTTACGTGGGTTCTCATTCAAAAGCTGCAACACTGTCCATAAGCAAACTGACCAACCCCATAGACTATTGGTGTCCAACTTCAGGCCAGATTTCAACAAACCATTGTACCTTTCTATCATTCCTGTTCCAGTAGGATTATATGGTATATTAAATTTCCACTTTATTCCTAATTGCTGCACCCATTTTTGTAACTCATGTCCAGTAAAGTGGGTGCCTTGATTGCTTTCAATCACTGGCAGCTGTCCATAGGCTGCAAAGAAACACTCCAGATCCCTCTTGGTGCTTAGCTGATCTTCACAACATGCAGAAAAAGCAACCAATAGTCCAGTAGCCATGTCCACACAAGTAATGGCATACAGATTTCCTTATGATATGGGCAGAGGCCCAATATAGGCTATTTGCCACCTGACAAGGGGTATTGGCTCCTTTCTATTGTCCCATGTTGCTGTGGGAACTCAGTGTAAGTCCCTCTTAGAGCACACAAGGCACTCCTTCTGGGCTCTGCTGGCTTCTTCAAAGGTCAATAGCAAGCCCCACTGACAAGCTACAGCTCACATTGTCTTTTGCCCCCACGTGCAACAAACGCTGGTGTAGCCATTGGGCCACATCATAGGCAGGCTTTCCTTCTAGCCAGCGCACCAGGGCCAATGTGTCTGCTTCATAATTCCTTGGGGATGCCAAAGGCAAATGGCCAGTCACATGATATACAGTAATAGTGTTATTCTGACCAGAGGCCCATAGGTCTTGCCACAGCTCTTGCCCCCAAAGGGGCCGGTGACCAACCATCCAGTTGGCATGATACCATGTTGGTTGATACAGGGTCAAGTCCTGAAAGATGGCCCAGCTGTCAGTGCAGACACCTATGGGGGAAGGCTCACTGTGATCACAAGCCATACCACCCACAACTCAGCCCATTGACTACTTTTTCCCTCTCCATCCTCCATCCATATTTTCTCAGTCTTAGGATGGAAAGCCACTTCAGGGGCTGCCCAAGACTAGAGCTGTCTGTGTACCAAGCATCTTCAGGTATAGGGGCTTTTCCCTCCTGACAACAAGTCTCATTTGCCAATGGCTAAAGAGCAAGTTCTTCCTGTCTTCCACTGGTATAGGTCACTGGCCTCAATAAGCGTTGGAGTTCTCCACTTAAAGGGCTGGTAGAGAGGGCACTGTGTTGCTGTAAACATATGCCCCATTTAGCCAGTGTAGGTGTCTGTGCCATGCCACTCCATGGCCTTTGGGTCTAGTCTCTCACCCACCCCATGATGGGATAGGTGGTTATTACCTTGGTAGAGCTTTTCCAGTAATGGGCTCTGTGGCCAGCAAGGCATTATACACAGCAGTCAGTTGCTTCTCTATCAAGGTGTGCTGGAACACTGCTCCTGTTCACAGCTGTGACCAGAATCCAATAGGTTGGCATGTCCATTCAAGCCACTGCCAAAGACCCCATTCACAGCCATCTTTGGTTACAGAATCAGCAAGTTCACAGGGCCTTGAAGAGTCCATTACATTCAAGGCAATGACTGCCCACTTGGCAGCAGTAAAAGCAGCTGCACATGTCTCATCCCAGTCCCACCTGATGTCCTTTCATTCCAACCGGTATAAGGCCTTCAGAATTTGTGCCAAGTGAGGGATGAACACTCTCCAGTAGCCCAAAGGAACTAAAAACTCTTGTAATACTGCCACAGTGGTAGGGGTGGAGAAAGCCTGGACCTTGTCTATAACTGCTTCAGGAACAACTTTGGTTTTACCCTACCAGACAACCGCGAAGAATTTCACAGACAAACTGGGTCCATGAACCTTGGTGCTATTTACAGCCCATCCTTTTTCCTGTAGATGTTGCAACAGTCTAGGAATTGCCCCTCTATACCTGAAAGAGAATCAGATGTGAGCATAATGTCTTCAGTGTAGTGATACAACCGCACCATTTGCGGTTTCTTCCATGTGGCCAAGTTGTGGGCCACAAATCCATGATAGATGCTGGGACTGTGGAGATATCCCTGTGGAAGGACAGTGAATGTCCACTGCTGGACTTCCCATGTGAGGGCAAACTGTTCCTGGCTTTTCTGTGTTATGTCAATAGAGAAGAAAGCATTAGGGAGGTTTACTACATAGTAATACATTCTGAGTTCATGGCTGAGGGTGTCCAGAATGTCTGCTATAGAGGGGACAGCAGCATGCAAAGGGGATGTGACTGTATTCAATTCCCTGTAGTCCACAGTCATATGCCAAGAGCCGTCTGACTTCCTCACTGGCCACACTGGGGAATTAAAAGGACTATGAGTGAATTTTATGATGCCCACCTTTCCAATCCCTGTAGAGTTTCTCCAATTTCCTTGTGCCCCTCAGGTAATTTATAATGTTTAGTATTTGTCACCCACTGAGGTACAGGCAAGGCTACAGATGGGTGCTTATCACATCCCCTCAGAACTGCCTTTACCACATATATGCTCAGTGTGAACTCACCTGCAGGGGTCTGTAACCACCGGCCCAGCAGGATATCTACCCCAAAATATATTCAGTGATGGGAGAAATATACATGGTATAGTCCTTTGGTGGTAAACGCCCGATACCCAATGAGATGTAGGCTTTCTTCACTCTAAGTGCCTTACCCCATAGATATCTATTGCAACAGCTGTCCTGAGAAAATGCTCAGGATTGCCATGAATCAAAGAACACTCAGCTCCTGTGTCCACCAGTGCCAAGACACATTGCACATTCACAGGGGACCAATGAATTGCTAATTCTACATGTGGCCTCTGGTCCCCATCATGTTACCCAAAGTAGAGACTGTGACCCTCCCTCAGTTGAACCATGATGCCCAATCATCCTACTGTGGGGTGAGGACTCAGGAAAATCCTTTGTACTGTCTCTCGTGAAGTTTTGCAGGGACACAGGCCGGACATGAGACCTTGACTCTGGTTTCCGTGTCCTGGACCTCAGTGGCTGGAACTTTTGCTCTGGCTTTAATTGGTGCCACAGTTAGAAAACAACATTCTATTGGGCTGCCCATCTAGTTTTTCTTTCACTACCCTGGCCTTTATCATGTCAACCTACATCTGGGTCCTCGAGACCTTCACAGGTCCTTTTGCACTTCTCCTTTCAGTCTTAGCTCATACTTCCCTCCATGCCCTTATTGTTTCAACCTCCCCCAGATCTACTAGAGTATGAGTATCCTGACTTATGGGTTGCCCTAGGTGGGGGGGCAAGAGTATTCACTAGGGACCAAAAGAGAGATGTGGCAGGTTTTTCATTCCTATAGTGAACAACTCCTCATCAGAGACCTGTGGGTCCATATTATAGATGATATTTTTCATACCCAATTCCCGCAGTACCTGTTGGAGCTCTGTATATGTTTTCCAACTACTGGGAAAATATGGTAAATCACCCTGATTAAGCCAAACTATCCTGATGGCAGTCAGCCTTTCCAGGAGTGTCTGATTCCGAGGTGTGACGGGCATTTTGCAACCGCTGCCCGGAGGGAAGAATGAGTCATCAGGGAAACCATTCTACTCATCTCAGTATCTGACAACAATGCTTTCCACCCCCATATCCCAGAGACTTAAAAGCCATATAGGCAGAGATTCCAATGGCCTCTCCCTATACTGGACGCTCATATCCACGAGCTCATCCTGGGTATAGGAGCAGAGCATGGAGTGCTCCACAGGCTTGGGAGGGAGCTGCTGCTCCCCCTGCACAGCCCGCGGTTGTTTCATTATTATTTTCTTAATTACAGCTGGGCAGGCCTTTAAAATGAGAAAATGGTACCTCTGGTTGGGGCCTGGGTAGCAGATCTGCCAGTGGCCACGCCTCCTCTTCTCCCCCAGTTTCCTCCACCAACGGCTCCTCCTCCACCATTACCAGGGCTGAACGCACTACTCTTTCCTCCCCTCCCCCATAGCTTCCTGCAACTTGGGTTTTCCTGCTGTCTCCCCCATCGCTGCTGCTGAGGAATCTTCTAGGAGCATGACCTGCCTTTCAGTAACTGCCTCTCTTCTTTAACAGCATCCCATAGGTTATCGCCCAGGTCCTCCAAGCGATGCTGAAGTGTGTCTCTCTCATACCTAAGTCCCTCTCTCTCCTCGATAACCCGCTTGATAATCCCATCTTTCTCCTGTGTAGCATTTTCCACTATCTTGATGAAAAGGGACCCTACAATGCCAGCCACTACATGGCCTCCTAAGGTTTCCAAGCAGTCTTCCAATTCATGGATGTCTAATTCTGCAGCTTCTGGTTTTTCCACGCTTCTCCAGTTCTGGGGAAGGCCCCACCCCTTTAAGAGGTACTTTACCCTAGACCAAGTCCCCACTAGGGGTTCCAACTTGGAAGCACCACAGCTGGGGAGATAATAATGAGACAGGGACCATGGGTGTAGTCAGAGTAGGGTGAGGGTCTCCAGGAAAAGCAGGGCAGAATATTTACAGTCAGAGCAGTGTAATAATGGGCAAAGAAGTCCCTATTGAAACTCTGTGCTAGGCATTATGCAAAATCAAGGTCACACTAATTCTCTAGGGAAAGATACCAGACTAAGAATATAGACATCTTCAGTGAGATAAGTTAAAGGTCAAAAGGCTGGGAGCAACTTGGCCTGGAATGTTCGAGTGTTCCACAAGGATATCTCAGCATAACCTGTGACTTTACTGTAAAGAGTCCTAGCAGACAGACAAAAGCCCAGCTCACTTTGAGGGCAGGGCAGGTGATGCAAGTCCACAACCCTAAGTTTTTTTTCATGTTCTCAAAAGATCCTCATCTGCCTATAAAACCCCCTAGACAACACACCACTATGGGCTCTCTTGTCCCCTCCTGGTGTGAGCCAGGAGCTCTATTCTCTCACTTTGTTTCTAAATAAAAGCCTCTACCTTGCTCTCCTACCTTGAGTGCTTGTGAAGCTCATTCTTTGACTTCGTGAACAAGAACCCCAGCATAAATAACACGTGAAGCAGCACCCTCTGTCACTGCATCCACTGGGGCCTCCCCACCATCCACAGGTGCAGCCCTCCCAAAGTCACCCATTATTAATGCTGGGGTTCTTGTTTGCGAAGTTGAAGAATGAGTTTCACAAACATCCAGGGTAGGAAAGCCAGGGAGAGGATTTTATTAAAAACAAAGTGAGAGGAAAGAGCTCCTGGCTCACACCAGGAGGGGACAAGAGAGCCCAAGGTAGAGTGTTGTCTAGGGGATTTATAGGCAGTTGAGGATTTTTGAGAATTGAGGACTTAGGGTTTGGACTTGTACCACCTGTCCTGCCCTCAGGGTGAGCTGGGTTGTTGTCTGTTTGCTAGGGCTGTTTACAGTGAAGTCACGAGTTAGGCTGAGATACCCTTGTGGAACACTCGAACATTCCAGGCCAAGTTGCTCCTGGCCTTTTGACCTTTAATGGATCTCACTGAAGATGTCTATATTCCTAGTCTAGTATCTTTACCCTAGAGAATTAGTGTGACCTTGACTTTGCATAATGCTGAACACAAAGTTTCGATAGGGACTTTACATTGTTACATTGCTTTGACTGTAAACATCTTGCATTGCTTTTTCCGGAGGCCCTCACCCTACTCTGTCTATGACCATGGTCCCTGTCTTTTTTGCCCCTCTATAGATAGAGACTCTAGCTGCTGCTAGGGAAAGGGGGGTGATGACTGCTCTGGCTGCTTCATGCTGAGAAGGGGAGCAGTAAAGGGTGCAGTTAAGTCTCCATCAGTGGTCAGTTGAGATGGCCTTGGAAGATGGGTACATCTATTCCAGGTTCCATTTCTATTACTATTTGCAGTTTTGTGGCTTCTAGGCAAGATAGAACCAATTGTGTTATTATATTAAGTAGCAACATCTGCAGTTGGATTTTCTATTCTGAAAGGACAAACTTGATGAAATTAAGAATGCATGGTTGAATATGAGAACTAGAAATAGTAAAACTTTAATTGAAATGATGGGGAAAAACTAGCACATCTGGAGAATCATAGCTGGACTTTTTGGGGAAACTAGAATTCTGACTTTAGTTTATGTCCCAATGACTAGTATTAGGATTTAGTATAGATAAATGCTGCATTATTAAAACAATACTTTTCTCTAGAAAATAATTAACACTTGACTTGATTATTTGCATAAGTGCATCAAGAAGAGCAATTAATTACATAGGCTTTTATAAATGTGCTTTGCTGGTACTTTTTATAATGAATTTCAGATTGAACTTTTAAAGGCCTCTTGAGGCCAGAAAGCCAAGCCAGACTTGCCATCAGGTTTTGCCTGAATTTCTCTCTTCTTGAGGTCCCCAAGACCCCAAGGGATTCGTGAACAAGAACCCCAGCATCAATAACACATGAAGCGGCACCCGCTGCCACTGCATCCATGGGGCCTCCCCACCATCCTATCCTGAGGTTCCTGCACATGCCAGGAAGTGACCTTCCTTACTCACCTGGTAAGGGTTCTGGGAACCCTGTAAGCAAGGTACCAGGCCTGTTCTTCCAATGGGCTTTGTTGGCTTTATAAAGTCAATCTTAGTTCCTTAAAGCTATTTGTTCATATCTGAGTTTACACATGTGTCTCTCAGGTATAACATTCCAGTCAAAGCCTTGGTAATATAACCAGTGTTTTCAATTGGTCCTCTTACAAGGAAAAGAAGATTCTTATTGAGCTTATGTAAATAAACATACTGCCACAAAATATATAAATACTCACTGAGAGTTTTTAAATTCTGGAGGCATCAGGTAGAAAGATAAAGTTTCAATTCTGCTTATAAAGATAGTCATTTACTAAACTGTTGTCAGCTTATCAGCAACATTTGAAACAAAAAGCCACAAAATCATCTTCCTTAGTGTAAGGTAAAAATCGAGCCAAAATAATGCATGTGAGGACAAAGGACTTAAAGATGGCAGCAACACATGTGAGGACAAAGAACTTAAAGATGCTGACAGAGAGAGGGGGAGGGGATTGTGAGCTGAGGAAAGCAGGTGACTGAGGTCCTCCAGCAGATCTAAAAAGGAGGAAGGACTGGGTAGAGTAAGAGGCTAGTAATCCTTAACTAGAGATCAGGCCAGGAGAACCTGGCTCGTTGAACACTTAATATAAAAGACTGGGCGGGAGTGCAATGTCCAAAAGGCCTGAGCATGCAGGACTTCAGACGACTACCCAGTTCGGTGACAGAAATTAGTTAGGTTGGTGAGGAGGCTAAAATCAAAAGTTCCCTCCGAGGGCCAGTGAGATTGATTGTCCAGAGGATACTGGGGCCAAGTCTGAGAACAGAGTCAGACCAGTTTCCATTTACTGATTTCCTTTACTGTATCTAGTGTTGCCAGATTGAATATGAGACACCGCAGAGGGGTCTGAGCCTCTTATTTAGAGGACTGGTTCCCCATGTCTGTTACCCATTTCTCAGAGCCCCTAACTGGTGAGTCCAGAGTCCCAAACTCAGGTTAGGAGGAGACAGGGAAGTATCGTACTCTTTCCCAGAGATCTGGGAGCTCAGAGGAGGATGTCTCCTTTATCTCAGGACCAGGACAGGCTTAATGCCCAGAGAACCTGGATGTAGGTACGATTTCGAACCAGGTGGAGACAGGACTGGGAAAAGAGACCGAAGAAAAGGAGGGACTCACCGAATCACCGTCCGAGGTGCTGAGAGTAGGCAGAGGTCCAGGATCGGGGAAGGAGGGATTGGAGCTGCCGGTGGCCGGCCAGAGCTCTGCACCTTATCCCCTTCCCAGGTTTCGGCACCAGCTGTAAGGTAAAAATCGAGCTGAAATAATCAGGCGAGGAGGCTACAAAGGAGCCAAAAGTTTAATAGGGCCAATCCTGGGCTATGTTCACCAGTCTGGTTAGTCACAGGCTAGAGAAGTTGCGCCCAGCAAGTCAGGCGGTGAGTTTTTAAAGAAGCTAGCGGGAGAGAGAGCATAGGTTTATAGTAGCACGAGGATTGGCTAGCCTAAGGCACCTTTTCCAGGTTGGGAGGGGGCAGCAGCCGGGGATTTTGGCATGTCATCAGGCAGGAATCTGTTGGTCTTTTTTGCTTACTAGGCTGGGATTCGGGGCTTTGGTGCCCCCCTTTTATTTGGATAGGGTTGAGCTCCTCTGACGTGCTCACCCTTCCCTCCAGTGCCTCCAGTCTTACACTTAGTTTACTTAATCCTATGTAACCAATGACTCTTCTGTTGAAATCTAGTTTTTTACTAGTTTAGAAGTAATAAAACAGTGACTATAACTGACAAAAGACTTATAAATGACAGTGGTTAAAGATCTGATAAGGGACTAGAGGGGCGGAAGATGGCGGCGTGAGTAGAGCAGCGGAAATCTCCTTCCAAAACAACATATATCCATGAAAATATAACAAAGACAACCCTTCCTAGAATAAAGACCAGAGGACACAGGACAATATCCAGACCACATCCGCACCTGAGAGAACCCAGCGCCTCGTGAACGGGGTAAGATACAAGCCCCGGCCCCGCGGGAGCCGAGCGCCCCTCCCCCCACCTCCCAGCGGGAGAAGAATAGGCAGAGCGGGAGGGAGACGGAGCCCAGGACTGCCGAACACCCAGCCCCCGCCATCCGGGCCAGAGTGCAGGGCGCTCGATACTAGGAAAACAGGGCAGCAAGAACAGTGAGCAGGCACTGGAGGCTGGGCGCCAGAGGACATAAGAAAAACGCGAGACCATTTTTTTTTTTTTTTTGCTTTTTTGCTGTTTTGTTTTGGCGAGCACTTTTTGGAAGTCTTAAAGGGATAGGGACCCCAATACTACGGAAACAGGGCAGAAAGACCGGTGAGCAGAGACCTGAGGCTGGCACCGGAGAATAAAGAAAAACGAACGACCACCTTTTTTTTTTTTTATTAAAAATTATTTTCTTTTTTAATTAAAAATTTTTTTTTTTTTTTTTTTTTTTTTTGGTGGTCGTTGTTTTGCTTTGGTGGGTGCTTTTTGAAAGTCTTAAAGGGGCAGGGCGGGTCACTTAATCCAGAGGTAGTGAATCCGCGATCTCTGGGCACCCTAACCCCTGGGCTGCAGGGAGCAGGGAGGCCCCTTACGGAGATAAATAGCCTCCCAGCAGCTCCTGCTCCAACGCGACTCCACCATTTTGGAGTAGCTGCCCGAGCCAGGCCACGCCCACAGCAACAGCGGAGATTAACTCCATAGCAGCCGGGCAGGAAGCAAAAACCCTGTCTGTGCGCAGCTGCGCAGCACAAGCCACTAGAGGTCGCTGTTCTCCCAGGAGAGGAGGGACACAAAGAAACAAGATAGGAAGTCCTTCCAGCCGTCACTCGTCCCAGTTCTGCAGACTATTCCTATCACCATGAAAAGGCAAAGCTACAGGCATACAAACATCACAGAGACAACAACAGAGAAGGAGACAGACCTAACCAGTCTTCCTGAAAAAGAATTCAAAATAAGAATCATAAACATGCTGACAGAGATGCAGAGAAATACACAAGAGAAATGGGATGAAGTCCGGAAGGAGATCACAGATGCCAGAAAGGAGATCGCAGAAATGAAACAAACTCTGGAAGGGTTTCTAAGCAGAATGGATAGAATGCAAAAGGCCATTGATGGAATTGAAATCAGAGAACAGGAACGCATAGAAGCTGACATAGAGAGAGACAAAAGGATCTCCAGGAATGAAACAATATTAAGAGAACTGTGTGACCAATCCAAAAGGAACAATATCCGTATTATAGGGGTCCCAGAAGAAGAAGAGAGAGGAAAAGAGATGGAAAGTATCTTAGAAGAAATAATTGCTGAAAACTTCCCCAAACTGGGGGAGGAAGTAATCGAACAGACCACGGAAATACACAGAACCCCCAACAGAAAGGATCCAAGAAGGACAACACCAAGACACATAATAATTAAAATGGCAAAGATCAAGGACAAGGAAAGAGTGTTAAAGGCAGCTAGAGAGAAAAAGGTCACCTATAAAGGGAAACCCATCAGGCTAACGTCAGATTTCTCAACAGAAACCCTACAGGCCAGAAGAGAATGGCATGATATATTTAATACAATGAAACAGAAGGGCCTTGAACCAAGGATACTGTATCCAGCACGACTATCATTCAAATATGATGGTGGGATTAAACAATTTCCAGACAAACAAAAGCTGAGGGAATTTGCTTTCCACAAACCACCTCTACAGAACATCTTACAGGGACTGCTCTAGATGGGAGCACTCCTAGAAAGAGCACAGCACAAAACACCCAACATATGAAGAATCGAGGAGGAGGAACAAGAAGGGAGAGAAGAAAAGAATCTCCAGACAGTGTATATAACAGCTCAATAAGCGAGCTAAGTTAGGCAGTAAGATACTAAAGAGGCTAACCTTGAACCTTTGGTAACCACGAATTTAAAGCCTGCAATGGCAATAAGTACATATCTTTCAATAGTCACCCTAAAATTTGATTTGAATGCACCAATCAAAAGACACAGAGTAACAGAATGGATAAAAAAGCAAGACCCATCTATATGCTGCTTACAAGAAACTCACCTCAAACCCAAAGACATGTACAGACTAAAAGTCAAGGGATGGAAAAACATATTTCAAGCAAACAACAGTGAGAAGAAAGCAGGGGTTGCAGTACTAATATCAGACAAATTAGACTTCAAAACACGAAAGTAACAAGAGATAAAGAAGGACACTACATAATGATAAAGGGCTCAGTCAAACAAGAGGATATAACCATTGTAAATATATATGCAACAAACAGAGGAGCACCAGCATATGTGAAACAAATACTAACAGAACTAAAGGGGGATATAGACTACAATGCATTCATTCTAGGAGACTTCAACACACCACTCACCACAAAGGATAGATCCACTGGGCAGAAAATAAGTAAGGACAAGGAAGCAATGAACAACACAGTAGAGCAGATGGACCTAATAGACATCTATAGAACTCTACATCCAAAAGCAACAGGATGTACATTCTTCTCAAGTGCACATGGAACATTCTCCAGAATAGACCATATACTAGGCCACAAAAAGAGCCTCAGAAAATTCCAAAAGATTGAAATCCTACCAACCAACTTTTCAGACCACAAAGGGATAAAACTAGAAATAAACTGTACAAAGAAAGCAAAGAGGCTCACAAACACATGGAGGCTTAACAACACGCTCCTCAATAATCAATGGATCAATGACCAAATCAAAATGGAGATCCAGCAATATATGGAAACAAATGAGAACAAAAACACTAAGCCCCAACTTCTGTGGGACACAGCAAAAGCAGTCTTAAGAGGAAAGTATATAGCAATCCAAGCATATTTAAAATGGAAGAGCAATCCCAAATGAATGGTCTAATGTCACAATTATCGAAATTGGAAAAAGAAGAACAGATGAGGCCTAAGATCAGCAGAAGGAGGGACATAATAAAGATCAGAGAAGAAATAAATAAAATTGAGAAGAATAAAAAAATAGCAAAAATCAATGAAACCAAGAGCTGGTTCTTCGAGAAAATAAACAAAATAGATAAGCCTCTAGCCAGACTTATTAATTAGAAAAGAGAGTCAACACAAATCAACAGTATCAGAAACGAGAAAGGAAAAATCACGGCGGACCCCACGGAAATGCAAAGAATTATTGGAGAATACTATGAAAACCTATATGCTAACAAGCTGGGAAACCTAGGAGAAATGGACAACTTCCTAGAAAAATATAACCTTCCAAGATTGACCCAGGAAGAAACAGAAAATCTAAACAGACCAATTACCAGCAACAAAATTGAAGTGGTAATCAAAAAACTACTAAAGAACAAAACCCCTGGGCCAGATGGTTTACCTCGGAATTTTATCAGACTTACAGGGAAGACATAATACCCATTCTCCTTAAAGTTTTCCAAAAAATAGCGGAGAATAGTATACTCCCAAACTCATTCTATTAAGCTAACATCACCCTAATACCAAAACCAGGCAAAGACCCCACCAAAAAAGAAAACTACAGACCAATATCCATGATGAATGTAGATGCAAAAATACTCTATAAAATATTAGCAAACCGAATTCAAAAATACATCAAAAGGATCATACACCATGACCAAGTGGGATTCATCCCAGGGATGCAAGGATGGTACAACATTCGAAAGTCCATCAACATCATCCACCACATCAACAAAAAGAAAGACAAAAACCACATGATCATCTCCATAGATGCTGAAAAAGCATTTGACAAAGTTCAACATCCATTCATGTTAAAAACTCTCAGCAAAATGGGAATAGAGGGCAAGTACCTCAACATAATAAAGGCCATCTATGATAAACCCACAGCCAACATTATATTGAACAGTGAGAAGCTGAAAGCATTTCCTCTGAGATCGGGAACTAGACAGGGATGCCCAATCTCTCCACTGTTATTTAACATAGTATTGGAGGTCCTAGCCACGGCAATCAGACAAAATAAAGAAATACAAGGAATCCAGATTGGTAAAGAAGAAGTTAAACTGTCACTATTTGCAGATGACATGATACTGTACATAAAAAAAACTAAAGACTCCACCCATAAACTACTATAACTGATATCGGAATACAGCAAAGTTGCAGGATACAAAATCAACACACAGAAATCTGTGGCTTTCCTATATACTAACAATGAACCAACAGAAAGAGAAATCAGGAAAACAACTCCATTCACAATTGCATCAAAAAAAATAAAATACCTAGGAATAAACCTAACCAAAGAAGTGAAAGACTTATACTCTGAAAACTACAAGTCACTTTTAAGAGAAATTAAAGGGGACATTAACAGATGGAAACTCATCCCATGCTCGTGGCTAGGGAGAATTAATATCGTCAAAATGGCCATCCTGCCCAAAGCAATATACAGATTTGATGCAATCCCTATGAAACTACCAGCAACATTCGTCAATGAACTGGAACAAATAATTCAAAAATTCATATGGAAACACCAAAGACCCTGAATAGCCAAAGCAATCCTGAGAAAGAAGAATAAAGTAGGGGGAATTTCACTCCCCAACTTCAAGCTCTACTATAAAGCCATAGTAATCAAGACAATTTGGTACTGGCACAAGAGCAGAGCCACAGACCAATGGAACAGACTAGAGAATGAAGACATTAACCCAGACATATAAGGTCAATTAATATATGATAAAGGAGCCATGGACATACAATGGCGAAATGACAGTCTCTTCAACAGATGGTGCTGGCAAAACTGGACAGCTACATGTAGGAGAATGAAACTGGACCATTGTCTAACCCCATATACAAAAGTAAACTCAAAATGGATCAAAGACCTGAATGTAAGCCATGAAACCATTAATCTCTTGGAAGAAAACATAGGCAAAAACCTCTTAGACATAAACATGAGTGACCTCTTCTTGAACATATCTCCCCGGGCAAGGAAAACAACAGCAAAAATGAGTAAGTGGGACTATATTAAGCTGAAAAGCTTCTGTACAGCAAAAGACAACATCAATAGAACAAGAAGGATCCCTACAGTATGGGAGAATATATTTGAAAATGACACATCCGATAAAGGCTTGACGCCCAGAATATATAAAGAGCTCACACGCCTCAACAAACAAAAAACAAATAACCCAATTAAAAAATGGGCAGAGGAATTGAACAGACAGTTCTCCAAAAAAGAAATACAGATGGTCAACTGACACATGAAAAGATGCTCCACATCGCTAATTATCAGAGAAATGCAAATTAAAACTACAATGAGGTATCACCTCAAACCAGTAAGGATGGCTGCCATCGAAAAGACAAACAACAACAAATGTTGGCGAGGCTGTGGAGAAAGGGGAACCCTCCTTCACTGCTGTTGGCAATGTAAGTTAGTTCAACCATTGTGGAAAGCAGTATGGAGTTACATCAAAATGCTCAAAACAGACTTACCATTTGACCCAGGAATTGCATTCCTAGGAATTTACCCTAACAATGCAGCAATCAAATATGAGAAAGATCAGTGCACCCCTATGTTTATCGCAGCACTATTTACAATAGCCAAGAATTGGAAGCAACCTAAATGTCCATCGATAGATGAATGGATAAAGAAGATGTGGTACGTATACACAATGGAATACTACTCAGCCATAAGAAAAGGGCAAATTCAACCATTTGCAGCAACATGGATGGAGCTGGAGGGTATTATGCTCAGTGAAACAAGCCAAGCAGAGAAAGAGAAATACCAAATGATTTCACTTATCTGTGGAATATAAGAACAAAGGAAAAACTGAAGGAACAAAACAGCACCAGAAACACAGAATTCAAGAATGGACTAACAGGTACCAAAGGAAAAGGGACTGTGGAGGATGGGTGGGTAGGGAGGGATAAGGAGGGGGAGAACTAGGGGGATATTAAGATCAGCATGCATGGGGGGGTAGGAGAAAAGGGAGGGCTGTACAACACAGAGAAGGCAAGTAGTGATTCTACAACATTTTGCTATGCTGATGGACAGTGACTGTAAAGGGGTTTATAGGGAGACCTGATATAGGGGAGAGCCTAGTAAACATAATATTCGTCATGTAAGTGTAGATTAGTGATACCAAAAACAAAGCAAAAAAAAAAAAAAGGCAGTTCCTGTGTGGTAACCTCCAATGAGTTCTACACAAGGGTATAAAGGGCATATAAAAGTGTAGGCAAAGGGTTTGTTTGCGTTTATGCAGAAGATTAAAGCCTAATTTGGCTATCCCTAAAATGAACTAAGATACGATATGAAAGAGAACTTCCAACATCAGCACTCTCTGGAAGACTCATGCCAGAAGATGATCATCAAAAAATCCCAACAAAGATCCACGCACTGCTACAGGTGTAGATGCACTCATCCCACCAGTTCCTGGACTTGCCATGGGAATGAGGAAGGAGATATCCAAGATGGCCTGTGCATACAGTAAAACAACTAATTTGACTGGATCTATACTCTTGGAACTCAACCAAGAATTAGGAGGAGTGCAAATTGTAGCGCTCCAAAATCTTACAACTACAGACTATTTACTGTTAAAAGAACATAAGGGATGTGAACATTCCCCAGGAATGGGTTGTTTTAATTTGTCTGATTTCTCTGAGACTGTTCAAGTTCAGTTGGACAATATCCACCATATCATAGATAAGTTTTCACAAATGCCTAAGGTGCCTAACTGGTTTTCTTGGTTTCACTGGAGATGGATGGTAACTACAGATATGCTTTGGTTATGTAACTATACTCCCATTATGTTAATGTGTCTGCACAATTTAAGTAGTAGCTTAAAACCTATATATGCTGAAGTTACTCTACAAGAAGATATGTCAAAGAAATAATCAATCTTCCCATGTTTTCTTCCGCCTGCTACTTCTATAGCTTTTCTTCTTCCTTCCTAAATTACAACCCTTAAATAGAATTCGTGCCTCATATCAAATTTACCGAGTATCATAAATCTTCCAAGTGGTAAAGATACCTCAAGACAAATGCTGGCCATAGAAGCCACAGAGCATAAATATGCAAAGAAGTAAAAAGCTAACCTTTTCAAACAATAAGGCTTCCCTCTCACTTACCAACTTCACATTTCCCTGTATGGCCCCGGAAGATGACTGGTTAGCCAGAGACGGGTAAGATTCCTCAAGGGAGGAACAACCTAAGACAGGCACAGTCGCAGCGGGGCCATCAGGTGAGAAATTGGGGATCAACAGAGGTGAGGCTTAGAACCTCACCCCCCCCGTTCTGAGAGAAATCTTCTGCATACGTGGATGTTTTATTGCCCATGTCTAGCTTGGATTAACACATAGTCTACAGGCACACACCTGATCATCTACATTTGCTCTCTTACAACACTAAACTATGTTTTCTACCTTTATCTTGTATCTACCTACCACTTCAGCATTTTATTAAAAATAATAATAATAAAGAGAGAAATGTGGTATCCACATATAAATCAAGTATAAAAACCAAATGAGTATTCATATTTGAACTGACTGTTTAGAGTTCATAATGCATGAGCAAAACCGAAAGTTTCTGTGATGACTGCCCTTGTACTATTCACTATGTAACTTATTCATTATGTAAGAATTTGTTCTACATGTAAGAACTTGTTTGTTATGCCTCAGAAGATTGGAGACTGACGAAAATTAGGCTTGAGGTGGATTAATTATTGTGCATTGAGCTTTGACTCCCCTATACAGAATTTTATTGTCGTTAACAACCATTTGATCAATAAATATGAGAGATGCCCTCAAAAAAAAAAAATAGGACAGACTTCCAATGGTAAAATTAATAAGTAACCAGGATGTAATATATAGCATAAGGAATATAGTCAAGATATTATAACAGCTTGGTAGGGTGATAGCTTTAACCTAGTATTAGGTATATAAATGTTCTACCACTGTGTTGTACACTTGAAACTAATGTAATGTAATACTGTGCATCAACTACCCTTCAATAAAGAATAATTATTTTAAAAAAAATTAAAAAAAAAAGGATACTGTAAAGAATACAAGTTAAGAGCTAAATGAAGAGAGGCAAAGAGTAGGTTTTAAATGTGGGTAAAATTGTAATATTTCCAGAATATCTCTCCTGGCTTTGGTGCATTTGTATATCCTCAAGGGTGGAGAGAAGTTCATCTCCATGTCAATGGGTAATTACCTGGGCAACTGAGGACTTGTCTGAACCTGAGAGTTTAAGGGGAAGGGCTTGCTTGCTTGCTTCCTTCTGGAGCCGGGGAGAGAGACTGCAGTTTGTAAGCGATAAATGGGTTTTAAACTTTATTTCTCTCTTTGAGTGATTTTGATTTTCAGAGGTATTTTGCCATGGGTTTTCCTCCCTGGACTCATCTGGTGCAGTCGGCAGGATTCTCCTGAACCCAAAATCTGTCATAATGAGACAGGGACCATGGGCTTAGACAGAGTAGGGTGAGGGCCTCTGGAAAAAGCAATGTGACATATTTACAGTCAAAGCAATGTAAGTTCCTATGAAAACACTGGGTTCAGTATTATGCAAAGTCAAGGTCACACTAATTCTCTAATTTTTCTAAATTTTTTTTGGTGAAAATCTGTTCTACTTATTGAGGGTAAAGATATTAGACTAGGAATATAGATATCTTCAGTGAGATCCGTTAAAGGTCAAAAGGTCAGGAGCAACTTGGCCTGGAATGTTCGAGTGTTCCACATTGGTATCTCAGCCTAACTCGTGACTTCACTGTAAACAGCCCTAGCAAACAGACAACAACCCAGCTCACCTTGAGGGCAGGGCAGGTGGTACAAGTCCACACACTAAGCCCTCAATTCTCAAAAATTCTCAACTGCTTATAAATCCCCTAGACAACACACCACCCTGGGCTCTCTTGTCCCCTCCTGGTGTGAGCCAGGAGCTCTTTCCTCTCACTTTTTTTTTCCAAATAAAATTCTCTCCCTGGCTCTCCTACCTTGGGTGTTTGTGAAGCTCATTCTTCGACTTCACAAACAAGAACCCCGGCATCATATTTGGGGGCTTGCCTGGGATAACTTTGGAGGTGAGTATCGGAATCCAAGCCTGCCTTTTCTTTCACTGTCTTTATAGAAGGAAGCCATCTATGGCACAAAACATTGCCACTTAAATGGGACTAGCCCAGCTACCATTCTCAAAGTCTCGAGCGACAGGTTCCCCTGCATCTCCCTCAGTGGATCCCCCATCTCCCTTGAGAGCCAGTAATGTCACCTGAGTGGAGGCCAGGATTCCCTTTTAGAGGCATCTCCTTGAATGCAAGGGACTGAGGAAAGCCATGGGCAACTGCAAGAGTCTAGGCTGAGGCTTCTCAAAGGTCCACTTGTCTGGAATCAGACCCCAACAGCGTGACTGGGTATCCGTGAGGAGTGTCTCTCCCTCTGTCTCTGACTTCCAGCCTGCTTCTTCAAGCTACCCTGGCCTCAGTGAGGCCTCAGTGAGGCATTCCTAACTCTCTCCTAACTTCATCAATTTCACGGTACCCAATGCTCACCACCGCAAAGTTGGAGATCTACGCTTCACTCTTATTCCTGACTTAATGTACTCTTTATCTCATAAAATGTGTCTGGGCACTGTTAGCCACTTAAAAGATGATTAGCATCACCTACCAATCTTAAGTCTTGGGTGAAAGGTTTCCCAGTGTCTGCCGCTCCTTGATCCCCTGCCTCCAGACAGGAATGTCAGGGAGTGGCTGAGCCAATTTCTTACTTTCCTATCCTAATCTGCAGATTCTGAGGGCAGACCGGAGTAGTAGACAGTGGTTCCTGGATCTTGGCTCCCACAGATTGATACAATGGTGCTCAGTGAACCTCTAGCTAGGCTGCTGCCTATGCCAGAGTCGCAGGTGACACCTGACCTCTTGTCTCACAGGTCAGATTTCTTACAGTGACTAGCAGGATAATTACCATGCAGTGGCAGAAGCTGGTGTTTAAGAGTATACACACACACACCCCATAAGTGTCCGTGGAAGCCTTTGAATTTTATCTCTGGCCTTGGAAAAAGTTCCCCTGCTCCCCATTCAAGTCAGTCCCCTTAGGCCTGTGCCACTTTCTCATGTGTAATGTAAACAAAGTCTGTGAAGTAATCAAACTGAATCCTGAGCCCAACATGTAAATGGCTCTATTCTGTTGACCTCCTTTCCTTAGAGGCAGTTGTCCTGGGGCTAGGCATTTCCTTTTCTGCAGCCCCAGGGAAGCAAAACAGGCTTGTGACTCTGACCAAGGCTCAGGCAGTGAGAGGTCACACAGTCCCTGAACTTACAGACAGGCAGGGGGCTCTCAAGGAATGACTAAACGTTGGGCAGAGAAAACTAGCAAAACTCCCAAAAGGCATAAAGTAGGAACACACTGGTAAGGTCCCACTAAATCCAGAGCTCCGAGGCGACTCTTGCTTAGTGGGAAGGCAAGAGGGGAATCAAGGCAAAGTGCAGGCCATGCTGGTAAGGAGTGGTTAAGTCCAGTAGGCCTGGCAGAGGAGGTGATTGACCACTATCACCCAGGCTCCAAGGCTAGGGGATGCCCTCACACAGAGAAAAGGCTGACCAGGTGTCACACACCTGTCTTTCTCTCTCCCAGGTGGGAGCTTCCTCTTCCAGTTAAAGCCAGACATGCCTCTGGCTTACATTCTAAAGAACTGGGAGCAATTTTGGTCCCCAGACCCTGAAAAACAAGAAGAGTCTTATCTTCTGCACACAAGCCTGGCCTCAATACAAACTCTCTAATGGAGAGGCTTGGCCCCTGAGAGAAGTATACAGTATTATAAGGTTATGCAGCCAAATATATTTTAATGCAATGAAAGAAAATAGTCAAAAGTCCTGTGAACTACTACAATAAGGGACTAGTTTTCTAAATTTTTTTTGGTGAAAATCTGTTCTACTTATTGAGTTCATTATCTTCAAAAATTGGGAGATTTTTAAACTAGACTCCCTGAAACAGAAGAAATTTATCTGCTGCAATACAGCCTGGCTTTAAATGACTGGTGCTTGAATTGTACTTGCATTTTATTTCCAGCCCCCTGGACACACACAGTCCCTATCAGTTCAGAGCCTTCATCAGCCCTGTTAGTCTGGGGCCATCTAAACCTTAACCAAATTATGTGAACTGTTCACCTTTAGAGTTTATTCTTGAAAACTGAGAAACTTTTAGTCAAATAAGCTAAAAGGAAAGAAGGCAATTGGATATTAGTAACTCAAATCTCTGCATCAGTTTATCTGTCTGTGTATGTTCTTTTATGAAAAGTATTGCTAACTGTAGTCATTACATCTCAATCTGTATGTTTGTGTGTCCAAGTGTGTAAATGAGAAATATTTTTCCGCCTCCAGATGGTATTAATAAAATTAATTTAAAGACAAGCGCTTGTGAAAATTGGGCATTCTAAAACTTCCAGAAAATTCTAATAAAAGATATTAAGCATTAATGCTAATTTAAGTTGAACTGAAATGGACCTGTCCTTATGATTATCAGCTGCCTAAGTTTACCTAAAGTCATTTAAGTCGATGTTATCTGCTAAATCTTTCAAGAATAAAATGCTTAGAGGCTTGACTTCATCTAATATTCAATAAAGGTTTTGTAAGTAGTCTGGCATAGTTAAGAATGAGTAAACTAAGTGTAGCAAGTGAACATCTTAATAATAATTGTGTGTTACAGTGTGTATACCTACCTACAGCCTGAAAATTTCTGTAGTAACCTAAAATTTAAAAATTTCGCTAAGTTTAGATGTATATTGTGCTTAGTGAGATTGTGCTATAAAGCACATGATTCCAGAAATTCTAAAATGTGTTAATATATTTTTCAATCTAAAGAATGCTAGTGTAACAGTTTACAATAGCCTACTTCTCAGTGTTCACTCAAAGTTCCTAATGATTTTAAATTTTAATTAAAACTACTTGAAGTAATAAGGAAAACAGTTCTACATGCTAAAAAACGTGTCTTTTGATGAAAGAAAGTAACTTTGTTCTAAAGTACAGCTGTTTATTTAAAGAGGGAGAACACTGAATGTAAAAGGAAAATTGTAGAAAGCTTGTGGAAAAATTGATATAGTCATACTATGTGAAATTAAAGCAAATGAGTCTCAATATCAAGTACACAACAAACTTAGAATTTTGTTTTCAATTAAAAAGAGAAAGTTTTCTTAAATTGTTAGTCTGCTCTAAATGTTGAAAGATTGCAAAAAGTTTTCTAATTGTTTTATCAAAGCAGTTTCTCATGCTTAAAGTCTCAATGAGTTGCCTGAGTATTTAAGAAAATGAGATCTTAATATTAAAAGGACTAAAAGCTAAACTTTGCTAACGACTGTGTAACCTTCTATATTTGCCTTTGGGGAATTTTGTTGTTATTCTGGTTAAATGGATAAGTATTGCTTCGTGGCAACCTATAATCTTATTTAAGCAAGTGCCAAAGAAACTTTCTTCTGACAGCATCCCAGAATCAAATTCAAAAAGGTACTTTTACCTCGTTAACTCCTCATCAGGGAAAATATTTGGCTAATTTAGATTATTTATCTGACATATATTTACCTGGAAAGCACTGTCAAAGGGAAAGATGCTAACCTTTGTTACTCAATGTTTTATGTTACAAAAATATCCAAATTTCCTTATGCCAACTGTCTTATAGTAAGCTCTTATCAGATCTTTTTTTTTTATAAGTAAACATTAAGCAATGGTTTATTTTTTTTATTTTTATTTTTTTTAAATAATTATTTTTTATTGAAGGGTAGTTGATGCACAGTATTACATTACATTAGTTTCAAGTGTACAACACAGTGATAAAACATTTATATACATAACTCTAGGTTCCAGCTATCACCCTACCAAGCTGTTACAATATCTTGACTATATTCCTTATGCTATACATTACATTCCGGTTACTTATTTATTTTACCATTGGAAGTCTGTCCTATTTTTTTTTTTTTTTTGTGAGGGCATCTCTCATAATTATTGATCAAATGGTTGTTAACGACAATAAAATTCTGTATAGGGGAGTCAATGCTCAATGCACAATCATTAATCCACCCCAAGCCTAATTTTCGTCAGTCTCCAATCTTCTGAGGCATAACAAACAAATTCTTACATGTAGAACAAATTCTTACACAATGAATAAGTTACATAGTGAACAGTACAAGGGCAGTCATCACAGAAACTTTCGGTTTTGCTCATGCATTGTGAACTATAAACAGTCAGTTCAAATATGAATACTCATTTGGTTTTTATACTTGATTTATATGTGGATACCACATTTCTCTCTTTATTATTATTATTTTTAATAAAATGCTGAAGTGGTAGGTAGATACAAGATAAAGGTAGAAAACATAGTTTAGTGTTGTAAGAGAGCAAATGTAGATGATCAGGTGTGTGCCTGTAGACTATGTGTTAATCCAAGCTAGACATGGGCAATAAAACATCCACGTATGCAGAAGATTTCTCTCAGAATGGGGGGGGTGAGGTTCTAAGCCTCACCTCTGTTGATCCCCAATTTCTCACCTGATGGCCCCCCTGCGACTGTGCCTGTCTTAGGTTGTTCCTCCGTTGAGGAATCTTACCCGTCTCTGGCTAACCAGTCATCTTCCGGGGCCATACAGGGAAATGTGAAGTTGGTAAGTGAGAGGGAAGCCTTATTGTTTGAAAAGGTTAGCTTTTTACTTCTTTGCATATTTATGCTCTGTGGCTTCTATGGCCAGCATTTGTCTTGAGGTATCTTTACCACTTGGAAGATTTATGATACACGGTAAATTTGATATGAGGCATGAATTCTATTTAAGGGTTGTAATTTAGGAAGGAAGAAGAAAAGCTATAGAAGTAGCAGGCGGAAGAAAACATGGGAAGATTGATTATTTCTTTGACATAACTTCTTGTAGTGTACTTCAGCATGTATAGGTTTTAAGCTACTACTTAAATTGCGCACACACATTAACATAATGGGAGTATAGTTACATAACCAAAGCATATCTGTAATTACCAGCCATCTCCAGTGAAACCAAGAAAACCAGTTAGGCACCTTAGGCATTTGTGAAAACTTATCTATGATATGGTGGATATTGTCCAACTGAACTTGAACAGTCTCAGAGAAATCAGACAAATTAAAACAACCCATTCCTGGGGAATGTTCACATCCCTTATGTTCTTTTAACAGTAAATAGTCTGTAGTTGTAAGATTTTGGAGCGCTACAATTTGCACTCCTCCTAATTCTTGGTTGAGTTCCAACAGTATAGATCCAGTCAAATTAGTTGTTTTACTGTATGCACAGGCCATCTTGGATATCTCCTTCCTCATTCCCATGGCAAGTCCAGGAACTGGTGGGATGAGTGCATCTACACCTGTAGCAGTGCGTGGATCTTTGTTGGGATTTTTTGATGATCATCTTCTGGCATGAGTCTTCCAGAGAGTGCTGATGTTGGAAGTTCTCTTTCATATCGTATCTTAGTTCATTTTAGGGATAGCCAAATTAGGCTTTAATCTTCTGTATAGACACAAACAAACCCTTTGCCTACACTTTTATATGCCCTTTATACCCTTGTGTAGAACTCATTTTAGGTTACCACACAGGAACTGCCTTTTTTTTTTTTTTGCTTTGTTTTTGGTATCACTAATCTACACTTACATGACGAATATTATGTTTACTAGGCTCTCCCCTATATCAGGTCTCCCTATAAACCCCTTTACAGTCACTGTCCATCAGCATAGCAAAATGTTGTAGAATCACTACTTGCCTTCTCTGTGTTGTACAGCCCTCCCTTTTCTCCTACCCCCCCATGCATGCTGATCTTAATATCCCCCTAGTTCTCCCCCTCCTTATCCCTCCCTACCCACCCATCCTCCACAGTCCCTTTACTTTTGGTACCTGTTAGTCCATTCTTGAATTCTGTGTTTCTGGTGCTGTTTTGTTCCTTCAGTTTTTCCTTTGTTCTTATATTCCACAGATAAGTGAAATCATTTGGTATTTCTCTTTCTCTGCTTGGCTTGTTTCACTGAGCATAATACCCTCCAGCTCCATCCATGTTTCTGCAAATGGTTGAATTTGCCCTTTTCTTATGGCTGAGTAGTATTCCATTGTGTATACGTACCACATCATCTTTATCCATTCATCTATCGATGGACATTTAGGTTGCTTCCAATTCTTGGCTATTGTAAATAGTGCTGCGATAAACATAGGGGTGCACTGATCTTTCTCATACTTGATTGCTGCATTGTTAGGGTAAATTCCTAGGAATGCAATTCCTGGGTCAAATGGTAAGTCTGTTTTGAGCATTTTGATGTAACTCCATACTGCTTTCCACAATGGTTGAAATAACTTACATTGCCACCAGCAGTGTAGGAGGGTTCCCCTTTCTCCACAGCCTCGCCAACATTTGTTGTTGTTTGTCTTTTGGGTGGCAGCCATCCTTACTGGTGTGAGGTGATACCTCATTGTAGTTTTAATTTGCATTTCTCTGATAATTAGCGATGTGGAGCATCTTTTCATGTGTCAGTTGGCCATCTGTATTTCTTTTTTGGAGAACTGTCTGTTCAGTTCCTCTGCCCATTTTTTAATTGGGTTATTTGTTTTTTGTTTGTTGAGGCATGTGAGCTCTTTATATATTCTGGACGTCTAGCCTTTATCGGATGTGTCATTTTCAAATATATTCTCCCATACTGTAGGGATCCTTCTTGTTCTATTGATGTTGTCTTTTGCTGTACAGAAGCTTTTCAGCTTAATATAGTCCCACTTACTCATTTTTGCTGTTGTTTTCCTTGCCCGGGGAGATATGTTCAAGAAGAGGTCACACATGTTTATGTCTAAGAGGTTTTTGCCTATGTTTTCTTCCAAGAGATTAATGGTTTCATGGCTTACATTCAGGTCTTTGATCCATTTTGAGTTTACTTTTGTATATGGGGTTAGACAATGGTCCAGTTTCATTCTCCTACATGTAGCTGTCCAGTTTTGCCAGCACCATCTGTTGAAGAGACTGTCATTTCGCCATTGTATGTCCATGGCTCCTTTATCATATATTAATTGACCTTATATGTCTGGGTTAATGTCTGGATTCTCTAGTCTGTTCCATTGGTCTGTGGCTCTGCTCTTGTGCCAGTACCAAATTGTCTTGATTACTATGGCTTTATAGTAGAGCTTGAAGTTGGGGAGTGAAATTCCCCCTACTTTATTCTTCTTTCTCAGGATTGCTTTGGCTATTCAGGGTCTTTGGTGTTTCCATATGAATTTTTGAATTATTTGTTCCAGTTCATTGACGAATGTTGCTGGTAGTTTCATAGGGATTGCATCAAATCTGTATATTGCTTTGGGCAGGATGGCCATTTTGACGATATTAATTCTCCCTAGCCACGAGCATGGGATGAGTTTCCATCTGTTAATGTCCCCTTTAATTTCTCTTAAAAGTGACTTGTAGTTTTCAGAGTATAAGTCTTTCACTTCTTTGGTTAGGTTTATTCCTAGGTATTTTATTTTTTTTGATGCAATTGTGAATGGAGTTGTTTTCCTGATTTCTCTTTCTGTTGGTTCATTGTTAGTATATAGGAAAGCCACAGATTTCTGTGTGTTGATTTTGTATCCTGCAACTTTGCTGTATTCCGATATCAGTTCTAGTAGTTTTGGGGTGGAGTCTTTAGGGTTTTTTATGTACAGTATCATGTCATCTGCAAATAGTGACAGTTTAACTTCTTCTTTACCAATCTGGATTCCTTGTATTTCTTTATTTTGTCTGATTCCCGTGGCTAGGACCTCCAGTACTATGTTAAATAACAGTGGAGAGAGTGGGCATCCCTGTCTAGTTCCCGATCTCAGCGGAAATGCTTTCAGCTTCTCGCTGTTCAATATAATGTTGGCTGTGTGTTTATCATAGATGGCCTTTATTATGTTGAGGTACTTGCCCTCTATTCCCATTTTGTTGAGAGTTTTTAACTTGAATGGATGTTGAACTTTGTCAAATGCTTTTTCAGCATCTATGGAGATGATCATGTGGTTTTTGTCTTTCTTTTTGTTGATGTGGTGGATGATGTTGATGGACTTTCGAATGTTGTACCATCCTTGCATCCCTGGGATGAATCCCACTTGGTCATGGTGTATGATCCTTTTGATGTATTTTTGAATTCGGTTTGCTAATATTTTGTTGAGTATTTTTGCATCTACGTTCATCAGGGATATTGGTCTGTAGTTTTCTTTTTTGGTGGGGTCTTTGCCTGGTTTTGGTATTAGGGTGATGTTAGCTTCATAGAATGAGTTTGGGAGAATCCCCTCCTCCTCTATTTTTTGGAAAACTTTAAGGAGAATGGGTATTATGTCTTCCCTGTATGTCTGATAAAATTCCGAGGAAAATCCATCTGACCCGGGGTTTTTGTTCTTTGGTAGTTTTTTGATTACCGCTTCAATTTCGTTGCTGGTAATTGGTCTGTTTAGATTTTCTGTTTCTTCCTGGGTCAATCTTGGAAGGTTATATTTTTCTAGGAATTTGTCCATTTCTCCTAGGTTTCCCAGCTTGTTAGCATAGAGGTTTTCATAGTATTCTCCAATAATTCTTTGCATTTCCATGGGGTCCATCGTGATTTTTCCTTTCTCGTTTCTGATACTGTTGATTTGTGTTGACTCTCTTTTCTTCTTAATAAGTCTGGCTAGAGGCTTATCTATTTTGTTTATTTTCTCGAAGAACCAGCTCTTGGTTTCATTGATTTTTGCTATTGTTTTATTCTTCTCAATTTTATTTATTTCTTCTCTGATCTTTATTTTGTCCCTCCTTCTGCTGACCTTAGGCCTCATCTGTTCTTCTTTTTCCAATTTCGATAATTGTGACATTAGACCATTCATTTGGGATTGCTCTTCCTTTTTAAAATATGCTTGGATTGCTATATACTTTCCTCTTAAGACTGCTTTTGCTGTGTCCCACAGAATTTGGGGCTTAGTGTTGTTGTTGTCATTTATTTCCATATATTGCTGGATCTCCATTTTGATTTGGTCATTGATCCATTGATTATTTAGGAGCGTGTTGTTAAGCCTCCATGTGTTTGTGAGCCTCTTCGCTTTCTTTGTACAGTTTATTTCTAGTTTTATGCCTTTGTGGTCTGAAAAGTTGGTTGGTAGGATTTCAATCTTTTGGAATTTTCTGAGGCTCTTTTTGTGGCCTAGTATGTGGTCTATTCTGGAGAATGTTCCATGTTCACTTGAGAAGAATGTATATCCCGCTGCTTTTGGATGTAGAGTTCTATAGATGTCTATTAGGTCCATCTGCTCTACTGTGTTGTTCAGTGCTTCCGTGTCCTTACTTATTTTCTGCCCAGTGGATCTATCCTTTGTGGTGAGTGGTGTGTTGAAGTCTCCTAGAATGAATGCATTGCAGTCTATATCCCCCTTTAGTTCTGTTAGTATTTGTTTCACCTATGCTGGTGCTCCTGTGTTGGGTGCATATATATTTATAATGGTTATATCCTCTTGTTTGACTGAGCCCTTTATCATTATGTAGTGTCCTTCTTTATCTCTTGTTACTTTCTTTGTTTTGAAGTGTATTTTGTCTGATATTAGTACTGCAACCCCTGCTTTCTTCTCACTGTTGTTTGCTTGAAATATGTTTTTCCATCCCTTGACTTTTAGTCTGTACATGTCTTTGGGTTTGAGGTGAGTTTCTCGTAAGCAGCATATAGATGGGTCTTGCTTTTTTATCCATTCTGTTACTCTGTGTCTTTTGATTGGTGCATTCAACCCATTAACATTTAGGGTGACTATTGAAAGATATGTACTTATTGCCATTGCAGGCTTTAAATTCGTGGTTTCCAAAGGTTAAAGGTTAGCCTCTTTAGTATCTTACTGCCTAACTTAGCTCGCTTATTGAGCTGTTATATACACTGTCTGGACATTCTTTTCTTCTCTCCCTTCTTGTTCCTCCTCCTCGATTCTTCATATGTTGGGTGTTTTGTGCTGTCCTCTTTCTAGGAGTGCTCCCATCTAGAGCAGTCCCTGTAAGATGTTCTGTAGAGGTGGTTTGTGGAAAGCAAATTCCCTCAGCTTTTTTTTGTCTGGGAATTGTTTAATCCCACCGTCATATTTGAATGATAGTCGTGCTGGATACAGTATCCTTGGTTCAAGGCCCTTCTGTTTCATTGTATTAAATATATCATGCCATTCTCTTCTGGCCTGTAGGGTTTCTGTTGAGAAATCTCACGTTAGCCTGATGGGTTTCCCTTTATAGGTGACCTTTTTCTCTCTAGCTGCCTTTAACACTCTTTCCTTGTCCTTGATCTTTGCCATTTTAATTATTATGTGTCTTGGTGTTGCCCTTCTTGGATCCTTTCTGTTGGGGATTCGGTGTATTTCCGTGGTCTGTTCGATTACTTCCTCCCCCAGTGTGGGGAAGTTTTCAGCAATTATTTCTTCTAAGATACTTTCCATCTCTTTTCCTCTCTCTTCTTCTTCTGGGACCCATATAATACGGATATTGTTCCTTTTGGATTGGTCACACAGTTCTCTTAATATTGTTTCATTCCTGGAGATCCTTTTGTCTCTCTCTATGTCAGCTTCTATGCGTTCCTGTTCTCTGATTTCAATTCCATCAATGGCCTCTTGCATTCTATCCATTCTGCTTATAAACCCTTCCAGAGTTTGTTTCAATTCTGCGATCTCCTTTCTGGCATCTGTGATCTCCTTCCAGACTTCATCCCATTTCTCTTGCGTATTTCTCTGCATCTCTGTCAGCATGTTTATGATTCTTATTTTGAATTCTTTTTCAGGGAGACTGGTTATGTCTGTCTCCTTCTCTGTTGTTGTCTCTGTGATGTTTGTCTGCCTGTAGCTTTGCCTTTTCATGGTGATAGGAATAGTCTGCAGAACTGGGACGAGTGACGGCTGGAAGCACTTCCTTTCTTGTTGGTTTGTGGCCCTCCTCTCCTGGGAGAACAGCGACCTCTAGTGGCTTGTGCTGTGCAGCTGCGCGCAGACAGCGTTTCTGCTTCCTGCCCGGCTGCTATGGAGTTAATCTCCGCTGTTGCTGTGGGCGTGGCCTGGCTCGGGTAGCTACTCCAAAATGGTGGAGTCGCGTTGGAGCAGGAGCTGCTGGGAGGCTATTTATCTCCGTAAGGGGCCTCCCTGCTCCCTGCAGCCCAGGGGTTAGGGTGCCCAGAGATCGCGGATTCCCTACCTCTGGATTAAGTGACCCGCCCTGCCCCTTTAAGACTTCCAAAGAGCACCCGCCAAAACAAAACAACGCCCACCAAAAAAAAAAGAAAAAAAAATTTTTTTAATTAAAAAAAAAAAAAGGTGGTCGTTCGTTTTTCTTTATTCTCCAGTGCCAGCCTCAGGCCTCTGCTCACCGGTCTTTCTGCCCTGTTTCCCTAGTATTGGGGTCCCTATCCCTTTAAGACTTCCAAAAAGCGCTCGCCAAAACAAAACAGCAAAAAAGCAAAAAAAAATGGTCGCGCGCTTTTCTTATGTCCTCTGTCGCCCAGCCTCCAGTGCCCACTCACTGTTCTTGCTGCCCTGTTTTCCTAGTATCGAGCGCCCTGCACTCTGTCCCGGATGGCTGGGGCTGGGTGTTCGGCAGTCCTGGGCTCCGTCTCCCTCCCGCTCTGCCTGCTCTTCGCCCGCCGGGAGCTGGGGGGAGGGGCGCTCGGCTCCCGCGGGGCCGGGGCTTGTATCTTACCCCCTTCGCAAGGCGCTGGGTTCTCTCAGGTGCGGATGTGGTCTGGATATTGTCCTGTGTCCTCTGGTCTTTATTCTAGGAAGGGTTTTCTTTGTTATATTTTCATAGATATATGTTGTTTTGGGAGGAGATTTCCGCTGCTCTACTCACGCCGCCATCTTTCGCCCCTCTACAGTATCCTTTATTAATCTAGTAAATCTTAGTGTTTTCCTAAGTTCTGTGAGCTGCTCTAGCAAATTAATCAAATGTAAAGGGGAGGTTGTAAGAACCTCCAATCTGTAACCAGTAAGTCAAAAGCACAAACAACAGCCTCGGGCTTGCAACCAGCATCTAAAGGGTTGAACCCTTATCCTAAGAAATCTAGTGCTGTCTCCAAGCAAATAGCATCAGAATTGAGTTGTTTTCCAACACTATGCTGATGTTTGAGAATTGCTTGGTAATATGTGTGAGAACACCCCCCTGCCACATACTTGCATACATTAGAATCGAGTTCAAAAACCCAAATGGAGTTATAATACTATTACTGCTTTGTATAATATTGTTATTCTTATACATATATGTAAAAAAAAATTGATGATTGCAATCAGCAAAGTTCTTGAAAAGCAAAAAATTAATTTAAAACATACATCTTAGCTTATATTACAAAATAATAAATAAAAGTGCATTTAATGTTTTCCATTATTTTGAAAACCAAGTTTTCTTGAATTGCTTATATTGTCTTACGTACTAAGTTAAATACCATATTTGCCTAATTAATTTTGTTATGGTTCATCCAAATTAAATATCAAACAAAAGAGTCACACATCTTTTCCTTTACCAAAAAGCTTGTCCTTTAATGAGTGCTACTTATACTGGCAAAGAAAGTGTTTTTTTCCTAAATTGTCTGATTTCCTTGATATACTAAATGTTCGTATATTTGTAGATTGTCTTTTGTTTTCAGATACAAAAAATCATTGCCAAGACTAATATCAAGGAGCTTACACCTATGTTTTCTTCCATGAGTTTTATGGCTTTAGGTCATATATTTAAGTTTTTAGTCCACTTTGAGTTAATTTTTGTGTATGATGTAAGATAGTGGTCCAGTTTCATTCTTTTGCATGTAGCTGTCCAGTTTTCCCAACACCATTTATTGATAGCACTCTCCTTCAACCATTGCATATTTTGGCTTAATTAACCATATATGTGTATGTTTATTTCTGGGCTCTGTATGCTGTTTCATTGATCTATGTGTTTGTCTTTATACCAACAGCATACTGTTTTGATTACCATAGCTCTGTAATATAGTTTGAAATCAGGGAACGTGATGCCTCTAGATTTGTTCCTCTTTTCTCAAGATTGCTTTGGCTACTGGGGGTCTTTTGGGGTTCCATATAAATTTTAAGATTTTTAAAAAATATTTCTGTTGGAAATGCCATTGAAATGATAGGCATTGAATTTAATCTGTAGATTGTTTTTGGAGTATGGACACTCTTGCATTATTGATTCTATCATGAGCTCATATTATCTTTATATTTATTTGTGTCTTCTTCAATTGCTTTCATCAATGTCTTATAGTTTTCAGTGTACAAAGTCTCTGACCTTGGTTAAATTTATTTTTAGGTATTTCATTCTTTTTGATGCAATTGCAAATAAGATTGCTTTTATATTTCTTTTTCTGATAGTTCATTTTTAGCATGTAGGAATGTGACAGATTTCTTTATATTGATTTTATATCCTGCAACTTTACTGAATTCATTTATTCTAACAGTTTTGTAGTGGTGTCTCTAGGATTTTCTATATGTAATATCATGTCATCTGTAAAGAGTGACAGACAGTTTTATTTCTTCCTTTCCAATTTTCATGCCTTTTATCTCTTTTTCTTACCTAATTGTCTAAGCTAGGACTTCCAATACTATTTTGAATAAAACTGGCAAGAGTGGACATCCTTGCCTTGTTACTGATCTTAGAGAAAAGCTTTTATCTTTCCACCATTAAGCACAATGTTAGCTGTGAGCTTATCAAATGTGGCCTTTATTATTGTGTTGAAGTACATGCCTTTTATACCACCTTGTTGAGATTTTCTATCATGAAAGGATGTTGTATTTTGTTAAATTATTTTCCTGCATTTATTGAGATGATCATATGATTTCTATCCATTATTAGTATGGTATATCACATTTATTTGCAAATGTTGAACCATCGTTGCATTGCTGAAATAAATCCCACTGGATCATGGTATATGATCCTTTTAATGTATTATTGAATGTGGTTTGCTAATATTTTGTTGACCAAAATATAATTCTTGACAGGAGAGTTTTCTTAATTGAATTTGTAAGTTTATAAGTGATAAAATTAACTTCTAAAACTTTCTTTCTTGTTTTTCTCTTTGTGTGTTTTTGTTTCTGACATATAATATACTATCAATGGAAAAATTGCCATAGTTTTAGATTGTTGTATTGAGTTCATGCAAGTTTGCTTTGTTTAATAAAAACTATCATTATGAATTCATTATTGTTTATATTTTAATTGACTATGTAGAGTTCAGTACCCTTGCTGGTCATATACCAAGATATTAAACACATCCAGGTTTATAAGAAGAAGGAAGAAACTAGGGAGAATATTGACCTTCAGCATAGCTCAATCTCTGCTCAAATATGCTCCACTCCTGGGCAGGAGTGCTAGTTCTAATAGATCAAGTTCAAAAAAATGAACAAGGTTATGGTGAAAGGATAGATATTTTTAGTTATTAATAACAAAGGGGTTAAATATCTCATTTTCAATATAATTAGTGGAGGAGGACAATTTGTCCTGCCAAGAAATAGTTTCTTCTAGAGAAGATGTTATGTGGACAGGTTAGTCCAGATGTAGCATTAAATTCTCAGGGAATACTTTCTCTTTCCTCCCATTCTGGTTTATAGGGTTTCCTCACCACAAGAGGTAAATGTATAGGGCTGAGATTTGTGTGTGAACATAGGCAGGAAATGGCAGAAAGATTCATCAATCCACAATTGTGTTACCTGACAGTTTTACCAATCATGCAGTCCAGATCATTACTATAAAGATTAAACTGAGATGAATATGGGAGCCCTGGATTATGGAAATCATAATTGTGTCTTACTTGAGATTGTCTTAAATACATTTCTTCCAGGCCTCTCTGGACTAAGGAAGGTGTGGCAGTAGGCCCTACTCTGTTCATTTTGATCTTGAGTTTTGGGATAAATATCTCTACTGAGGTTAAACAAATGTACACAACTTTAGGATTCTCAGATTCATTCAGCTAACTTCTAGTTTTAAAGTAAAAATTTCTACCATATTTGCTCTGTTACTATAGCTGAAAAAGGCCTCTGCACCCTACCACTAACCACATTTAGTTTTTGAGACCTAGAGACATGAAATTATTTTATAAAGTTCATAGATTTTTGCATTCTATAGGCTCATCAAAGAGAGCTTGAAAATTTGAGGAAACAATACAACAAATGTTCAAGGTTGAAGAGGACCCAAACACCCAAACATAATGATATTTGGTTGTTACTATGGTGGTCACTTTTTTTTATGGTCCAATATTCTTACAGGTTTATATTTGAACTTGTAAATTTTACCAATCTATAGAAAGTAGTTATGCAGAATCATCTCTAAATATATTGTTCATAATGAGTTTGGTAACATATATGATAAGTCTTTGAAGCTTCAACATCTCTGGAAGTAAAGATATAATCTAAAATTTATTCTGAGTTCACTGATTCTAATTTTCTCTGACATCAGTTGGGGTGATCACCCTCCCAGACATATGATCACCAAGGTCTCTTTGCTCTAAGCTCAATAGAGAGGTACTACTACTTAGAAAAAGGTGCTCAGGGACTCACTAAATGATGTATCTTTTGGGAGCTGAAAACTTAATGAGCACAGCAAAGCTGAAGATCCAGGGAGTCTAGTTAAATAACTGCCTAACTGGAACACTATAAAACTTTTTGTGTTTCTTTGGTATCTAGGGACAAAGTACCAACTAGTTAGAGATGGAAAATGTCATGATTAACAAACTCAAAAGGACAAAGCTCTTTGGTCACCTTGATGACATCTGATAGAGAAATAAGTTTAATAGTGTAAATATACATTAATCAAAATAATGTGGCAAACAAGTTAACATATAGCCCCTATTTTCTATTTAATACAATTAGTACAGCATGTGCTAGGCCTGTTGTAACATAAATGTCTCCTACAACCTGTGTTAAGTTAAAATCATATCATACAAAGTTATGAACATCTGAAATTAAAAATACCTTTTCCAATTAATCTGGGATATTTATATAGAAAACCATCCAGTAAAAAGCCTTGTGGTTAGATCATAAAAGATCATTCATTCCAACTGATTTTCATTAGACTGCACTGTATTCCTTGAGGTGGAGTAGGACCTTTTTCTTCTTGCAAAAAATAAGTAACCAACTCTACACAATTTTAGTAACCAATTAAATCATCTAATCAAGCTTCATTTAAGCACTAAATAAATAATGAAAACAAAATATATTTTTATACGGCATTAATTTATTATTTCTTGAAATTGTTTTTGGTTTTATTTTTGGAAAAATATTTATGATAAATTATACAAAATGAATAATATAATAAATATGCAGATATCCAACTTAAAAGTTTATTACGTCTTAACTTTATGGCTATTTCTTTTCCTGCTTTAATAAATTTATTCTGATGAAAATAAATTTGATGCCTCCTGTGTAACTCCCCCCAATCATACTATTCACCTCCTATCTTTCTGGCTATAAACAGAAACTTGGGTTTTTGGTTATTGTTCCCAGGAATGTTATTGTATTTTGCTGAATATATAAGTATTTGGAAAAATTATATGTCATTATAAAGACTTTTTTACATGATACAGTAAATAAAATACATTCTCCATGTAATTCTTCAACCTGCACCTTTCACACATTGTGCTTTTTAAAATTAACCTATATTGACAAGTTTATTCATGTGAACTTTTAAACATTTGTACAATACCCCACTCTATAAATATGATATCAACTTATTTATCCATGCCCTTATTGTGAGAAATTTGGATTGATATATGTCATATGTCATTACAAAAAGCAACTCCAATGAATACTTATTTACCTATCATTACATACTGTTATTTTGGTAGTGAGGTTAAGCATCTTTTATAAGTTTATTACCCACTTGTGTTTCCATTTCATCACATTGTCTTTTATATCTCTGATACCTTTATCTGGTGTCTCAGAATGCTATTTACATTTATTTTGCTCAAATCTAGTAACGCATTGATTTTCTGGAGACTTATTATGCTGACAAACATATTCCCTGAAAAAGTGTTAATATTTTTCTCCTCCTTTTTAATTATTTTGAATTTTAATTTGTTTTCATTGATGTCTCTTTGCATTACCAGAATTTCTGGGACAATGTTTGAATAGTAGTGGTCATTGTGGATATGTTTGCTCATTCATGATTTTAATTTGAATATTTAAAATGTTTCACAATTAATTTTGAGGTTTGTAATAATATCATCCTGAATGTTTGCCTTGCCAGTGGGTTTCAACCCTGGCAAGTTCGCTATGGATTCAATGTGACCAAAGAAAATGACAGCAAATGTTCTTTGCGGTGAAAGGGTTTATTACCCGGCTTGTACTCCCAGTGGTAGGTTGAGTACCTACCATCTCTACCTCCTACCATCTCTACCTCCACCCAGAGCACTGGGACGAGCTCTCTATATTGTGCAATCATAGCTTATTGCCTTAAGTTGTGGAAGCAGTAGCCTAGCAACAGGCCAGTTACATCATCAAGTGGTTTAAGTTTAGTGAGGATCCTGGTCATAGGAACCCCAACTTCCCCACACTCCACCCCTCCAGGATTCTTACCTTAGAATCTACACACTTTCAATCTCCCACAGTGGTCCCTATGCAAGAAAGCTGGTACAATGTAACCAGATTGCACAATAGCAACAGAGGATAACAACAACTTAGAGATAACAAAAATTAAGACACAACAAGATTTTGATATAGGTAACAAAAATTATAGTAATCCCCAAGCCAGAGGAGGTTCCTAGTAACAAAAATTATAATAATCCTCAAGCCAGAGGAATTTCCTAATTTAAAAAATTTATAATAATCTTCAATCCAGAGGAAGATCCCAATCCACAAAGACCTTAGGGGCGATAAGACACATGTCTTAATGACACCTACATGGGCAACTCTTGTCCATCAGGTAGAATGGATGCAAGAGAGTGATCCTGTGATAGGACTGTAGCAGGAAGGGGGTCCCTTCCAGGTCTAATATACCATACTTTTACTCCTTTTTCCATGGGATTAGAGATCTATGTATAGTGCTACTGGAGGTGCATGCTCTGGCCTTAATGATAAAACAAAACTCCCCAGTAAGATGTTCCTACCTTCTGGTCATTCAGGAAATACTACTATGACTTTGGGTGCCATTCTGCTGTTATCCGTGAATACACAGGAGGCCAGCTTCCAGGCCTTGTACCCAAGATGCCAGGAGAGACCGCCATTGCTGGTCCATGTGCCGAAAGGTCCAAGGCCACATCCACTCAATGGAGTCTCCGGGGTTCAATGCAGTTGGTGCTAGCAGCAAGATATTATTCTGGTAGCCAAATGCTGGCTTCACTGATTCTTCCTTGCTTTGTACTTGCAGCTTTATAGAGGACGCAGCAATATGTGTGAACATGTCTATGGTACTCAGGGCTCCCTTTTGGGGTCTCTCGTTCAAAGTGGACTGACCAACCCCTGTATCTGAACTATTGGTATCTAACTATAGTACAGATTTTAACAAGCCATTCTACCTCTCATGCCTGCTGCGGTAGGATTGTATGGCACATGAAACTTCCATTTGATTCCCAGCTGTCGCACCCATTCATGCAGTGTATGTCCAGTAAAATGGGTGCCGTAATCACTCTCAATTACCTGTGGTTGGCCATAGGTAGCAAAGAGATGCTCCAACCCTCTTTTGGTCTGCACAATGGGAAGGAAAAGCAACCAAAAGTCCAGTAGCTGTGTCCACACAAGTCATGGCATACTGACATCCTTCTGACACAGGTAAAGGCCCAATATAGTCTATCTGCCACCTGATGAGAGGTATAGCCACTTAGCTATTGTCCGATGTTGCTGTGGAACTTGGTGTAAGTCCCTTTTGGAACACATGACACACTCCTGCCAGGCTCTACTGACTTCTTCAAAGGTCAAAGGCAAGCCCCACCGACGGGCTACAGTCCGCATTGTCTTTTGCCCCGCATGCGACAAACAATGATATAACCATGGGGCTACATCAGAGGCAGGCTTTTCTTCTAACCAATGTATCTGGGTCAATTTATCTGTTTAATCATTTCCTGGGGATGCCAGTGACAAATGACCTGTCACATGGTATACTATAATTATTTTAGTCTGACCACAGGCCCATAAGTCTTGCCATAATTCTTGTCCCCAGAGGTGTCAGCTGGCACAGTACCAGGTTGGTAGCCACAGGGTCAAGCCCCAATAGATAGCCCAGCAGTCAGTGCAGACAACTATAGGGTAGGGCTCCTGTCTGATCAGAAGCCACACGGCCTGCAACTCTGCCCATTGGCTGCTCTTCCCCTCACCATCTTCCATCCATATAGTCTCAGTCTTAGGATGGAAAGCTATGGCCCTCCATTTTGGGGGCTTCCCATGGCTGAAACCATCTGTGTACCATGCATCTTCAGGTACAGGGGCTCTTCCCTCCCGATAGGGACTCTCTGCTACTAATGGTTAAAAAGGAAGTTCTTCCTGCTTTTCACTAGTATATGTCACCGGCCCCAATAAGCCTTGGAGTTCTTCACTCAAGGGGCTACTACGGAGGGCACTATGTTGCTATAGGTAAGCACCCCACTTAGCCAGTGTGGGAATTTGTGCCACATCACTGCTTAGCTTTTGGATCCAGTCTCGTACCCACCCAAAGATGGGATAGGTGGTTATGACCTTTATCAGGGCCATTCCAGTGATAGGTTCTGTAGCCAGAAAGGCAGCCAGTTGTTTTTCTGTCAATGTGTATCATACCTCTGCCACTTTCCAGAGTTGTGACCAGAATCCAGTAGGTTAGCAAGTTTGTTCAAGCCACTGCCAGAGACACCAACCATGTCACATGAACATCCAGCTCACAGGCTTTTGATGGGTCTATCACACTTAAGACCTGCATGGCCTTGACTGCCCATTTTGCTGTAGTAAAGGCAGATGCACATGTCTCATCCCAGTCCCAGCTGACACCCTTTCATACCAACCAGTATAAGGGCTTCATAATTTGTGCCAAGTGTGGGATAAACACTCTCCAGTAGCCAAGAAAACCCAAAAACTCCTGTTGCAATGCTACAGTTGTAGGGGTAGGAAAGACCTGGACTTTATCTAAGACTGCTTCTGGTATAAATTTGGTCTTACTCGACCAGATGACCTCCAAGAATTTGAGAGGCAAACCAGGTTCCTGAACCTTGGTGCTCTTCACAGTCCATCCTTTCCCCTGTAGATGTTGCATCAATCTAGGTGCTGCACCTTCTAGATCTGAAAGAGAATCAGACGTGACCATGACATCATCAATATAATTGTACAGCTGCACTGTTGGCAATTTCTCCCATGTAGCCAAGTCCTGGGCTACAAGTCCATGACAGATGGTGGGGCTGTGGAGGTATCCCTGTGAAGGACAGTGAAAGTCAATTGCCATCCTTCCCAGATGAAGGCAAACCGTTCCTGACTTTCCTGCTCAATGTCAATGGAAAAGAAGGCAATAGCAAGATCTACCACATAATGCTATGTTCATAGTTCATGGCTGAGGGTATCCATCAGGCCTGCAATAGAGGGGACAGCAGCATGCATAGGTGGTATAACTTTATCCATTTCTCTGTAATCCACAGTCATATGCCAGCAGCCATCTGGCTTTTTTACTGGCCACACCGGGGAATTGAAAGGACTATGGGTGGGCTTTATAATACCCACCTTCTCCAGCTCCTGGAGAGTTTCTCCAATCTCTTTATGCCCTCCAGGCAGTTTGTATTGTTTGGTATTAGTCAACTGCTGAGGCACAAAGCTGTGGGCACGTGCCTAAAATGTCCCATCAGAACTGCCTTCACCACACATACTCTCAGTCTGAACTCATCTCAGTAGTCTGTAACCATAGACCCTGCAGTATATCAATCCCAAAAATATACTCAGGGACAGGAGATATATACACAGTATACTCTTTTGGGAGTATACGCCATATTCCCAAAGGGATTTCAGCTTGTTTCATTCTGATAGCCTTACCCCCATATGCATCTAGGATAATGGGGGTCCCAAGGAACTGTTGAGGGTTACCATGGATCAGCGAAAATTCAGTCCCTGTGTCCACCAGAGCCAGGAGACATTGTATGTTCACTGGGGCCCAATGGATAGCTATTTGAACATGTGGCCTCCAGTCCCCCCTGGTCCCTCAGGGAAGAAACCTTGACCTTCCCCTCAGTCAAACTGTGTTCCCCAGTCATCATTCTGTATGGGCTCAAGTGAGGTTGCCTCGCTTTCCAACATAAAGTCTTGCAAACACACAGGCCATACTTATACCTCTGTCTCTGACCTCTGCCTCTTTGGTCTTAATGACTGGAACTATTGGTCTGGTTTCAGTTGTTGCCATAGCTCTAGTAAGATCTTATTTGACTTCCCATCTAATTTCCTTCTATCTGCTCCTGCCTGTATTAAATCAACCCACATCTGGGGCCTCGTAACCTTCATGAGGCCCTTTAAATTCTCCTTGTGAGTAGCAGACCTTATTTCTTTCTGTGTTCTCATTGCTTCAGCCTCTCCTAAGTCTGCTACTGTAAGTGTCACCTCACTTATGGGCTGCCCTAAGTGAGGGAAAGGAATGGCCACTAGAGACCCAAATAGGGATGTAGGAGCTGTTTGAAGCACAATATGTCTCATCCCAGTAGTGGAAATCTCTTCATCTGGGCCATAATTGTCTGGACTATAGATGTCATTTCTTATGCCTAGCTCTTGTAACACCTGTAGGAGCTCAGCATACATCTGCCATCTAACAGGAGAAGATGGTAGATCACCCTGATTGGGAACTCCCTGGGGTCTGATGCGCCTTTTGTAATCGCTGCCTCAAGGTGGGCTGCACTGTCAGGGAAGACAGCTTACCCATCTCTGATCCTGACAGAACAATTCTATCCACCCCTAAGTCCCACAGACACAGGAGTCAAGCCAATATTGACTCCGAGGCCTTCTGCCTAAACCAGGAGCCCAAATCCACCAGCTCAGCCTGAGTATAGGGGCAGACCATAGAGTGCTCCATGACCTGGGGAAGGGGCTGCTCTTCTTCCTGGGGAACTTTCAGTTGCTGGGTCTGTACTTTTTTACAACCACTGGGCATGCTTTCAATACAGGAGGGGTCAGTGCCTCCAGCACCAACCCTGCATCCTTCCCCAGCTCCTCCATTTCTGGGGCTGATGGCACCTTTGTCTCCCCTCCCCTGAGTGCCTCCTCTGCTACAACCTTTACCTTTTCTACTGTGCCTTGCAGCAATGCGAGCTCAGTCTTCAGCAGCTCTCTTACCTTCACCTCAATGCTTCACAGCTGACATTTCTGTGACACCTCCACCTGTGCTTCCCTCAGGAGTTCATCTTTTTCCTTGATGGCCTTTTCCTCCTTCAGAGCACCTGGCAGCACTGCCGTCTCATTATGTAAGGCATCTTTTACCTCTTCAATGTCATCTTGCTGCCAGTGTTCTCATGTTGCCTCCTCTCACATCAATGCCATTTCCTTCTTCAGGGAATCCACAGAAGTTTGTGGCTCATGTTCTATTGCCGCCATTCCTTGGCTCTTTTTCAGAAGCATGTCCTTTTTTTTCTGTAGACTTTTTTAATACTGTGAGAAGCAGCCAACCCACAGTCCCTGCTGCTTCATGGGCCCTCTGAGTCTCAAAAGACCCACTTACTATACCAAGGGCTATCCATACTGCCTCAGGTATCACCTCCACTTGCCTTCAGTCCTGGGGTGGGAACCAGTCCTCCAGGAGGCAAGTCACCTCAAACCACATACCCACTATGGGACTCTCCACTGTTTCCCCATTCGCAGGGGCAGCCTGCTGAAGCACCCCTCCCATAAGAGCAGCCTTTTTCCTTGGTCAACAATGAACCCTGCCAACTTCACCAATTGTCTTGCCAATGGGTTTCAGCCTTGAGCAAGTTTGTTATTGATTCAATGTGACCAAAAAAATGACAGCAAACGGTCTTTGCAGTGAAAGGGCTTATTACCCAGCTTGTTCTCTGGACTGTAGGTCGAGCACTATCATCTCTGCCTCTCCCCAGAGCACTGAGCCGTGCTCTCTATGTAGTGCAATAGTAGCTTACTGCCTAAAGTTGTGGAAGCAGTAGCCTAGCAACAGGCAAGTTACATCATCAGGTGGTTTAAGTTCAGTGAGGATCCTGGTCATAGGAACCATAACTTCCCCACAATGTCCCTCATTAGATTAAGAAAATTCTTTTTATTACTGAATGGCAAAGGGGTTTTTCATTATAGAATGTTAAGTTAAACTTCTTTTTTTGCATCTACTTTGATAGTTTCATTTACATCATTGAATTTGATAATACAGCCCAATATATTTATAGATGTTCTTATGTACAAAATAAGCCCTTCAGTTATTATATTGGATACACATTGATATTAATATAGTAAATATGCTAACAATTCATCATGGTATTTTCTCAGATTTATACATAATGTGATTTCTGTGGAGAAAATGGAAATTCCTATGGCCAGGATCCTCACCTGACCTTAAACTACTTGATGATGTACTTGGCTTATTGCTAGGTGAATTCTTCCACACCTGCAGCAATAAGCTATTATTCACTGAGTCACTATATAAAGAGCACTGCCCTGGGCAGTGGCAGAGATGGAGGTGGATTATGGGCCTGCAGACTGCTAGATGCAGATGTGATTTGAGTACTTGACCTACCACTGGGAAAATAAAGCTGGGTATAAACTATTTTACCCCAAGAACATTCCATTGTAATTTCTCAGTCTCATTGAATCCATAGTGAACTTTCCTGGGGCTGAAATACTCAGGCAAGACAATTGGCATAGTCCACAGGATTCACTGTAGACCAAAAAATGGAACAGGCTTCCTTTATGGAAGGGGTGCTTCAGTGGGTTACCCCTATGGATAGGAAGACATTTGAATGTCCCCCAATAGGCATGTGGTCTGAGGTGGCTTTCCTTCTAGGGGACTAGACCCTACCCCAGGACTGGAGGCTGGTGGAGGTGATTCTTGAGGCAGTAGAGATGGCCCTTGACATAATAAGGAGGTCCTTTGAGAAACAGTGTACCCATGAGGTGACAGGAACCATGAGTTGGCTGTTTCTCACAGTATTAAAAAAGGCTACAGATGAGAAGGACATGCTCCTGGAAGAGAAACTAGAAATGGCAGCACAAGAACAAAAGCTGTGAATTGCTGTGGATTTGTTGAAGAATGAAGTGGCATTGATATAAGAGGAGGCAGCATGAGAATGCAAGGTGTGAGGTACTAAGGAGGAGGTAAAAGTTTCTTTACAGTGAGAGAACGTGAGCTGCAAGGTGCAGTGGAGGAGGTAAAAGATTCTTTACAGAATGAGACAGCAACACTGCAAGGTGCTCTGAAGAAGGTAAAGGCCATGAGAGGGAAGGACATACTCCTGCAAGAAGCACAAGAAGATGCAGTATGAGAATGTCAGCTGCAAGGTATTGAGATGAAGGTAAGAGAGCTTTTGAAGACTGAGCTAGCATTTCTGTGAGGCACAGTAAAAAGGGAAAGGGTTTAGCAAAGGAGGCACTCAGGGGAGGAGCCAGAGAAGGACAAAGGGGTGGTGTCAGGGGTACCAACACCTCTTCTATTGAAAGCCTGACTGGTTGTAGTCAAGGCAACTGCATGTGTCTCTGAGAGAGGTGCAGACCTTCCCCAGGTCATGGAGCACTCTATGCATTACCCCTATAATCAGGCTGAGCTGGTGGATTTGGGCAGAAGCCCTTGGAGTCTGTATCAGTTTGGCTCCTGCATCTTTGGGATGGGGGGTGGGGGTATTGGAATTGTTCTGTCTGAATCAGTGATTGGAAAACTGGATTCCCTGACAGTTCATCCTGCCTTGAGGCAGTGATTACAAAATGCGCAACAGACCCAAGTAAATCACTCCTTCCTCAATTGGTTTATGGCCATGTTTTGTATGGTATGGCTCAATCAGGGTGATTTACCATCCTCTCCTGCTAGACGGCAGATATTTAAAGGGGTTATGCCTGAAAAATGCCTCTTATAGTCCAGAGAATTATGGCCCAGATTTGGAGATGAGAAATGTGGTGCTTCAAACAACTCCCACATCCCTCTTTGGCCACTAGAGGCCATTCTTGCCCCTCACTTATGGCATCCCATAAATGAGATTACCCATAGAGTAGCTGACTTGGGAGAGGCTGAAGCAATGACACTCTAGAAGAAAATGCAGTCTGCTGCTCAGAGGAAGAACTTAAAGGTTCCCATGAAGGTCACAAGGACCCAGAAGTGGGTTGATTGAATAGAGAGAGCAGACAGAGAAAAATTGGATGGAAAGTCAAATTAGAATCTTACTGGAGATGTGGCAACAGTTGAAACCAGAGCAGCAGTTCTAGCCACTGAGAACCAAGAAGCAGGGGCCAGAGACAGAGCCAGAAGTCTGGCCTATGTTTGTAAGATGTCATGCTGGAGAGTGAGCCAAATTCACCTGAACCCACACAGGAAGATGATTGGGGGATATGGTTTGACTGAGGGAAGGATCGAGGTACCTGCCCTGTGGGACTTGGGAGGACCAGAGGCCACATGTTGAAATATCAATTCATTGCTCTCCAGTGAATGTACTACATGTCCTGGCTCTGGTAGACATGGGAGCTGAATGTTCACTGATTTATGGCAACCCTGGGGCCCCCACTGTTTCTCAGGATGCCCACTGTTATAGATGGATATGGAAGTAAGGCTATCAAAGTGAAACAAGCCCAAATCCTGTTGGGAATTGGGCATCTATCCCCAAAGGAGTATACTGTATATGTCTCTCCCATTCCCAAATATATTTGGGGGATAGATAACCTGCAGGGCCTGTGGTTACAGACCACTGCAGGTGAGTTCAGACTGAGGGTATATGTAGTGAAGGCAGTTCTGAGGGGACATGCTAGGCACCCATCTGTAGCTTTGCCTGTGCCTCTGCAGGTGACTAATACCAAACAATACAAATTGCCTGGAAGACATAAAGAAATTGGAGAAGCCTTCTAGGACCTGGAGAAGGTGGGTATTTTTAAAGCCTACCCATAGTCCTTTCAGTTCTCTGGTGTGGCCAGTAAAAAAGCAGGATGGTGCCTGGTGTATGACCATGGAATACAGATAATTGATAAAGACATTCCCCTTGTGCATGCTGCTGTCCCCTCTATTGCAGACCTGATGAATACTCTCAGTTGTGAAATAGGAATATATCATTATTCTAGATCTTGCTAATGCTTTCTTTCCCACTGACATAGAACAAGAAAGAGAGTAACAGTTTGCCTTCACATGGGAAGGATGGCAATGGATTTTCACTGTCCTTCCACAGGGGTACCTCCACAGTCCCACCATCTGTTACATACCTGTAGCCCAGGACCTGGTAGCATGGCAGAAACTGCCAATGGTGCAGCTGTACAATTAAATTGATGATATGCTCATGTCTGATTCTCTTTCAGATCTAGAAGGTGCAGCACCTAGGCTGCTGCAACATCTACAGGAGAATGGATGGGCTGTGAAGAGCACCAAAGTTCAGGGACCTGGTTTGTCAGTCAAATTCTTGGGGGTCATTTGGTCGGGTAAGACTACTGTTATCCCAGAAGCAGTCTTAGATAAAATCCAGACCTTCCCCATCCCTACAACTGTGGCATTTTACAGGAGACTTTGGGTCTTTTAGGCTACTGGAGAGTGTTTATCCTGCACTTGGGACAAGTTTTGAAGCTCTTACACTATTTGGTACAAAAGGGAGTCAGGTAGGACTGGGATGACACATGTGTATCTGCTTTTACTGCTGCAAAATGGGAAGTCAAGACTGTGGAGGCCTTGAATGTGATAGATTCATCAAGGCCCCATGAGCTGGATGTTCATGTAATCAAAGGTGCTTATGACTGGGTTCTCTGGCAGTAACGTGAATGAACTCACCAACCTACTGGATTCTGGTCACAACTCTGGAAAGGAGCAGAGCTACAATACACCTTAATAGAGAAACAGTTGGCTGCCATGTAACATGCCTTGCTGGCTACAGAACCCATTACCAGAGTGGCCCCAATAAAGGTAATAACCACCTATCACATCTTGGGGTGGGTACGAGACTGGACCCAAAAACCAAGGAGTGGTGTTGCATAGACACCTACACTGGCCAAGTGGGGTGTGTATCTACAGTAGGGTAGCTCCCTCTCTACTAGCCCCTTGAATGAAGAACTCCAATGCTTATTGGGTTCAGTGACAAATACTAGTGAAAAGCAGGAAGAATTTACTTTAGAACCATTAGCAGCAGAGAGTCCTTATCGAGAGGGAAGAGCCCCTATAGCCACAGATGTATGGTACTCAGATTACTCCAGCTGTGGACAGCCTCCAAAATGGAGGGCCACAGCTTTCCATTGTAAGACTGAGACAATGTAGATAGAATATGGGGAGGGGAAGAGAAGTCAATGGGCAGAGTTGCAGGCATAGTGGCTTGTGATCAGCCAGGAGCCCTCCCTATAGTTGTCTGCACTGACAGCTGGGCTGTCTATCAAGGCAAGGATTGTGGCAAGACTTATGGGCCTGTGGTAAGAATAAAACAGTTACAGTGTATCATGTGACAGGTCATTTGACATTGGCATCCCCAGACAATGAAGCAGATGAGTTGGCCCATGTACTTTGGCTAGAAGGAAAGCCTGCCTCTGATGTGGCCCAATGGTTACATCATTGTTTGCTGCATGTGGGGCAAAAGACAATGTGGGCTGTATCCCGTCGGTGGGGCTTGTCTTTGACCTTTGAAGAAGTCAGCAGAGCCCAGCTCTAAAAGGGACTTACATCAAGTTCCACAGTAACATGGGACAATAGCTAAGGGGCCGATACCCCTCATCAGGTGGCAGATAGACTCTATTGGGCCTTTGCTAATGTCAGAAGGGTACCAATATGCCATGACTTGTGTGGACACAACTACTGAACTTCTGGTTACTTTTCCTGTGTGTTGTGTAAACCAGTGGATGACCAAAGAGACCTGGAGCATCTCTTTGCAACCTATGGCCAACCACAGGTAATTGAGAGTGATCAAGTCACCCACCTTACTGGACATGCACTACAAGAATGGGTGCAATAGTTAGGAATCAAATGTAAGTTTCATGTGCCATATAACCCTACTGTAGAGAGATACAATGGTTTGTTCAAATTTGACCTGAAGTTAGACACCAATAGTCTGAGGGGATGGTCAGTCTGCTTGTGGATGGTGCTACAGTATTTGAACAAGAAACCCCAAAAGGGAGCCCTGAGCCCCATAGACATGCTGATACATACTGCTGCCTGCCCTATACAACTGCAAGTACAAACTGAGGAGGAATGAATCACTAAAGCTGAGGTTTGGCCACCAGAATAATATCTTGCTGCCAGCTGCAACTGCAATAAGCCCTGGAGACTCCATTCATTGGAGGTGGCCTTGGACATTTTGACGCATGAACCAGTGATGGCTGGACCTCCTGGCACCTTGGGGACAAGTCCTGGAAGCTGACCTCCTGTGTAT